>NC_092621.1:3293500-3629500 GCF_047663525.1 Anas platyrhynchos | reverse complement strand
ACCAAACACATCCTGAACAATAAATAATAAGAAAATGTATTTAGAGATAAGGAAGACCTCATAAAAATACTAAATGAAATTAAGGAGCTCAAGGGAGCCTTGAACAAATACATCAGTAGGTCCATGTGATAAGGGGTAGTTGATAAGGGAATTACTGCCAGCCTTTCGCAGAGGGGCACAGTGCACCACGACCACACTGCTGATGCGACACAGGATCAGCACTAGGCTGGGAACACCACAAAAGTATTCAAACAGGGAAAGAGAAACACCATTGTTTCTTATCCCCATTTTAGGTCCTAGGCAGGAATCCCACACAGTGTGTGAGCAGCTCAAGGATAGCAATCAAATGCCAAGGGGCTCAGTACAAGCATGAAAGATAAGAGCTGCTGTGCAGGAATAAGCCCCTCCTAATAACCTCACATGTTCAGAGGCACCCTGAGAAGTGGGAGAAGGGTCCATGTTTCTAGCCATATTTTGTAAATGGAGAGAATAAGACCTTGAGACCCATTCTCATGTCAATAAGCTTTACATTGCTCAAGTCCTTGTGCCAGGCAGATGCCTAAGCCAGGGGTGCCTGAGCGACCCTCTGAGAGGTAATTCACAGCCTGCCTCACCCAGTTTCCCCTCTAGGCAGCAATTCCTTAGCAAAAGACAGGTGTGGATGCCGGCTGTGACTCCTGCCAGATTTGAGTTCTTTCACCCTTGTCCCTGTGCCTGTCCTCCCTGCAGCTCAGGGAATATTTTTTCCTCTCCATGAAGGGACGGTTAGGTGATGTAAAGGGACTTTGTCTCTAGCCCCTCAAGAACCATGAAAAAAGCCAAAAAGTCCAGCCAAAGCTACACAACTTTCCCCCAAAGCTGTCCCTTCCTAACTCAATTTTTGGAGTGATTTGCTTATATTATCTCTGGCTTCCTCCTCCCCACCTGCCACTCAATCAGATCTAAATGTCAAATGTCTTTGCCATCAGCCATGCCAGGCATGCTATAAAAAGCAGCTGTCTTCCTGACAAACTGTGCTCTCTGAAAGTCCTGTCTTCAACTTCAGCGTGCTCTGCAGTCTTCCTCTAGCATTATTTTTAACACCCTCTCTCCCCAGCAGTCTGCATGGCACACGGGGATCGCTCTGCAGCGAGGGCATCCCAAAGGAGTTCACTCTCCTCTGCAGTGCCTGGCGGGAGCACAGGCAGGTGGGAATAGCTGAATCCCCACAGATCCAGAGATAAAATGAGCAGTGCAATCATCCCTTGGTCCGCTCTGATCACCCTGGGAGGGAGATGCTTGCGGGGGACTCCTCAGTGACAGCTCCTACCCATCCACGCTCCCTGTGCTTGCAGTGCAGACGTGGGGCATGGCCTAAGGCTTCCTCACACCCTGTTGTTCCCGTGGGCACTGACAGCATAAGCAAGCAGTGAGTCTGAGCAGGTTTTGAGCTGCCTGCAATGGCTTTGGGGGCCAGTTGTAAGGAGAACTGCATAGGGTTTACCCGTGCATGGTCACCTAGCTGGATTTCTGCAGCACGGTCGTCTCCTGCACAGGGGCATCCTGCACCTTTGGCACAGAGGCTTGTGGGCAGACAAATGCAAGCAACAAAGTCCTGTTGACTGTCTGACAGGCACCTGTGGTGCCTCCTGCAAGAAACTGCTGTCAGCACCAGTGAATTTTGCAGCTAACAGGGCATTTACCCTCCATGTGAGTACAGCCCAGCCTGCTCACATTGAACTTGGCATTCCAAGTCTGAAAAGGGACTTTTCATGAAAAACAATCGTATCGACTAGCAAGTTTATTCAATCTCAATGACATCCACTCTTCATCTCTGGGCAGGAAAGTTTTTTTTAGCCTGTCAGCCCTGTAAATAGTCCACCCTTTTGACCTCAGTTCTGCTGTCTTGCCCCTTGCCCCTAATAAGATGCTGCAGTCAGAGTCAGGCCTCAGTATGATGTGTCAGCCATGTGAGAATCCAGCCCTCATCCCCCAGGATGAGTCACATCTGCAGGATACAAACCCAAACCTGCCAAGCTTGCCTTTGTGAGCACACAACAAATATGACCAAAATACAAAGCCATACAGGTAACACGCAGACCAAACAAGGCTGACACTTAAGGGGCTAACTCTGAATTCTTCCCATGAAGGGTTATTTCTGCCAAGTTTTCCATGTTTATACATGAAAGAAATGTATTGAAACTTCAGGGTGGATCCAATTTAGAAATAGTTGATGATGGAAGTTTAAATACTGCTGAGGCAAGTCCGTACTTGGGTAACATGCTTTCAGAGGATTTCTTTCTGATACGTGATATTAAAAGTACAAGTGGAGTCAAGAAAATTTACTATAGGCTCAGAGTCTGGTCTGCCAGACAGGCTTTACCAGTTGATTTCAGCTGAATCTTTGCCATGCGGCCTTCACCTACTCCCTGTTAATTCCTACAGCCACTTGCAGAGACTTCATTGGAAAACTAAATTGACTCAGAGTGCCCTGACGTGGATGCAAAATTAATCTCATTTAAAAAGTGAGACCCTGCCCAAAGGCTTGAGAAAGCCCAATTCAGCAAAGTCTGTAAGCACGTGCTTAAATCCATCCCTATTAAACACAACACATTAGTGCTTCCCTAAAGATTTTGCAGATTTGGGGCTGCAGCCTGGTTCATAAATGGTAAGGGGCTTTGATTTCAGTGTGCCAAAGGAGTTTGAAAGCAAATTAATTTTGTAATGAGAATCTTTCTGCCAACAAAAGACAAGTGGTTTTAAGTAGGTCTTTTTGCTGTCTATTTAAATTAGATTAAATAAGATTATGGTATTATTAGCATTATTAGAGTTATTATTAGGAAATTACTATTCAAAGCACTTCTATTGTCATATTCTACAATAAGGAAAGCAAATCTATTAAAATGATTGAACATCAATACATAAGCCCTTAATAATCAAATGGTAGGAATGAGTTCATCTTTCAGATTCAGTCACAAAAGTCATCGTTTGCTAGTTAAATTCCAATTGTTCATTAGCAGAGATTCTCCAGGACTCAGCAGCTCCCTAATGATGATACATAGTCATTACATTTCAGTGAACCTATTCTTAGTACAGCCATTGAACGGCATTTAGTTGTTGCTATTTTATTATTATAATTGCCATGTAATAATGATATCATGACCCAGAGCACCACACCAGATTTTTATCTTGTCGCACATTTTATACCACGTCAGTGAGATGTGGCTAGTGCTCAAACCAGGACTGTAAGGCAGATGCACATGCTGCATGAATTGGGGTTGGTGGATACACTGCATTGATCATTCCTCCAGCTTGGGGCTGAGCAGTAAGCCCCGTAGGTCCCAAACAGTAATGTAGTATCAGAAGAGATGTAAACCTGTTCACGTGTTTGCTGTCTACAAACTACTTATTGGGAAAGCTTGAATTTCCAGATCTCACTCGATAAAGGTGTTGTGGTGGAGATGGAAGCCTTCACAGGAAAAGCTCACAGGCAGGTGTGGAAATGTCATGAGCACTTAATCATTGACAGTCTGGACTCTGAAAACAGCATTTTACCTTCTCTTCCCTTGCCTTGTTCTGTCCTCATGCAGCAAACCACAGGAGATCACTTCATTTGAGATGAGAATTGCCAGGGAGAGGACAGACCTGGCCTGTGCTGACTTCATTTGGACAATTAAATCTGGGGGGTTGTCTTTCAGAAGTAGGCAGCACTTTCTGCTCACACTGAAATGAGTGGCAGGAGTTTCTTGGACTTTAGTGGTCATGGAGTTGCTCAAAAAGTGAGTTTTCTGTGTTTTTTGTTTTGTTTTGTTTTGTTTCCAGAAATAAGGGGGGTGTATTTTCAGTTATTTAGACTTGGTATTCTCACAGAATTTTGCACTGTTTAAACTTCTGCACCTTTCATTAGCTGCAAGCATTTGGTTTTTTTGCCTACACACAGCCATTACATGTATTCACATTGGCCCTTGCTACACAGTGACATGTAGACAAGCACGACAGCCTTGTCCCACAGGTTCAGATGTTCTAGCTTCAAACAACAAATATCTCTGACATTGCATCTGGCCTAGATATGAGGTACATCTTTTTTTTTTTTTTTTTTTCAATATAATAGCCTGCATATTAATTTAAATCAATGTGAATAAAATACAGATCTTTTGAAATCACCATGTTTATCTCTGCATAAAATCAGTCAGAGATCCTAATAAAGCACCAGCAAAAGGGATTTCCACTGTCCACAAATGATAGTGATTTTGGACCTGCCTCAAAGTTTAGGCTATTGAGATCCTATGTGTAAAGTGCATTTTTTGTTGTTGTACTTTAAACTGTGATAGCACTTAGAGCATGGGCCAAACACCTCCGGCATCAGTTCAGTTTTGGCTAGAATTTGGAGATAGAGCTTCAGATTGGTAAAGAGGCTCCTAGGAGAAGGATCTCAGTATGCATTTAATATGGAGTACATGCACTTTGCTGAACAGGGGTGGATTTAAGCACAGGGTAAAACATTTTGTTGAATGGGACTTAGCTGAGTGAGAATGACTGCAGCTAGATAGGGCAAGTTGGGGACCTAAGAGAGAAAGAATTGCACAACTTTGTTTCTTAAAATCCTCTGAACTGCTTCAGAACCATTTCCACAAACTAGTTTTCTCCTATTTATCCTGCAGGAGCACTTATGGCATCATGGCTTAAACCGTAAAGTACCCCCAGCTCATACACTCCAGCCATAAACTAGTGGTGTCTATCCTGTCTTTGCAATCCTTTTATTGCTTATTCTGCCTTTTCAACGAAATAAGCAAACATTTTTTTTAGAAAAGTGAGATATCCATTTAATCTGGCAGTAGGGAAGGAACATCTGCTCTTCACCAGAAAGATCATCACAGGTTTTGTTCTCCCAGACGTGAGCAGCCCCATCTCCACTTGTGTTACATTCCCTGGGGTTGGCTGGAACACCTTGGGACAGTCTGTAGGGCAACCCACTGAGATATTCCTGAAGGAATACCCAATTCCCAAAGCAACAGCAATTCAGAGGATTAGCTTATTCCTCTCCTAGAGCTGGATATTGCTTGCCTACCCAGATCCTTTTCCTCTATTCCTCCTTCAGTTGAGCCCTTATCTGACTCAGGAGGACAAGCTGGCTTGGGGTCCACCTTAGGACCCTCTCTGCCTCCCAGGAGTTGCACAGAGGAGGGGCAGTGAGGTTCCAATCCCCATGCAGTCCCCCTACAAAACTGCCATTTCTCCAGCTGGTTGTTTGGTGAAACAATGCATGACATTATGGTTTGTGGCATGAAAGACTGCTAAGTGTCAGAAATGCCCAGCCCTGACTTGACGCATGAGAAAGCGATTAGGGAGACAAAAGACGCCAAATATCTCAAGAAGAAATACAAAGAATTGTGCGATCTGGCTAATTCCAGAGGCAATACCACTTATGTTATTACTTGATGCCAGTAGTTACAAAAATAGCAACTGTGCTCCTTAGCCCACAGTGATTCTCTCAGATTGGCTGAGAGCAGCCACATTGCTATCAGCAAAATTATTGCATGTGTCTGAAATAAAAACCCTGGAAGGAATGCAAGAGCCATCACAAGTAGGTCACTGTTCACCCATCTGCATGTCCCATGGGACAGCTGCATGCATGTGAGCTGGTCAAGTCAACAAGGATGAGTCTGCCTTGCTGGGACAGTGTGTTGGCAAAGAGAAAAGACCCAAGCTGTTGCCTGCACATGACTGCAGTCGGCTTCAGGACTGATACGGAAGCTGATGTAACATCATCCCACAGAAGCGATAAAGGTTTGCCATGGCTCATCTCCTTCCCACCGGGAAGAAGCTGTTGTCAGTGAGAAACAACCAAGGAAAATGTTTGAATGCAGAGCACTACTGCAGAATGAGGTGGCACGTATGTAGGAACAGATTTATGTAGTCAAAGATCCTGCATTCCCATCATTGAGCTGTCAGGCAAGTGAAGACCAATGCCAAGAATAGAGGATAACTGAGATCCGTGTCCAAGCTATGAAGCTGAATTTAATCCAAGATGCCCTATGGCTGTTTAACTAACTAGGAAAACTCAAACAATCCCCCACAGTCAGGCTCAATCTTCTGCACTCATAATACCTCAACAGATTCTCTTGCCATGATAACGGCTGTCAAGAAACAATATCTACAAGGAAGTTTTTGAGCCAGTCAGTAATCATTTGTATCCATGTCTTCAAACTCAGCAAGAATGTGGGGTGGGAATATGCTGTTATATGCACATTACAGCTGCAAAATATTAAAATCTTCTACAAACGTCATGACCTAACTCATGATTTTGGCAGCTACCACTCTCTCAGGAATCATCTACTTATGTCAGATTCCTTACTTCATTTAAGAGATGTTTTCAAACAACTGTCACGTGAAATTTCCTGAAATTTCCTCTGCACCTGAGATTTTTGTTCCAAGGATGAGCCAACTGCAGAGATCTGGCAGGGTGGGACACCAATCCCATGCGTACCTCTGATGCAGTCATCTGCAAGAGCAGGAGGCTGCCTTGAATACTTACGAAGGTGAGGGGAGACAGTTCCTTTGCCAGACCATTGGTAGCACTGGTTGTTGCCTTAAATCTTGGCCTGCTTAGGGGTACTTTTATGCAGTGCTGACTGGCTTCTGGTAATGCTCAAGTCAGTTAGTGTGCCTCTTCAGTAATAAAAAGAGCAGCTATCTGAAAGGCAAAAATAGGGGAGGACTGGGGAGAACATGGTCAAGTGAGGCAAACATCTCTGGTATACAGACTGTTTGACCCACTTTAATATTGGAGAATGCTAGTCTAAGATGGGTCACTGGGGTCATCCATCATAAATCACCCCTCCACAGTTTCATTTGGAGGTAATGTCTAGCTGCTTCCTGAGTGTTAGAAGATTTCTATCAAAACACCCTTGGGTGGGCTGAACCATTCACTTGTAAACCCTGAAGCATGAAAGACATCCATTAAAAGTTGAGAAAAAAAATCTTCCAAACAAACAAGCAAACAAAAAACAACCTCCAAAAACCTTGCAAATGCACAAACAACATTGTTTTTTGCCAGCATTTCCAGCTTAACACATCTCCCGGTCTAAGAGATATATATATTAGCACTATTGCATGTAGCAATTAGAACCCCCCTGACATCCTGTTCTTCCTGCTCCTTCCCCCTCTCCAGTATTCAAAAGACTTCAGCTTCTAAAAACACCCACCCTAATATTCCATTCCCCTTCATGTCAGCATCAGCCAAGTTGCCCTCTTCCTTACCTTCTTTAAGTGTTCAAAGGTAATTTTAAAGAACACCTCATTTAGCTTTCATTTTACTGAGATTCAGCCTGCCCATAAATCAGAGCTGAAGGGGAACTGGAGAGGGTCTCAGCTAATCAAAGCTCCAATCTCTAAATGTTTAAATATAAATCAAAATAGTTGAAGGCTCTCCAAAGCTTCAATTTTCTTTGAAAGCCCTAGCTCTTATTTTTTCTGTGCTTAGCTCTCAATTTCATCCTCATCCCTTGAAGGTATTTTTCTAAGTATTTTTTAGTCGTTTTCTCCAAGACATTGAGCTGCCTGGTTCAAGAATGATATTAAATTTTGACCTGTGAGTGAGTTGCTATTGCTCCCAAGTAGGAGCGCTTTGTCCAAATTAAGGTTTTAGGGTTCAGCTTCTAAATTGAAGTTTACTAATGACTTTAAGGCTAAAAATGTTCCTAGAATCTATTGAAAACATGACTTTGATCATCCATTCCATATTGCAGTCAGCACTACATGCTCCATATGTCAGAAATGATAAAATGTTCTTGCCTCCTCTTTTGCTTCAGAAGCCTGGAAGTCTGCTAAATTAATCTGCTTACCTGTCTTTACCACATCTTATAGTTCTGGAATGCAATATGGGTTAGGAAAGTTAAGAATATAAGCTTATTTCTCTCTCTTCCTCCCTCCCCTCTTTCCTGTGTTAAAGTTATTGTGAGAAAGGAAAAAATTACACATTGTAAAAGATATTTTTGTCCTTGGGTTTAATCATTCAAGCATGTGGGTTTACCTAAAAGAGTTCCCATTGCAAAGCTGATCTTTTCATTCTTCCCAATATGTGGAGTATCAGTGAATCTTGCCGGTGCATTTCATTTTCGAAAAAAAATGAGTTTTTCAGAAACCTCCCTTGCAAGAAGGGAAAATGGGAAATGTGCAATGTAAGAGTGGATGCACATTTGTCCGGGTGTGCACTGCACATGCACAAACATCCATGTGTGAAAGATTTTCTTTGCAAAAACAGACCAGGTGTCTGTTAACGGGGGATGAACATGTGGTTTGGACTTGATGTATTTACACAGGGTACATAAGGTTATGCAAATCAGGATTTAAGGACATACCAGAATGATGCCTGACCTATCTAGGATGGCTATTTGGGGGATTTTGTGCTCCAGAATCACTTTTCAGTGAGTGGGGTGACCTTGTCAGATCTCCCTTCTAGATGCATCAGTTAGGGTAGATGGACCTCTATAAAAAATACTCAGATCTACACAAGAGTTGCTAGACTGCTGGGGAAGGTTTGCCACAAAACATGGATTTTTGCTTACCTTCGCTGTGAAACAAATCTCTCTACTTGAGAAAGATTTCTCTTTCTTGACTTGAACAGAATTTTGAACCTGGGTTGGTTTCAACTGCCTCACAAAATAAGAAATTTCCTTGGGAAAGAAATCATACAGAAAGTGCACTTTCTACCAACAAAACAGTTGACAGACCTCTAACTGTGTGTGAGTAAGGATTTATCCAAGCCCTGTTTTGTCCCTACATACAATAAGTAAGCAGAACAGCCAGTTCAGAAATAATCCACGAGGGCATCAAACTGAATGGACCCATGCACCCTGGAAGCAACTCCTGAATAGAAATTAAATCCAAACAAACAAAAAGAGACAGGCAGAGAGAGAGAGAGACAGAGATTTCATACCTATATCTCTGCACAGAATAGAATGAAAAATTGAGGATCCTTAGGCTGACAATCAGCTTTACCCTTTACCCTTAGAAGATATTCATCACAAAGATCTCTTGCAATATTTTGCCTGGCCTTATAGGTAGCTCTCACTTTTCTCTTTCCGAGGGAAGCAAGTTGGAAAAGATACCATTTCTCGGTGGCTACATCCCAGAAATAAAGAAAATAAATTGCTGCCTAGCAATTGAAATGTTCTGCTTCACATTCTCTTTTCTCTCACATTATTATCATCCAACACAAAACTGGGAAAGTTCAAAACAGAGAAGCATCAAAAAATTAGTATAGCCATTTTGGGGTCTTGCTCTGATTACCTCTTGAAACAAAATCTCGCTAATATTAAGCAACTTTGAAAACAGTGTTAACAGTTGTACAAAGTGACTTCCACAAGAGAGAAATCATTCAGCTTTTTTTTTTTTTTTTTTTCTGAACCAAATAAAATACGAAGGAGGAAGAAAATAATTTTTTTATATTGTTCCAAGACAAAGTCTGGCACAATGCATGTACACACATGCATACAAAGCAAAAAAAAATGTTTCTTGAGAACACAGAATGAAACAGTTGTCCACATTCAGAAGAACCAGGTATACAGAAAAGTAACATAAAGTGAAGAACAATATTACCAAAATAAATGAGGCATTGAAACTCTCCAAGGCTTTGTTTAGGCTGGAAGTGAGGAGAGCACTGCTATTCTCCAGAGGAATTAAGTCCTAGTATGTCCATAGTAACAGAAGGATGGAGGGGGGAGAAATTCAAGCTGCTTTTGACATGATACTCGATCAGCTTCTGAACAGTGATGAGACCTGGGACCTGCACTACAAGGGAATTACGTTTCACAACTCAGCTTCTGCTGCTCTGGGTTTCCACAGGACTACAGAAGCCATGCCTGTCCTGCAAAAAATGCCAGATTGCCACTTGAAATCTCTTTGGAAAACCAAGCAGCAAAAATTGGATCTTTTCCTTCAATAATGCAAAGTTGTTTCTTTTCTTTCATGTTATGAGCCTGTGTGACAGCTAGCATACTGCAGGTGTCACTTGCCATCGTGCAAACGAACGACTATATAAATATTACTAATCAATGGCAGGTATCAAAACTGTAATTTTCTCAGGACTTTGTAGGACCTAGGTAAACTGCAAATCAGGCATGGAGCTGCTGACAGACAGACAATACAGACCATTGTATTGCTCTTACACGGGGACCTGTGGCATGGGAATATATTAATTTTTAATGGAAAATGTTATTCTTTATGGTCAGCTCTTTCAGCAGAATCATTTATCAAGACTGACACCAACCAGATACACTGTACATTGCTAAGGATTGATGTTGCAGCAGAAGGGGGGGGAAGGGGGAAATTGAGTATTTACAAATGGCATGGTTTTTAAAACACCACTACTTAGAATCAAGTGCAATTACAGTGCATTTAAATGAGTATTAAAGTATTTGTATTGCCAGTTTGCAAATTCAGCATCTTGAGAAGCCCGAATGGATTTTCATGTAATTATTGTCATTAACTCAAAGGAGTAAATGCTCAGCAGAGAGTCTGCTTAAAAAAAAAGCAAGTGCATAAATGTATCATTAAATGGCACCTTCATGCTTAATTCCTCACGTGATCTTCTAAAATATACACCTCATAAGTGCTGAGTACCTCGGTGACATAGCACAAGCTTGCTGTCTGCATGGCATTAGCATCAGCGAAGCTATATTTGAGGTCTTCTGAGAAGGTTCTGTCAGGAAGGTGACATTGAGATTCTTTTTTTCTCTGCAGCCCTATTTATCTGACTTTCTTGCTAACAGATCCACCCTGCCTTTTTCTACAAGCACTACACACACACACACACACACACAAAAAAAAAAAAAAAAAAAAAAAAGACATTACTACATGTTGATGCTCTCACAGCTGTCACAAGCTGCCCTGGTTGTTAGTCTGTTAGTAAAATCAATAGGTATGGTTCATGAAAAACCTCCATCAAAATTGCCTAGTTTGTCAGATTGTGTACGCTGTGGAAGAGATGGTCACTAGAGGAGTCTAGAAATAACTGGTAGCCCTTGACCGAGAAATGAAGACTACTGAGAAATACCTCATCTTTGCCATGCCACCCCGAGGTCCTGCAGGGCCTTGTGCTGGTGTGAGGCTTTGACTCCACCAGGGCCTCAGCATGAGGCCTAGCTGAGCCTGCGTTTCCCAATTGAAAAATGGGGATAAAGGCACTTGTCTCTGCAAAATGTTCTCATCACCCTTCAGTGAAAGAGGATGTGAAAGTTCAAACCCCTGTGCTCTTAGTTATACAGTCTGAATTTTGGCGTAGACCTGTATGGAGCCAGGAGTTGGACTCAATGATTCTTGTGGGTCCCTTCCAGCTTGGGATATTCTGTGATTCTATCCCTGAGCAATTCCAACAGTAGCATGTAGTGCCTTGTGACAGAAAACCTTCAGTGTACCACTCATAACCTGACAGCACGAGACCATCAGTGGTTAGGACTGTCCTTCTAGCCAGCTGTATTTGGGCTCAAGTTGGACTTTGGATAATTCAGTAGCTAACAGGGACAGTGGGGCTTTTTAACATTGCCTCTCTTCCTTCTGAGGCAAAACAACAAGAAAAAAATGTAATAAATAAATAAATAAATAAATTACTATGACAGAATGAGATTAGCCTAGCTTTAATAAGGATTAAATTATAAACTGGAAAGTCTGTGTCAGGAATCTCATCTTTACATAACAAACTTCTGTTTGAGGGTGGATATTGAACAGTCACTAATAGCAACAAGTGATATGACATTCAGTTCTCTTTCAGAGACTGTAAATATTTGCCCAAGATAAAATCAGTTATTTATTTGGCCAGACTAATAATGTCTTTTTTCAATACTTTCAGCAACAATCTGCTTTCACCAAGACATCTCAGATGCCTTCATTCATATTCTCAGTTCTTGCCTCATTGCCACACAAGGACTAATTTCTCCCAGGACTGCAACAAGCAGGTCCTTGTTCCACCCGGATGTGATTTGTGCTCGCAAACCGGTGCATGAACTCAATTTCAACTGCTACAAGAGCAAGTCCAAACTCAGAAATGTCAGTGTGTCGAGCGGGGCTTTGCTTTATAAACATTCCTTTGTTAATGAATTTGGAAAAGTTCAGAGGAGGAATTTTCCATGAGTAATCATTCCTCATGTAAACACTGCTTAAAAGTCCCTTTCCCCAAATTCGCTTTGACAGCTGCTTGGGCAATAATAATAATAAAAATAATAAAATCTTAGTCTTATTGTTTTATCAACAGAATGAACATCTGCAGGTTCAAGCACTGGAACCCAGATTTCTGGGTCTTCCTCCAACATGATGTTCTCCTGTAACTCTGAGGCTGGGGAACACCCACCCAAACTGGGCACACAATGGTGATGGTCCATTTCTGGAGACCACTGCTTCCAGAGGACTCCAGGAAAACTCTGATGCCATTAGCAAAAGGGAAGCAGACAGACTCTGTGGCTTCTACGTCTTTCCCAGATCATAAAACCCATTTTCTTCCATTGCTGCCCGAGGAAGCTGATTCCACCTACTGCCTCTTATCTCAGAAACAGATTGCCATCTCTTGGGGAAAGGGGGCTGGATCTTTGTTATATGTCTCTACAGCACCCTGTGAAATGGTGATGGGATCTCCAGGGATTTCTGAAGTACCGATAATGAATCTGACAGACTCTGCTATGGAGGGGCTGTCAATCAGCAGCGAGCTATTCACATACCCTCTGTCAGGCTCCCATCACTCCACGGCGAGCTGTTGCCAGGGTTTCAGCAGATAGAGCAGAGGGGAGAGGAAACAGCCTAGGGCCAGGTGGTGCAGCCGGGGCCAGCTCTGGTACAGGCAGAGGAGGCAGTCGCCTGGGGCAGGTTATTGCTGCAAGGAGGTTGGAGGAGAATGAAAGACAGGTTCAAAAAATAGATATGGCCCTGCAGACTTTACATCCTCAAAACTTCACTGTAAGGTGGCAACTCCACCAGAGCTCCTGCTTGCATCTCCCACACTTACTAGAGCTCTTGCCACTCCCAAAGACCCCTGGCTCTCCTCGCCTGCCCTTCTTCCTCCCCTGACACCAATGTCTCCCCTGCCTTTGGTGCTTGTAGGTGCTTGGGGAGTGTTAGAGGTTATCTTCTAATTTTATGTTTATAGGCTTAAGACTACTGACGATATGGAGTAGGGCACCAGAGCTGTGGGTACCTGCGGGTGTCCCAGCTGCCATGAGCTGGCCTGATGACTTGTTATAAATCCAACCTGCCCATCTCAGCAGCTGCAAACCAAAGAACACAGCACGTCTGAAAAACAAGAAGTCAGTGAAGGAGGTTGGTCCTGTGCTGCCGTTTTTGGAGAGAGAACATAGCAGGTGCAAAATGTACTGCAAAACAGAGAGAATATCAAACAAACAACAAAGAAAAATAACCCTCAGAAGCTTAAGGAACAATGTAGGAGAGAAGCTAGCGTTGATGAATGACAATGTTCTAACCATTCTGAGCAAGGTCTGCCATCAGAAATGGTGGATGAGAAAAGCCAAAAGATAGCACGGTGCGCCACTGCCTGCATCAGAAAGCCAATGTTCTGCTTGAACCAGCAATGTTCAAAATGAAGAAGAAAGGGTCATGAATTATGCAAAAGAACAAGGTTTCCCTAAAGTAAAGCCCTATCAGACAAGCTTTCCAAGAGGTAAATGTTCCTACCATGATGATTGCTCTCTAAGCCTGCAGTTACATTCCCTATTTGAAAAATAAGGTTAAAGTGATGGAGTGATGTTAGCACTGCTTTGTGCTGGCTCCTTTGAGTTCAGAGCTATAAATATTTCCCTTGTCACTGGTGCTGGCCACAACAGGAATTGGCTAAAGCCTCTGTGAAAATCAAAAGAGCAGAAATGAACTGTAGAGCAAGGCTTTTGAAATGCACCTAGGACACATGGAAATTTGAGGTCCTGTTCCTAGGAAAAATGATCTGTTTAAGATCCCAACATTAGTGTTACCCATCACTTATTAGTTTTGAATTTGCATATACAAGATAAAAAGAGAAAAATAAATCTCACTAGGATTTGACTAGACTTTGTCTTAGGCTGATATATTCAAAGCCTCCCACCCTTCCTTCAGGTGAGAAGGAGGACCTGTGAGAGTCAAAAAAGCTTGGATCAGTGTTGCTTGTTCCTTTCTTTATTAAAAAGAAAAATTGTTTTTGATAGAACTTATTTTTGATTTTCAGCTTGTCAGTATAGGTTGTGACTAGGGTGGAGGACTATCTGGTGAAGGGTAACTGAAAGGGGAACCTTCATTAACCATTTACTTAACATTGAGTGTTTAATCTTTAGAAAGCCTGTGTTAAAATTTCAACACTAACACTTAAATTGATTCACACGGTCTTTGTGAAACAGCTCAAAGATTCTTCATGAAAAGTCTCAGCAAGAATAAGCAGCAAAATACTAGAGGTAAAAAATAAAAATCTTTCAGTGAGCTTTTGTTCATCAAAAAAATGAACAACAAAAATTTAGAAAACTTGTAAAGGGAAGAAGGGCAACTGTTGAAAATCCTTGGCAGGATACCTTTAAACACTCATTCCCCTATAGGTCATAAATCAAACAGAAGAGTGAAGCCAACTTGCATCTCTTTATAAGATACAAAAGAGCATAAAGATTTCCATAAATAGCCATTTTCTGCATTAAAATCTGCCTGCAGAGAATGTTTCTATCCTGCTTTCCAAAGAAAATAAGAACTTACACAATCCCAGATATGTGTGCATCAGCTCATCTCTTTGTGTCCCTCTGACAACTTTTGAACCTGTTTCAACCAAATTTGATAGAATTGTACAGGTTTCATGAAAATTTACAGCCTGGGGGAAGACAAGGCTTGATTAGTTGCACCAGCCAGAATAAGACAGGATCCAGTTACCCTTTATCAGACGCTAGAGAATCCATGCTGGAGAGAGACATTACTCATATTGCGACTATGGAAAAGCTTCAGTTGGCGTGCTCCTTTGACTAGAGAGTTCAAGCCTGAGATCCATCCACAAGAAACAGTTTCATTAATTCTGCTGCTCATGGTACAACTTGTTCCCACTTAGGACTTTTGCTGAAAATATTAGCAAAGATGGGACTTCTGCCATTAACGCTGTAGTTTCCAGTACTCGGTGAGTGTCAATCTCAATGGTACAATCAGCAGAAAAGCAAGACTTTTAGAGATGTTTTAGGCTGGTGGCTCTCTGGGACCATGCATGCAAACAAATTTCTTACACAAGCATTTCTCCGTTTCACCTTGTTGAAATATGAATGGTGAGCACATGGGGTCAGCTACAGATCTGAGTGTGGTCCGGGTGCCTCGCAGGAGCACAGGACAAAGCCATTGAGGTCTCTGGCTTTGTGTTGATGTTGAAAGATCCTTTCCAAGGCTAGCAGGACTGAACCAGAACCAGTCCTTTGTACTTTCTGTTCAATACCTGGAGACAGACACACCACACCATCAGGGCCCAAAGTCATCTAAGTGACTGGGTCGGTTCCACCATGGGCCCTTGGGGCTAGTCACAGCTCTCTGACACCTATAGGAGGTTTTGGGATGTTGCCCTGTACATACATCACCTTATTGACCACTCTTGCTTTATAGACCTCCTGGACCTCAGATTCCAGTATCTCTTTCTTTTGGGATGATGTGAAGGGGACAGTGAGCAGGAGCCATCTCCATTTCCCAGAACAAGTAGACAGCAACTGCAAGAGGACAAGACCACCCCACATTCCCAGTGAGCTGAGGCTCCCTGTGTGTGTGCACTCCTCACTCCTTTCTGTTCACATGGAAGTCTCTCACCCAGTTGTGCTGCTTACCTCTGCCCAAGGCCAGACACTTTTTGTCAGGCTGAAAACTCACCTAATTTGCAGAGAAGAAAATTTCCAGCTGTCTTTCAAAGCAGTTGCACAGTTGTGGAGAGGAAGTGCAACCAGCCGTGGAAACACACCTGGGTGTGAGACCCTTGTAGTGTTTTTGCACACATGGAGGCTGTAGCAAGCCATTCAGTCTGTCCTGTAGCTAAGACATCACCAAGAATAACTTTCAGGGTGTTGTAAAGGCTTGGCTATCACCACATCCTCACTGCAATTGCTGCTTGAAGTAGCCAGAGTTCACAGATCAGACTGCCAGTGATAGTACAGCCTCTGCCTGGGACTTTCTCTTACCATGGTTTAATTTCTAAAAGATTAAATGGGCAAAGCCACCAAGGTTATTCCCTTCACCACTGACTCTATGAATGGTGTAAACCACAGCCTTTTTGGAGAAAGGTGCTGGTCCCTCTTCACCCTGTATGGGCACCCAGTCGACCCCTATGGGATATGCAGATGGCCCTTTTTACAGGGCACCAGCAGGAAGTGATCCTAGTCAGGACTGATGGTCAGAAGTGCTGCCACATTTCAGGCCTGGCTCGTGGAACTTTTGGGGAAAGGCCATGCCTAATCAAGTCTGATTTTGATGAGGGATTCTGAGGGCTAACATGAATATAAAGAGTATAAAATTGTTCCCCAGCCCCCTTCCTTTCTTTCAAATAATAAAACATCATAAAAATCAAGAAGATTCAACTCATATTACAAACTGTAAGCACTGAGTGATTTTGAGCTAGTTGCTGTAAGCTAAAAACTATGTTAAAAAAATTCTTATAACTTGGAAACACATTTCATGTGCCCTTGCATGATGGCAGCCATGGAAATTTTGCTCAGACTTTCCAAGGTGATTCACTCTCTGGCTTATAGCAAACTCGGTTAATGCCAGGTGCCAAAAAATTCCTTCAGAAAGCATTTTGAGCTAGAATGAAAGTTTCAGTCCCAACAGTAACTTTAATAATTGTTCATTATTCCACATTTCCAATTAGGGTCTTTTTAGGAACCCCTCACAAGAAATAGACCCTTTGGTAGACATCTTCTGTTCATTTTCAAACTCTTCGGGGAAATTTCAGTGATGAGGTTTTAATTTTGAAGGTCATCTTGGGACTTGAACTTCTCTACAGCTGTTGAAGATGTCCTGTTTTTTCCTATTCATTCCTTCCAACATTGCAGCACAGAGGCAACGCTCACAATGTTTTTAATGTCTTTTTAATGATTCTTAATTGCCCTTTCTTTAAACAATTTGAGCAAAGGTCCTGATTTTTGGAACACGCTAGCTAGCTATCTTCCTCCTGAAACTAAAGCCGGTAATGATTTGCAGATTGGATGGCCAAACGCTGAGGCGCATAAAAACGTCAGATGTGTTTTGTGTCTCTGGTGGGTCTGAAGGACAGAATCAGCCACCTCTGGCAATAAAGCAGAGAGAAACGAAGTAGGTGAATGCTGGTCTGTTCATGAATGCAGACTGATTCCCCTCTGAGAGAGGAGCTTTGCTGTCTCAGTTCCCAGTAAGTACGAGAGCACAGCAGAGCTCTGTGGGCTCTCTTTACAGATTCCATGCCATGTGCACTTGGCTTATTAATTAAAACATATTCTTTACTGTTTTCAATACGTTAAATTGAACGCATCTAATGAATATCCAGCTGCACTTTTCCTTCTTTATACATAATAATTTAGAATCATAAATTGCACTCGTTCCAACCCAGGAACATTTTGCCCATTATATGGCTGCTGGTGATAATGTATCAGACGGCAATAATGATGCTTGATTTTCATAAGCTGCACTAAATGCAAAGTGCTCAGAGCTACATGTTTTGATTAGCAGACTAAGCAAACCATGACATGAGAATCCTTATTTACATGGCATACTAAGGATTCTTTTCACAAAGTGATCTACGTAGCTGGAGGGAGATTTTAAACACACCTGAATGACCTGCCGTAACTGAGATCTAGATCCCCAGGTGGACATCGCTGATGCACAAAGCACTAAATGATTGCCTAGTCCAAGCTAGCTATGCAAAATCATATCCTAAAATTCATTCTGTAGGTGATTTACCAAGAAATGTATTTTTTTATTAATATTTTGGTACTGTACGTGTAGAAATTAAACCAAACGAAGAACATACTGTGGAGAGTTCTGTAGCCTGAGAAAAGATACTTTGCCCCAGCTGAAAATTTCCATGCATCTCATTCTTTTCCTAATGCTCCTTCACCTTACTCAGGAGCAGCCCTGTGTCCCGTATGCCCTATACAATTACACGTCTGTCATTCCACCAGCTCAATCCCTTCCCGATCCCCTGAAAAGCAAAACCAACCCGTGTGTGCTCACTCGCGTGCTCTGCCTTGTTCGTCAGCTCCACCTATTGGCGTCCTAAAGCAGGAGAGTTTGGGGGCAGCAGGTCTCTGCAGCCCGCCTGGAGCACATCGCTCAGCCCTTTTGCCAGACAATGTTGTAGTTTAGCGGCTGAGGGACATGGCTAATCGCTGTGGTTTCAGGGCAGCTGGTCCAGACGAACCTTACTTTATGACGTTTAAATAGAAATCCTGCTTTGGATTGGGGCAGCATTAGCAACTGTGCTCCTGCTAAACTGAATGTAGGCCAACTCAAAGGACAAACCATGACCATTATTGTACCCCAGATGGCCTGGTTTCACGTCTGACCCAAACCCTACTAAGGCTGCAGTGGCAGAAAGGACAAACTACAGAGATGTGAAGCAATGATGATGAAAGAAGGGGTAGCCAGAGGACTACATTTGTTTCTCTCTCCCGCTGTTTCATTTTTTTTCCTCCCTTCATTGTGAAAAGCCTTTGTGGGCCAACAGAGACCAATCACAAAGCCGTAAAATCTCAAATTGTGACGTTCTTCCTAAATAATCACTTTTTTTTTGCTCTTGCAAAGCTCTAAGTGGAGGGGGTACATGGGGAAGGGCAGAGCGAGGGTGAGCAGCTGGCTGACATTTGACAACTTGCCACAAGGTCCTATTCACCTCCTGGCTACGCTGAGCCTCTCACAACCACATTTCAGTAGCTCTTTTCCTGGGAAGAGCATAGCTGGTGGGTCCCACAGACCTTGTGCCTGGGGCACTGCCATGGCTGGCCCTTCTTGCAGCTCCGGATGAGACAGGGAATGGGCAGAGGAGCAGCCTCCTGCAGGGCAGGGGGCACAGGGCCAGGCCACACAAAATCAGAGCTCCCTTTTGGCTCGAACTTGCTACAAGCATTTATTAGACCATGGCTGAAAAATTACTTTCTCGCTTTTTTGTCTCTCAACCTGTCTTTCACACACAGTTTTTCGAAGCTTGCCTTTAGGGGGATGTGCCAGGTAATCATAGAATCATAGAATGGCCTGGGTTGAAAAGGACCTAATCCTCCTCCTACCTGCAGCCACGGTCACCCAAATAATTGATGGCAAATGAAGACACATGGGAGAGAAGTTTGGCTTCCAGAAGCCTCACATCGCACCCATCCAGGAATTCACCTGCAGCCCAGCAGTCAGACATAGCTGGGGGGTGGCAGGGGGAGACTTTGGAGAGCTGCTCTGAAACACTGGAAGGATTCATATTTTTAAATAACTTCTTGATCCCTGGCTGGAAGGCACTTGCAAAGTGTTAAATAACTTAATGAAATGAGGACTTAGAGACTCTTCCCCAGTGATATACTTTTAAGTACTAGGTTTAAGGTTTGTTTGGTACGTGGCCCAAAGTACCGGACAGTGTGTCTGTAAGTGTTTATTGGAGATGACTCTGAGTGCTGATTACATTCAGAGAAGCACTGGCAGCTCTGCAGGTCTCTAGGCATTATCTGAACACTCCCAGCCTACAAATCGATCCTGGCAGTCACAGAGAAATGGGTATTTCCGTCACTTCTGGGAGAAACGTCTCGACAACAGCCTCTCCATATCTTGGCACTTCTAGTTCCAGAAACTAGAAGATGGAAGGGGTAGGGGGATGTAGAGGTATTTTATTTTCAGGACTTTAATAAAAGGTTTGGTTGGAGACATTCAACACGGTCAGAAACAGAGCAGCATATCCATCATGGGAACCGATGGGCACCGTTATAGCTTTTATCTTCTCTCCTATGTAGCTGAAGTTTACAAAGTAGCTTGGCAGGCTTTTGGAGATAACCTGTCACCTGTAAGGTTTACAGCCTTGTGCCTTGTTTCTGCTCTGTAGCACCTAAAGAGGAAAAGGAGGTGGCCAAATTCATCACTGTGTAACTTGGCTAGACTGAAGGGAGTTAGCACAGGGAACAAACATGACCTGCTGTATCTGATGCGAGTTAAATGACCTGATACGATGTGATCCAGCTCAAGGTTTTGCAACAGCATAGGCAAAAACTGTGTATAGGCATCCCAGGAATGAGGGGCAGAGCTGAGACAAGATCATGCAGAGGAAACCCTGGAGAGATGGATTTGCAGCTCCTCCTGCTGCTAGGGGAATCAACTACTGTTCCTATGAGGGCTTGACATCTCCTGGGAGGAGATGCTGCCCCAGACACCCCAGTGTCTGCCCTGCAGCAGTGGCAGCAGCCAGTCAGGCACTCAGAGAGCCTGGCGAAAGCTGAACAGACAGGGAGCCATGCCATGCTGCCAACCGACCGCTTGCCATCGTGCCCACAGAGCGTGCTGTTTCCAGCTATCCTTTGCCTTCTATCTGGCCTCGTAGTGCCTGCAGCTTGAAGCCGTTGTGTCCTTGCTCACCGCTTCCCTGCTCTGAATGGCTCTGTCAGCATGTAGCTGCAGGAGCCACGTTTTCTGTCGAGCCGCTGCAGTCAATAAAGGAGACACGTCCACACCCTGGGCTCTTTGACGGAGACTTTTGCTCATTCTTGCAGTAGTTTTTTTGGATCAGGCATAAAAGCAGTTTCCAACCCAAAGGCTCGTTTGAGTGGGAGAAAATGCAGGAGATGCTCAGACTGCTGGAGGGAGCGTAGGCTGTGGACACGCAACGTCTTCTGTCTAGGAGTGCGAGCCCAGGAGGGAGCAGCTTTCCTGCACATGGCTAAAAGATGCGGCTGCACAGAAAGGCTGCCAAAGCACAGCTCAGATACCTGAAGTCATGAGCACCAGATAAGGCTTGTCATTTTAAATAGGTACGGGGGGGTCCTGGAGCACTCTGCAAAGAGAAAAACCATGCAGCCTGCGCTGTTGGTTGAAGTCCAAAACCGCACTGCCTTTTTATACATGAGTCATGAGGCTGTGGACTTGTTCCATGGCCCCACACTATTTCTGCATCGTTTCACACACATTTAGGAAACCAGTGCATAATCCTTACAGCTGTATATTTGTACTGTAAATTTACCGGCTGGTTCGTTACCCTCTCCTTCCACACACACACACACACATATATACATGCGCTCATAAGTAGGCCATGCCAAGGCTGCAGAACCAAATAACAAACAGTGCCTTAAATTAGCATAGAAAATTTTCTCCCCAATCCTCCACTTCCTGCAGTATGATAGACAACTGCCCCTTGGTCAGGCACAGTGCAGGGACAGAAATGATCTGGATTTTCATGCAGAAATGAGCTGTGAGGGGCTTGAGAGGAGGAAACATAGCACTTACTCCTGGAAGCTGCTATCAGAAACATGTTCAAAAACAGCTGTCATCTCACTAACCTCCCATCCCTAGTATTCCCCTTCCCCCATCATCTCCACATTATTATCTGTTTACCACAATTCTAAAGTATAACAAAGAAAACAGAATAAAATCAATAGCTCTCTTTAGAGTGAGGAGGACAAAAATGTTCAACTCCCTGGTGGGAAAACTGGTTCTTTCTTTCTTCCTTTCTTTCTTTCTAATTTTAAACTTCACTTAAGGTTTAGTGATTGAACAAAAGCAGACAAAAATATTGCAGTTATCTGACGTACAGAAGTGTAACACGAAGTCTGCTCATTATGGATAATATTTATGGCAGATCATAACATTAAATTACAACTCAGCCGCCTCAGCCAGAAATTTGTAACACCACACATGTGCTTCTAATTAAGGGCTTTTGAAGTTGCCCTGGATATTTATTTTCAGGGGATTTAGTGCACAGAACGATTAAAGTTTGCTCTTGTTAGGAGTTCTGCAATCTAAAAAAAAAATAAAATTAAAAAGATTACAAATGGACCTCAAACTAATATATACATTCATTTTTGCATGAGTGTATATGTGTGTGTGTGTTTATATATATCTATTAAAAAAAAAGTGTGTGTTAACATAGATAAAATAATATATTAAAAAGAGGGAGACAAAGGGTCCTTTGTTTCAAATGTGGTCCGAGTCCAAAATTTGTGACCGTAATTTTGTTTATAGGAAATCCTTTATAATGCTAGTTTAGTGTTTCCATATGGAATTCTCATAGGACTCTTTTTTTCCCCTCCCTTTTTTATTTGGATAAGGCAAGAGAAAAGTGAATGTACATTCCAAAGATGCATAGTCATTCCGGATCAAATTCAATGGATTCTGGCAAGAGTTGAAAAACACAGATGCAGTGTTTTAGGTCTCCTGCTGTGCAGCCTCCAGCCGTGAGTGTCTGGTTGAAGCACTTTGTAAAATCATGAAAACCCTATTAAATTCATGAAATATGATATACTGCATTTTCAAGCTAACTTTCCATTGAACTGTCCATGAAGATGGAATTTAGCTGGCTTACACAGCAAGTGTGCACAGACACACACACACACACACACACACACACACACACACATGTGCACATGAGCAGCAAACCAATAGATGTGCTTCAGTCTTTCAGAGGGGTCTTTTCCTTCTGCTTCTACAGCTGAACCTTCCTCTCTGAAGCCGCAGAACCCGAACCAAACCCTGGGAGATCATTCCCATCAAGCCTGCTCTACCTTTTGTATCACTCGGCTCACCCAATGACCTTCATACAATTAAATTCAGGGTCCTGATATTTAGGTGAAGGGAAGCGAGCCTCTGACACAGCTTCCCTCTTCCAAGTTAAAACAAAATCCCTTGCTAGGAAACTACCCAAATGAAAGCAGGCTGATATTCTTACTTCATTTCCTATTGGATTTCACATAATAAAGCCATCATATGTTTAAGCTTGGGTTTCTTTTCTCTTTTTTTAAATACAAAAAAAAAGTGAGAGTGGTCCCCTGAGGTGAATGGTCTTGCTGTTAAAATTGTCCTTGAGACGCAGGCAATTGCAGCCCGTTGCATGCCTGTCAAGGTGAGAGAAGTATGTATTTTGGTAAAACTAGTCTGGCGTTGCTTATTTATGTCTAGGCACCCACTTGGTTGAAAGTTGTAACAAGTTCAATAAAACGTGCATGTACCTGAGCTCACTGTACAACTGCGTGAGGTTTTCTTTACCTCCACACAAGGCAGATGGAGCTCTCCCATAAAATATGTTGTACTTCCAATTGTGCCTTTTATTCAGGGATCTGTAGGCACTTTAGAAACACTGAAATTCATAAATGTTCAGGCCAGAAGGGACATTTCAGCATTCAGCCCATGTAATACAGACTGTAAATTTCATCCTGTAGCTGCTGTATTGAGCATAGCAATGTTGACTTCCAATTTTGAGATGAAGACTTGAGGAGAAGAGGAATCCACTGCTTTCCCTGGTAGTTTGCTCCAACAGCTAATCAGCCCTTCTGTTAAAAACATTACCAGCAATAAATAACCCACAAGGCTTAAGACAATATTGCTAATGGGAGGATTTAAGTTGTATATCTGTGATCAAGTCCGTCCACAGGAGATTTAGCCCCAGCCTTCTTGAGCAAAAATATTTATACTATGCTTCCTCTTCTCTTCATGATCTCCATCAAGTCTGCTCCATCTCATCTACAGATAACATTCAAGATTTTGAGTAGAAATGCACAGTGATGATACATGAATATATCATCATATTTTCAGTACAATCTGTCCCATTTCTGCTGTGTAAGTTTCTATTGATAAAGGTTTGATGCTTAAGTGGGCTCACATCTTCTGAAGCAAGGCACTATTGCAAGCGCTAGAGCAATTTGGAAGTTGCTTTGCAAAAGAAATATCCAGAAGTTTGGCCATTTGCTTAAAAATCTGAGATCCCTCTGGACTGGAAATAAAGGCTTGAATTTCAGTACCACAGTGCACGTCTGACACATTTTCTGGCCTCAGACATGCCAAAACAGAGACAATAGGCTGTTTGCTATTTCCCATTCAAAATAAGAAAAGCAAAGGAATGCCACAAGCCCCTTAAGAACTCACTTTTTGCTAAATAAAGCTTTAAACTTAAGCTTGTTTCAACACTGGTGTTTGCATAAGGGTTAGATGTGAATTCTCTTAGCTTGTGATCAGGTGAGTTACCTTCTGGAGCTCCTTGCTTATCTCCACTGACCAAAAAGCAAGTCTAGTGGGTCTCATTCAGACCTCCATGTCTTTTTACAAGTTTATTTTCAGTGAGAATCCCATTTTTTCTTTAACAAAACACATTCAGACGAAGATAATTACCAAAGTGTTGCTATAGCTGTGATTGTTTAAGAATATAAGTACACATGCAGTTAGCAGTGATAAGACCTTCTTTTTTTTGTGTTTTTTTTTTTGACTGGAGGGTGGCATATTTCTATGCCATGTGCCACCAGTGTCAAGGAGTCAGCTAAGCTATTTTACATGCCTGTAAATGTTATTGAGATTATGAGTCATAATACAATACTCTGTGGTCTTCCAATTTCCTTTAAAACACTGAATCATACATTTGCAGATGCTAAAGGAACATTAATTAATGAGGTTTATGTTAACAGACATCTTGAGAGGATTAACGTGCAAAAATTAGATAACTAAGTGCATGCCATTTAGGCTTAAAGTGCAACTCCCGCTGTGTTGTGTGAAAATTTTATGCAGAAAAGCACCTGTATTCTCCATAGTGCAACAAACTAATGGGGGACTTATTAAGCTTTACTAATTCAATATACAAAGTGGCAGCTACAGGACGCATGCATTTACTGCTCTCTGCATTCTAGCAAGGAAGGCTCTTCAAAGGGAATAAGTGGAAAATGGTCTGGGGATGTTTTACTGAATATCCAGTAAGCAAGCTGAGAGAAAAGAAAATTTGGAAGGCCCCTGGCTTCATCCTAACCAAGCCCAGCCCTCTCTGAGTACAGCCATCAGCACAGGACATGCCACCCTTTTGACAGGGATACACCAGTGGATATGTCCTGCACAGGGCTCCCTTTGGTGACAGCAAGCAACGTGCATGCTCATGAACCCCCACCCTTCCAAAGCCTCCTGGGACAGGAGGGAATGTAAAGTGGAGCTAACACCAGGCTCCAAAGAGCACTCATTTCCACCTCTGAGCAAGATGTCACATCCTGCCATGCAGCGCCAGCTCTCCCTGACTCCCCAGCTGTGCAAGTCCCACCTGAGCACTGATTTACAGATTGCTTCCAGAGGTGCCATTGAGGTGAGGAATGCAATCCACAGACCTTGCAAAGGTCTCTAACTCTGTTGTTCTTTATATAGACAACAAAACAAACAGAAAGTCCAGGTAAAAAATGGCATTATGCAATTCTGTGGCTCAGGTCTCTCAGTTTGGACTTGGTTTTAAGCCTTTTTGTCAAACCAGGATCCTATTTACTTCTGAAAAAAGATAATCTCTTCCTTCTTCCCATCTCTCTAGTGGCAGGGGAGATATGTCCCTTTTCACATAATCACAGAATTTCTAGGTTGGAAGAGACCTCAAGATCATCAAGTCCAACCTCACAGTTAACAGTCCCCACTAAACCATATCCCTAAGCTCTACATCTAAACATCTTTTAAAGACTTGCAGGGATGGTGACTCCACCACTTCCCTGGGCAGCCTGTTCCAATGTCTAACAACCCTTTCGGTAAAAAAGTTCTTCCTAAGAAGAGCTTTTGTAGTCTCATCCTTGCTGTCAGGTTACCCTCTGGTCAGACCCAGCAGATGACCATGTCTCCTCAGTTACTCATGCACACAGAGCATTTTTTCTCAAAAAGAGACTACTCTTTACTTGACTAGTGTTTTCAAGTATATAGATCATGAAGATTTAACAGGTCTTTACAGTATTCCCCATGCTACTCTTTTTTAGAATTTCAGACCACTACAGAGGCAAAAATAAGGAAGCAAAATGCTCCAACATTCAAAAGAGAGCTCAAATTTGATAATACCCAAGGTTAATAATTCCAAAATACAGTTCCCAAGCCACTTGTCTCTGCTGAACCCTTAATTTATTTCACTTGGACCACTGGGCTGTCAACAGACCACCCTTCTGCTGCTTCCCACCTAGGTGTCCATTGCCACATTCCTCGCAGTAAGGAACAGACTTTACTGTAATTGGGTTGCAAATTCTTGGGAGCAGAAGCATCTTCCAGAGCACCCAGCTCCATGATCATCCCACAAAGTGCTAGCACTATGCAAACAACACTACCTGGCGAAATACTGGTCATTAGGATGGGCAGCAATAGCCAACAGCTCCATAAATTCTCACTACCAACAACCACAGTAATTCATTACTTCAAAACCCATTTAAGGCAAGTGATGTTTTGGATCACCGTCTTACTTCTCCCTCTCCAACAACAATAATGACTGTTAAAAAGGAACATTGTGCTCATTGCTTAAATGTAATGAAAATCTTTGTCCACCACACAAGTAGCTAGATCTTGAAGCTTTCTCTGTTTCCTCAGGCAAAACTCCAACAAGACGATTCAAAACGACCACATCATAACTGGCATCCTGCTTAATATGCATTGGGGGCTTTGCTGTGGAGTAGCAGGGATGGGCATAGTTCAACAGTTATTTCCTAAAAACCCAGATTAGAAAATTTATAAGTGGAAAGGCAAGTTTGTTGAAATATAGTTCCCCGTCCACTTGCAAATCCCAGTGACAAAAAAAAAAAAAAAAAAAAAAAAAAAAAAAAAAAATCACTTGAAATGAATTTGAACATCTCTCTTGCTTGTGGCATTCTATTTTTAGATACAGGATTTGTATTAGATGTTCTATGGCAAGCTTAATTATATTCACTAGTTTTATTCATATTATTATTCATATTGTGTTCCTTATGGAAGCCGTAATCATAAATCCCACTGGGCTTGATGTTATACATATTCAAGCCAAAAAGATGGCCCAGCTCCAAAGTAGCTTTGGATTGAAATGTGAAATAAAAGAAAAGATTGATACAGACAAACAGATGGGAAAACATGAACACAATACAAGGCAATACTGGTCAGCTGAGTAGGCAAGATCTCAACACACCAGAAGCCTGATCGTTACCAAATGCTGCATTTCTCTGTTCAGACCACTGGGCCAATTTCCTGCAGCTCACTTACTTCTTATAAGGTGATTAGCTTCCTCACAACCACCCCATTTTCCTAGTAAGCCTGGCAAGCCTAGCCTAGTAAGCCTAGTAAGCCTAGTAAGCCTCTACTAGCAGAGAGAGGGAAAAAGAGAAAATAGGGAGGAACAGATTAATATCAACTGTGACGAAGCTCTAGAACTGCCTTTCCATGAAAACACCAGGAGAAGAAACCTGGCTGGTCCTTATATGCCCAAAGATTTGTTCTGGGATTACCTGGTGGCAACCAGAAGACTGATTTGATGGTGTACAGACAGAGGAATGGCACCTCTGAAACACAGAAGGGAATTAAGGGTCTCCATCCCATTAGCTTTGAATATGTAAACTTGAATTTTCCTTAGAGATTTGCTTCACTCTCCAGTGAAGAGAAGCCCAAATTAGCAAGCCTACTCCAGAAGCAAGACCAGGACAGGGGAGAGGGGCAGGACCACTTTTTTTCCCTGACAGGCATCCCTGAAAGGAGTCTCCAGCTCAAAAGTCTTTTAAGCACACCAGAAAAGTCATTAATTTCTGGTGCTACATCTCACACCTCCTCATGTATTTAGCAGACTCCACAAATAAATCAAAATAACAGAATTAAACTACCATGATCTCAGTCAACACCAGCACTCATGAAACTATAAAGTCAAGTCATGTAGCCCAAACTCAGCTCTGGTGTGAAAAAGGGGGATGACTGTCTTATTTTTGCCTGTGGTTTGAAGCTGTGGAAAGTTCAGTCCAATATCTAGTTGGGGAAGGAACCACAGGCCTTCATAAGCAAGGAGGAGAACTGAAATGTGTAGGGACTGTGGTGAGATAAGAAGCAGTCTCTGGGTGTCCCTTGAGCTGAATTCCTTGAGGGCCAAAGTCCCATCAGGCTGTGCCTCTTCTTGTCACGTCCCCCAGCCCAGCCCCTGGGATGTGGTAGATACCCAGGATAAGGTGGACTCTGGATCAACACAAATCCTCATGTTTACACTAAGTGCCTGGCTGGATGTGATGCTACAGGTCTGACAGACATTTGGGGCTTTTCCGGCACCAACTAGTTGGATTCTACTTTAGCTAGACATTGACAGGACTTTCCCTGGCACTATAAAACATAAATCTCCTTTAATCATGGGTGCAACAGCTACCAGTTCACAGCTTTGTTCATAACCACCTTGTCCTCATTCCGTCTGTCTCTACAGCCAGTGAATATTTTTGCAATGGTGAATATTTTTGTAATAGGAGCAATAATAAACAGAATCACACAATCACAGAATCATCTAGGTTGGAAGAGACTTCCAAGATCACCTAGCCCAACCTCTGACCTAACACTAACCAGTCCCTAGCTGCTTGACCAGGCACAAAATTTCCCTAATGCTGGCATGGGTGACTGTGTTTGGACACACTTCTGCTAAGGCAGCGTTTCCTTTTTCACTGATTTCCCCAGGTAGCCCAGTGACTCTCTTCTGTCCTCTCATCTCTTTGACTTGCTGGGTTTTGTGATCAGATCTCCCTTGACTCCGTGACAGCACTTCCACCCACGGGTCTCATGGCATGTTTGGGAGCATGCATCAGTTGAATTCCCAGTGAACAACCACTGGCTGAAATTTGTGAAGCCCCTGAAAAGGCTGTATAAACTATGTGGTCCTTAAACTAAACAAAAGGTCCTTATCCTGAACCTGCTGAAGCCAAGAGAAAGACTTACAATTGACTTCAGTGGGTTTTGCATCTCACTTGTGAGCATTCGATTTCTGAGGTTGTTGATCTGTTGCCTTTCATGAGCACTAATTTTACTAATGTATTTTTCAATGCAGTTCAGCTATCACTTGGATAATTTCAAATCTGCCAAGTCAGATGGATGTGCTGCATGCCACGGTCCATAAAAATGAAAGGTCAGCTACTAATTGGCTTCAGTTTAAGCTTGGTGACTTCAGAAAAGTCCTTTTCACAGCCACGATATTTAATTTATGGATAGATATATTTGGATCTATTTATTTCAACAACAAAATTCTCTGGTTTGCAGCCATTGATTTTATAAAAGAGATAATAAAAGTGTAATGAGTATGGAGATGCAAAAGTGGAAATGACACCGAGAAAGTAATAAACATTAAAATGAAAATATAAACAAGTCTATAAACCAAACCCTCAAGACATTTGCCATGTGTAATGTAACTTTTATACCTCTTACTTCATAATGCATAACTTTCAAAGAAAATTAATTTAATTCTTTCACTAACCTTACCCAACCCCAATCAAGTAATAGGTAGCAGGAAAAACAATTATGTGTGTACACAGTAAACTTTCATTTAGTTCAAATGGTGATTCGAGTATTTTGATTGCATAATAAAGACCTGAAATCCATTTTATTTTACCAATAGCAATACCGAAATTCCAGTATCTTCGTTTCTTACATCAGATTGCTCGGATGCTTTAACCCTGCTTAAGCGTCTAAAACAGGGCTTTTATAGCACACTTATCTGTGCTTGCCTCTGCAAATTTCACCAGCTACTTTTCCTGCGATTCAGAAATACGCTGTAAATATGGGAGCAGCCTTGCAGGAGGGACTAGGCGCGTAGCCAAAATTCACAGCTGGATATGAAAATGAGAAGAACCTCTGGGTCTGAGCAGGCAGAGAGGAGAGGGCTGTCTGGCATCAGCCCACCCCAGGTAGGACAGCCCATGGTACCTACAGCCAGCCCGGCCCTACAGCTCGATGAATCGCCATCAGATCTGGGGGACCTGGCAGCCACGGCGACGCCAGGCAGGAGGCACTTCCCAGGATAATGCAGCGGGTGGCCAGGATGGAGAAAAAGGGTTGAAGAGCTTTTTAGCCCCCCAAGGTCCCATCCCTAGCTCTCGGCAGAGTGATCACGGCTTCACGCTGCAGAGGGAAGGACTGAATCATGGAAAGACTGAAGTCAGTAGGCTGAAATAGGGGTGTTTGATCCTTACACCTACCCAGAGATGTGTGGCTTGATTTTCCTCCTTGCTAAGCCTCCCTGCCTCCTGCTGACTTCGACATACTTAAAACCACACACACACACATCATAAAATCACACTGACTGTTAAGATGTGCAATTACAGATATTTCCATAATCACTGGCAAACATGCCAGCCTTAAATGGTCCTACGTTCAGGTTCCCCACCTGTAAAACAGAAAACAAGGCACTTCAATGTGCCTTTCCAAAGCAAGGACAGGGCTGTTTCTAGAGCCAGCTGAGGCCTTAGGCAATGGAAGACGAAACATGATCTGAAAGTCCAGAGATAAAAAGAAGGTATATGCTGTAGAAAGTATTAAGAGGCTTTCAGAACCAGGAAAAATTGCTCTGTGTTAATAAATCCCTGAAGGTTTTGCTGCCCTTGAGTTCCAGTGACACGGCTGAGATATCTCCAGCCGTACAAAGGCTGCAGTTCTGTAAGTGGTTTTGCTGACTGCCAAAGGCAAGATCTACATTATCATGATTCATATCAATTAGTTTTTAAAACTGATGAAAACCCAAAAGCTTCCGCTCAGTGGGTGGCCTGTTCCAGTGGCTGAGTGACAGAGGATCACAGAGCAATCCACGTTTCCTCCAAATTCACTGGGCTTTGAACAGGGACCCAATGCCTCTGAGTCACAGACCAGCTCAGGAGCTTTGGACAGACCCTGTGGGCACCAGGAGCCCTCGAGCTCCCACATTTCTGAGAGAAACCGTGAACTTAATGCAGGCCTGATATCAGTGTTGATAACCCTTTTTCCCTCTATCTCCCTCATCGTCATCTCAGTTTACACAAGGAATTCTTCCATCTTTGTCTGGAAAGCTCCATAGGAGCAGTGTTTCTGACAGGCCTGGTCCCAGCACAGCAAGGCCTGGTCCCAGGAGCCAGCTGCGGGCCAGGGCAGCCCATCCAGCTGCAGCTCACTGCCTGTGCCCCGGGACGGGAGCAGGGGAGAAGCGGCTGCCAGATGGTTGAACATTTTGGCAGGCTGTCTGCAGCCCAAAGGATGAACATTTCTGGCTGAGAGGGACTCCTGCTTGCCCTCTGCCTTGTGAATGTCTGCTCTGCAGGGAGCCAAACACATCGTGCCCAATGTGCCGGCTGGGGCACCTGCCTCAGGACACGCCAGAGGGCATCAAGGTCTTCACAAGTGTCCAAGTCCCCTAACACCATCCCATGTATCTGGCTGTAAAAGACTGCTCAACTTCAAAACTAATTCCCTCTTCCAGACTCTCAGCTTCTTAAGCATTTACAACTTAAAACACTTATCTCTCCCATTACCTCAACCAACTTGTTGATATGTCAAATGAGGAACATGTTGGCAAGCTGGCTGCAAATGTTTCTTCTCCTTCCCCTAGCATGGCCAAAACATACAGATTACGCCATCCTGAACTCACATAAACTCCCAACTGTGTTTATTTCAGAGCTGTAAAGCTGACTTGACTTTTCAAATTGATACAAGGAAATAGAAACAAATCACTTTACAGCCTCCAAGTTGGCTTCTGCTGCCCAAACAGCTTTCTTTGTGCCTCAGGCCTCAACAATTCTCCACCAAACTGGTCTGAGAACAAGCCATGCAGATGAGTTAGTTCTCACACACGTCTTGTAGGACTTTTCACACTCAGATCTTTTCTTATTATTATTTTAAAAAATCTGGCTTTCTTTAATCATTCACATACTTATACGGATCTTGCCAACATCCGTTTAAACCAAATGATGTCTTCGGAAATGGTTCTGGGTCAGGCCATCCAAAAAGCTATCTTACAGCTTCTGCCTTTAGTATAATCTATAATGAGAACTGTGTGAATAACTGATTTTCGGTTTTAATGATTGAACTCAAAAAAAAAAAAAAAAAATAGCATTAGATGAGTCTGAAACCATTTCATTTTTCTCCAAGGAATGAAAACAAGCACAAAAATGCAATAAATGTTTTACGGCGGCACTTTTCTCCTTTGAAAAATTATCACTGAATTTAGCTAAACTAGGCTTTAAAAAACAACTAAATCATAACTCTTTGATTCTCCCTCCCTGCATTTGATCTTTTTTGTTTTCTTCTGACAAAGTGCTCTGCTAAATACAGCAGTTATTGCTATATGTGGAGTGACCTGAAACTGCTTTTTTAGCAATAAAATGCATCTTTACCTAAAACAATATTCTTCTGTATCCAGAGGAAGAGACAGAGAGGGAAATCTAACCATTTCTTCTCTTCTCATAACACAAAACAAAGTGATACATTACTCCTTCATGAACATTTTAGCTAAGATGCTCTAAAATATTTACTAAAATCTCTCTGGTAGCTTCTGAGGTAGGCTCTGCTTTATCACCACCCCTAACAGCATAAATGGAAGATTGGGCTCTGTGGCTTTGCCAGAGGGACAGCATGGATGGGAAGTCAGAGTACCCAGCCTAGAAAGCACTATTTACTCATAGTGTGGGACATGAGGATCACTCTTGGGATTTTGCTTATCCCACAGATGGGGAAAACAAAATCCATGGCCCAGAGATGACATCTGATGTCAAGGACAACATTATTGATAGTGTGTTTTTTTCATTGATGGTGTCACCATAGCATTTCAGCTCTTCCTAGAAACACAGGAAATCCCAGAGCAGCCTCATGGAGAAGTATTTTGGTGCATAACAAGGACCCTTGAGTGCATCTTGACCCCAAATCCACCCTTGACTTTGGCTCCAGACAAGGCCTTCAGACTAAGGGATTCAAACCAAATGGAAGCAGACCTCAGCTCTTTGCTTTGCAGCTGGCAAACTACAGCCAAACCCCTGGCTTTCCAATTCAACTTTTCATGACCCTCCAAACTAATCACAACCTTTGCACTGGCCTCAGTACAACTGGCAAATTTATATTATAAGCCTCATTATGCATCCTTTAGTCTCATAAACCCTATATTACCCAAGCACTGGCTGTCAACAAGGCACTCAAGGCCACACAAGCCTAAGAATACAGCACTTAAATAAGCTGACTCCAGTTAGACATTTCCTCCACACAATTCAGAGCCTTCATTGAAACAAAATGTTGCATTTTGAGCATTACAATAGAATCTAGCACTAAACCTCACCTTGGCTATAGATAAGGCATATTCTTCCACGTGAAAATTCACTGCGAGTAAAACAAGCTGATGCAAACTTTATATTTTCCTTCACTGTCATGCCAAAGTTCAGCTATAAGCTTGGATCTGCAATGCTTCTTTCAAGTCCTGTAAAAGTAACTTGAACAATAATATAGGGAATAAAACAGTCATAAAGCACCACAGAAAACTTGAAGTTAAGGTATTCAAATAAAGTGATACCAATACTCTCAACCACAGGAGAAGCACATAGAAATATAACCATAGTTCTGTAATCAACAGTTTCATAAAGGTTATCCCTTATCTAAGACCAGCCTCTGTTAAGAATACATATGGAGCACAAATTCACAATAAGGCAATGAAATCAAGTGAGATCAACAAAATTCAGCTCTACTTCTCATTCTGCAGCAATATTTTTCACAACCAGAACCCCAACTGAAGAGTACTTCGTTGCAGGGACACACTGATAACCAAAAACGAGGAATATAGAATTTTATTTTTAAAACATGCAGATCCTGAAGATACGTGTCCTGAACAAATTCTAAAACTTCAAATTGTATTTTAATTTTAAAATAACTTTTAACAAATAAAATTAAATTTTAAATTCCCAAGACCTGCCACCATGCTCTTCCAAATCCCCTCCACACGTGCAACTAACCACAAACCTGCCCAGCCTAGGGGTAGGCCCCAAACTGGGTTGCCCGCCCAGCACCAAGAGGGAACAGGGTGTTATTCACACACGTGGGGTGAAGTTGGGAACACGTCTCAGACACCAACACATTTCCACCTCTTTCCAGTAGAATAATTGAGTATGAACTACAGAAATTGGCCATGACTTTGGCTCTGCTTCCCTGTTCACATGCCATAACTCTGATCAGGTCTCTAAGTCCCACTCCCTCTTTTGCTTTCCTCTGCATGAATTAAGAATTGACCTAATCCTGGCTCTCCAGCTTTTCTTCTCTGGAAGCCCAGCCTGAATACATCTCCAGCCCTTGGCTGCGCTCTTTGCAGTACATACACTTGCAAATGAAATACAGAAGGAGGTCTGGCAAAATGCTCTTTTATGTCTTTCTGTCCCATCCCTTTCCTCACGAGCATCAGTGCTTCACCTAAAATATATCCCTGCACAAACCTGAGTCTCATCAATCCCCTGTACTGAGGGCACTAACCCCACTCCCAGTGCTCAAGCCCCCTGGCCCCAGCACCCACTGTAGCCAAGACAAGCTGGTAAAAAATGTCCTCAGTATGGAAAAATAAATCAATAAACTGGGATGTGCAGCCCTGAATGTCACAAACCATACCCCTGTTTCTAAGTTCGTAACTCAGTCTCCAGAAAACAAAAGGCACATTCTGGTGTTGGCTGAAGTCCTCAACCAGGAGGATGTTTGGCACCCTGAGATAACATCACGTGTCCACTGGGAGGTCTGAACTTCAGACAACAACTTACACAACCCAGGTGGCCTTAACATGAGCCAGCAATGTCCCTATTGCCACCCAGCTCACAAGGCACATGTGCATCACAGTGCCTAGAGCAGTTCTCCTAGGCAAGATCATCCACCTGGTATCTTAGGTAGGACACTTAGGTATGACAGACACTTAGGCATGTCTGTGCAGGTCTAGGAAGCACAAGAAGGTGCAGAGAACTGAGAACTGGGGCTGAGATACAGCAACCAGAGACACAGAGCTGAAGGTTATGGGAATGGAAGCAAATGTGAACATTAATGGGGCCACCACAGCTCCAGCTTGCACTGGGGCAAGCTCAGTGGTGTGCCCTCAGTGAAGATACCCGTGTGCCAAGCTGTGCCATGCAGCCTGCAGTGTGCACACATCCCAGGGATTCCCCCTGAATGAATTCTGCAAACCCCGTAAGGATGCCAGGAAAATAAGCAGTTACACATCCCACTTTCTCCTTTCAGTATTAGGGATGGGAGGTTATCCCAGTACCCCACAGTGCCTTTCAGAGGAGGCCCTCACAAAATATCTTTTGACCCACCCAATGAACAATTTCCCTGGCATTTCAGCTGGGAGGGTGAAAATTTCCTTTGCCCCCTCCACAAATCCCTCATTTAATAGCTTTGCTGCAGCAGAGTTCCTAGATTCCTAGACCACATGCTCCATTCATACAAGAATTAGGATTAAACTAATTTGTGCATTTGTCATCTGACCCTCTCAGACCCCAAATTTAATTTAAAAACTTTTTGCATTTCTGATAAATAATACCCGCCTCTAATTAGAAACATCATTTAATCAGGTTTCATGTGCTTTCAACCTTATTAGATCCTTGTCACAACCCTGTGTGTGATTTGAGCATCCTGGTTGAACACAAACATATTGCCCACCACAATATGCCAAAGACATCTTCTGATGGTGGGAGGTATTTGATGTTTCAGTTACACGATATTACAGTTCTCACAGCGCAGTAACAAAGCACCAGGGAGAAAAAAAAATAAAAAATAAAAAAAATGTAGCCACAAAACAAAGAACTCCACAGAAATGTGGAAATCTCAGGACACAGCAATTTTCTTCTGAAAATCTCTAATGCTAGTCAGCCTCTAGTGTTCCAGTTTCTCATTTTGAAACCACACTTCATTTTATTTGTAACTCGATATTACAGATATATTGCATTTTAAAAGATTAAAGCAAAATGGAGTATTCTGAAAGACCCCAAAATTAAAAAATAATCTTTTTTTTTTTTTCTTGTTGGAGGTCTTTATAAAGGAGGGTGTTGCTCTGCCTCAGCAGAACACCCCATTTATAAATTTCCAAACCCTTTCCCAAATGCCAGCCATTCTTGACACTCTCAGGCTGCAACTAGGTGTGCCTCGTAACACAGACATTGCATGCAGATGCAGTCAGTGCTGGAGGTGGTGCAGACCTGCCCCGGGACGTGTGCTGCTTCAGTAGCGCGTGGAAAGTCAGTTTGTCCCTGTAGGAAACAAGCCCCCACCTGCTCACAGCACCAGGAACAGCTTTTATGTAAAACAGCATGAATCCAGAGCAGTTCCACTGAGGTTGATGGATATGACCCTTTTCTCGCTTATATTAGTGGCATTCTATTAACTACAGAGGGATAAAACTGGAGATGGAAACCAGACTCCATCCAGCGCTGCTGCAACAAAAGGAAGCCCGGGCCGTGGAGCGGTGCCAGGGTCTGCCAGGAGCCTTGGCAGCCACTGAGTTGTTATCTGCAGCTCTTGCTCCTCTGCTTCCTCCATCCTAGGGTCTGATACAGAGGTCATTAGCATTACAGGAGTCCCTCCGCTGTGTTTTCAGAAGGCTTAGAGCCACTTCTCCAGGGCGCAAGTGCCGTTCATCTGGCTCGCGAGCAGCACAATCCCTGCGTGGGTGTGGATGCGAAGTCCTGTGTCCTGAAACCTGCCCTACTTTTCCATTTCATTCTAGTCGATAAGCTCCAGTGCTGCTAGCAACTTGGGGAATTTGGCCTGTCGTCTGTAATCTTTGAAGTGTAAACTTCAGACTCATGCAAAGCAGAGAGCAGAAGTGATGTCTGTATTTTCAGGTGAGCAAAGCTGCAGACTTCAAAGGTTCGGTATTAGCCTGTGAAGCTTCTTAAAGATTGTCACCCGAGTTTCTCAAACGCTGGCTGCAAATGCACATGTACATCCAGATAAACGTGTTCTTTGATCCGAGTGATAAAAACAACTGTTTTTCTACATGTAAACTCCATTTTTGTAAATGTTTATGAACTGTGGGAAATTATGTCTCTGCCAGAATTTAAAATAAAGTGATTCAATGGGTTTGCTTTACATTTACCATTCATTACGCTCACTAACATTGCAGGAATCCCAATGGAGTTTTCAGGGAAGGTTCACAGTGTTGTAGTTACCAGGGAAACACACGATAAATTGTAGCTATCTAAAAAAGAAAATCCCCGCTAACTTTCTATTAAAGAGCAAGCAACATGAAATATATGGAGAAATGTCTTTATGGTTACCCCGTTAAAATGCTGTGTGTTTTGTTTCAAGTTTGAACCAAATATTGGCCAAGCTCTGACATTTTTATTCATTGTGAACAGCACCTAGCACGTTACAGCCTGTGGTTTACCACGCATTGTTAAAGGCAGTCCAGTACTCAGCTGGATCGACCCGGAAATAGCAGCCACCCTGTGATTGTTCCTGCGCTTAAAACATTTACAGGCAAAGCTTTCTTGGAAAGAGGCTTGGTTCTTCCTCACTCAGCTAAAAAACAGCAGCATATTTCACACCAAAATGAGGTTCTTTTGCCGATGACTTGTACAGGTTTTCTGAAACCAGCAGAAGGGTTTACAGGTTTAGCCACCAGCTACCCCTGTCTGCTATAGAAATGGTTTCCAAATATATATTCCACATTTGGGTTTTGTGTGCACATAAGTGACAAGGGTCAAAGATCACCTAGGCCCCACAGGATGGTGTTGGAGACACAGATCCTCCAGCCCCACCATGCCCTTGGTGCTCCAGGGAGTGAGAGCACCCAGGCTTCACCTCAGAAGCCAGGGGGAGATATCAGAAAACTTTTATTTGACCTCAGGCAGCCCTCCTGCGGCAGAGCAGATGGGAGAAGAGAGAGTTTAAGAAGTCATCACCACCCCTAACGACCACATCTCAAGCCTTTAGGATTGACCCCAAGAGCTGCTACAACTTCATTGCAACACAAACAGACTTCCTAAAAGCACCTTGAGTAGCAGCTGAATTAAATCTGGTTTCTTCCACACTGAAATATCCTAAAAGCTTGTTTCCTTCCTCATCCACTTGTTCATTCCTGTCTGTTGTAGTATCTCAGCCAGGCAGAAGTAGCTCTTGTTGGGACATCTAAGCTTTGTCTACCAGAAGAGCATCCATTTGGACATGGCCTTGTGCAACTGGCTTTAGGTGGCCCTCCCTGAGCAAGGGGTTGGACCACACCACCTCCAGAAGTCCCTTCCAACCTCCACTCTGCACTTCTATAATCCTTAGAAATACTCATAGCAAAAGCATTACAGGTCAGGTGGATGTGGAAATTAATTTTTCTCCACTGGTGAGAAAGAGCAATAACTGGTTCTGAAAGTGAAGACATGCAGGTTATGGTCAATGGGAAGGAGAAGGACAGAGGGCCACATCAGAATGAGGGTTGGGAGAACGGTGGTACAACAGGACAGGAATGGCTGCTAAGCCCAGAGAGATGGATGCTGTGCTAAAGGAGAAGTGCTACGATGAGAGATGAGGTGAGGGCTTTAGCTCCTTGGATGAATCAGACTTCAAAAGCCATCATGCAGAAAGAAACTGCAAGGTTTGGGCACAGCCTGGGTGCAAGGCACTGAGCAGAAAGAGCAGCAAGAGTTACAGGCTGGGAGAGGGGTGATGACAGAGAGCAGCAGGAGAAATGGGAAAGGGAAGCCCCAGGGAGCCCAGGGGCAGGGTTTTTCCATGGCACATCCATGGACCCACTCCTGCTCCAGGTCAGACAGGATGGAAAACATCTCAGACCACCATTCAGTTCGCCAGCCACAGCACAACGGGCCCGTCCCTTCCTTCGCAATAAATGGCTGGTCCTGCTTGAAATCAAATCTCTAAGGCCATAACCCTCTGGGAAGTGATCACAGGGAAACTGGGGGCTCTTTAAAGGCAGGCACAGGTCCCATGCCCCGTCTCAGCTCCAGGTTGCTTTGCTGGTTGCTCTGAACACCCAGCTCCCTGTGCAGTGTCAGGGAGCTGAGGCACCCTGTCAGCAGAGGTCTGACACCACGCAGCTCCACGCTGTGGATTTTGCCCTGGCCCTAAATCAGCGTCACCAAGATGCAAAATAACGGAAAGAAAGTCTGAGGTGGATGAACTAAAACGTTGACCTGTTTTATTTTTCCTCTCCTTATTTTTATTTTATTGGTCCATTTCTTAAATTCATTCCTAAAACAAGCAGACCTTTTTTTGTTGTTGTTGTTTCCATTTGCAAAGAATTTTTGAATAAGAGTGAGAGACACAGACACACAAAGCCAAAAAGAAACAGAGGATCCAAGAGGAGAGGTATGTGTTATTGGACAAGTGTTTAATTTATGGAACTTGGCCCGCAGAACAAGAGTTTGAATTGTACTTCAATAAGTGGAGCTCTTAGAATAAATGTGGCTTGTAAAGTTGTTTTACAGTCTGCTTTGCAGAGCAGCCAACACCTCATGGAAACCTTTGAAAAACATTCTGTTTAGAAGCCACGGTGTTTATATTTCATATTTTCTCTATTTGTTTTCCCCTCTGGTTTTATAACTGAAACCATATGCAAGAAAACAGGATTTTTGCATCTTAAAATATCTACCTGGTCTGACTACTTTTATTATTAAAAAAAAAAAAAACAGTGAGCGTTTTGAAAATTCTTTATACATTAGATGCTCAGTTCAAACATTAACATGTCCTTGGTTGATACCCCAGCCAGCTACAAATTTCCCAGATGACCCTGGGATAATCACTTTGGTGAGATTCGTTGTCCCTCTCCCTCCATATACGCGGTGCAGCTGTGTGAGCTGTCTTTCCCTTTGCAGACAGCAAATGCAACAGTTTATGCCACGATTTATCTGTACAGGATGGCAGGGGATGAGCCATGCTCTAGATCCATATATTGACCAGCTCATCCCCACTACAAAGCTAAGCTGCTCAGAGGCAGACCCGTACACTGGAGATACCCACGGCTGGTCACTTAGTAGACCTGTGGTAAGGAAGTCAAGCTCTCCTTCTGCACTGTCACACACATATATGTGTATGTGCAGCCCCTACAGGAACGGTATGAGCAGGCTGCCTACCCAAGACACTAGGACAATCCTTCAGCTAAATTCTGTGCCTCCACTGGACAGGCTGGGAGGTGCTGCTGCAACAGGGGGAAATGAAGAAGCAGTAAAGAGATGTACTGCTTTATTAAATACACAAAGCAAAAAAAAAAAGATACAGAAAGACTCCAAGACTGTATCATAACAGCCAAGCATCTAAATCTGGATGTAATAGACATGTTTGCACAGATATGACATAATTGCTCTGGAAAGTGGCTTCATTTAATGCCTGTGATGGGAAACAAGCTTACCTGAGTGCTGTGTTTCTGTTGGGTCCCTTTGTTTGTTTGCATTGTTTTGTTTATTTAAAGGTCTGTGTCTAGGTGTTTTGTACCTCTGCCACTGGGCTGCATTCAGCTTCCATGACTGTTCTGAAATACCCTGCTCTGTTCATTCATTTCGGTGTCACTGATCCCTGGTAGAGCTCTGCTCGGTAAAGCCATTACGACTCAGCCAGGCATTCTGTCACCATCCCAAAGTTTTGCCCTCTAGCTGTACACTATTTTTCTTTTCTATTTCTTTATGGTTTCTTCTGAGACCAACATGCTTTTACAAACTGCTCCTTTTCAAGGCCCTTGCGAGGCCACGTCCCTTGAAGTCAACACTTCTCTGATCACCTCTATGCTTTCAGCCCTCCCTGCACTCCTGCTGGCTCCCTTTAATTTCCACACCCCGGAGCCAGGTGACACCAGGGGATTCAAGCTAGAAAGAACTGAAGTTTCTACCATGCAAGATTACACAGCTAGAAATCATGATGAGAAAAGATTTGCATCCTGAAAGCAAATGTGCTAACCCAGTACTTGTTTAAGCACCTCGAAATTTTAAAGCCAGGATTTTCATTACAAGGAGGGAGGTTACAGCATGGGCTCATAAAAACAGGAAAAGAGCAAATGCCCAGCTTTGGATTCAGGTATCCTGAAGGTATCCACTCACACCTTGGTCATGCACTGTCCCACTATTCGCAGCCCCCTCGTACTGTTATTTGCTTATGGAGCCAGATCTCTGCAGGATGTGTGAGGGTGCTACGCCACTAATGTTTACTCCAGTAACAAAAAGCCAAGGAGAAACCCAGTGCTTTCTCTAGGAGGCTTAAAAATACAAAGAGCTGTGCTATCTTTACCTTGCACCCCAAAAGCATGCTCTAACAGCAGTCTACTTGGGAATGATTGGGCACAGGAAGGTCCAGAGATGAGCCCCAAGCACCATGCACTACCCTGCAGCCTGACAAATGTTCCTACATGCAGGATAGCTCATTACCAGTGATGAATCACTGTTTGCTGACAAAAGGCCCTTTTCTCAAGGAATTCCCCATCAGCCCTAGGTGTGCCATAAGTGATTCAGGCTCTCATTAGCCCTAATTAGCTAATTGTTCAAATGATTTCTCTATTATTCCTGGAGCCTGTACCACTGAGCACACGCCTGCCGACTGACAGGTGCTCACTGCAAAGAAATGTATTTTTCCAGGGTGACTGCTGCAGGGATCCCTGTGCCCATCCCAGCCCTCCAGAATCTCCTCTAGCTGCTTGCAGCGCCTCAGGCTGCTCTGCTACAAAGCCTTAAGGGTCACTGCTGTGCCAGTGTGGAGGGTTTCAGCATCCCCATCTCTTTTTGGTATCATTTTCTTCCCCAGAAAGTTGGTAATTCTTCAGGCATCTCCTCCAGTCACATCCCGGGTTGCCTCCCCAGCTGAGGTGGGTGAGCGTGCTCCTTGCAAACAGAGATTTAATTCCCTTCTGATCCACAGGGCGACAGCAAACAGGAATCATGAGACCATAACTTTTCTTAGCCCCTCAGCTCGGGTGCCCTTCTCGATGCAGATTACAGGCCTGTTACAGATGGTTCAGTGATTTAAAGCACTAGCCTGGGACTCCAGATCCCTCTTCCATAAACTTTAAGGTTGACCTTGGCAAAAGCTCTTAGGCTGGAATTTCGCTCACCTAAAAATAGCCCTCAAAGCTCAGCAGCCAGGCTCCCTCTACAGCCAGCGGAAAGAGAGAGGCACCCCTTTATCCACAGCTAATACAGGCACATGACAAAAGTGACATGAATCGCTCTCCCGGGGTACTAGCCTCTCTCTGTACCGATGGCAAAAGGCTCTCACGCGACTGCTTTGCACTTAACCCCTACTAGTTAAACTGTGTGAGAGAGGGCAGGAATTTTAAGACATATACAGGCCCCATATCTCAATTTCAGGGGGAGCTGAGCAACGCAGTCCCGTAAATCCCGACTTTAGAAGCTCTGCAGGGACATTTCCCCTTTGTAAAACCCAACTGTATTTTTTGTGGTAAGGTTTAAAATGGCCATGAGCCATTCAGGTGCCAAGAAGACAGGCAACTACTCAGCACTTACTCTCCCTGCTGGTTACAGCTGCACTCTGTTGCTGATCACAGACATCGTTTGCAGCAAAGTTTGCAGTAAGTTTGCAGATGACACCAAGCTAGGTGCGTGTGTCGATCTGCTTGAGGGTAGGAAGGCTCTGCAGGAGGATCTGGATAGGCTGCACCGATGGGCTGAGGTCAACTGTATGAAGTTTAACAAGGCCAAGTGCCGGGTCCTGCACCTGGGGCGCAATAACCCCAAGAAGAGCTACAGGCTGGGAGAGGAATGGCTGGAGAGCTGCCAGGCAGAGAAGGACCTGGGAGTGATGGTGGACAGTCGGCTGAATATGAGCCAGCAGTGTGCTCAGGTGGCCAAGAAGGCCAACGGCATCCTGGCTTGTATCAGAAACACTGTGACCAGCAGGGCTAGGGAGGTGATTGTCCCCCTGTACTCGGCTCTGGTGAGGCCGCACCTCGAGTACTGTGTTCAGTTCTGGGCCCCTCGCTACAAGAAGGACATCGAGGTGCTTGAGCGGGTCCAGAGAAGGGCGACGAAGCTGGTGAGGGGCCTGGAGAGCAAGTCCTATGAGGAGCGGCTGAAGGAGCTGGGCTTGTTCAGCCTAGAGAAAAGGAGGCTCAGGGGTGACCTTATCACTCTGTATAAGTATATTAAAGGAGGCTCTAGCGAGATGGGGGTTGGCCTGTTCTCCCATGTGCCTGGTGACAGGACGAGGGGGAATGGGCTAAAGTTGCGCCAGGGGAGTTTTAGGTTAGATGTTAGGAAGAATTTCTTTACTGAAAGGGTTGTTAGACATTGGAACAGGCTGCCCAGGGAGGTGGTTGAGTCACCATCCCTGGAAGTCTTCAAAAGACGTTTAGATGTAGAACTTAGGGATATGGTTTAGTGGGGACTGTTAGTGTTAGGTCAGAGGTTGGACTCGATGATCTTGAGGTCTCTTCCAACCTAGAGATTCTGTGATTCTGTGATTCTGTGAAAAGGGCCACTACCCTTGCTTTAGCGACACATCCCTGTGACTTGGCGATCCGAAGAGATGCTCCAAATACCTTTCTACAATCCTCCTCACCCTCAGGATCAAGCAAGCAGTGCTGTTAGGCTCAGCTTTGACGGCTACAGGTAGCTACACCGCCTGCCCAGCGCGCCCGGCCCCAGCCGGTGCTGGTGGTGCTCGAAGGGCACTGCGAAGAGCCGTGTGCGGTAGGGACGAGCTGCCGGCAGAGAGAGCCAAAGCACAAGGCAGCAAGCACTGCCTGACGTTTCCAGAGCTGCATTTAGCATCGTGATGCCCGGGGTGAAGGGAAAACGCCTTCTGGTGGTCAAGGATTTTCTTCCCAGGGCATGCAGAGCCACGGAGCCTTTTCCCATCTCCCAGAAAAAACAGCCGCCCCTCAGCCAGGCATCCCTCCCAGCCTGCTTTCTTTGCGCACTAGCCTGCCTGAGCTCCCAAAAAAAAAAAACATATCCCACCAGAAGGTGGTGCCCGTATTCCACAAAACGCGGGGAAGGCTCTCGGTGAACCCCTCGAAACCCACAAACACAGCTAGGAAGGTGTCACCTGCAGTGTAGCTCAGTGGGGCGCGGTGTATTTTCTCTTAAGCGTTTATATCTGAACGGCCTTTTTAATGAACAGAGCCCTGCAAATGTTATTTGGGAGTTTAATAAACACATAATCTCGCCTGGATGCTCACCGGCTAATTAAAGAGCCTACAGCCCGGAGCTTTGATGCTTGTCTTTGTGCAGAGCCACGCTGGACACCAATTTCTGCATAACTCTTTGATGCTGCCCCAGTTTGCTCGTGGTGGTCTATCAAAGGCAGATGTGGGATGGGGAGCATGGCAAGGCTGTATATTTGCCGTGCCGTGCAACAGTTCCAAATCAAAACACCAGGAGGAGCTCAGGCACTGTATTTATTTTCTTGTCTCCTGCTGCCTGCTACCTCACTGGCAACTCATGTTGCTTCCCTCCAGCAGGTCAGGCAGCTCTGGCCAGCAGGCAGGCACTGCTTGGTAACTTTTCGGGCACCATGTCCACTGTCCAACCTGTCACATATCAGGGTGAGATGCTCCATATCCACTCTGCCACCTCACAACTCTGTGCCACAGCTCCACGGCAGCACTGGGTCATTTCCTGGTCCTCATCCCCAGGAGAAGACAACCACAGCAGGTACCCGCTGTGCCAGGTGGCAGCTCATGCTGCTCCCAGCATGGGTTCAGGCAGGTGTCTTCCATGAAATGTCCCATCTTTGAAAAAAGGATATCGCCAAGGGGCTCTAACCTACAGCAGAAAGTTGCCAGAGCACAACCCAAGGGGTTTTTTAACACTCAAACTTTTTGATTTACAGTTCCTTCTTTTCACCACCCAAAGGAGATGGAGCTCGGAGAAATTGTAGTGACTGGGAGTCCAGGCGAGAGGAATTTGTACGCAGAGCAGAAGCCACGAACCCAGGACCTGCTGGGGAAGAACGGAAAGCAAATCCACCGAGTCTTCAAGTATCTCACGGGAGAAATGAAAGAATATGGAGAGTGGATGAAAAGTAAGCATGGGGATGTGTTTGGGGCTCTCAAGGAGTGAGCTGGAGCAGCTATGTCACCACTAGCACTAATAGGGCTGGGGCACAAGGCGAGGGGCTGTTTCAGCTTCTGGGGAGGCATGGCTCAATCTCACTGCCAACTTCTGTCCTTTTAGCCCAAATTACTCTATTCTCACGAAAGGAATCTCACTGCATGCTCTTGCCATTACCATGGCTGCACACAATTCAGCACAGGCAAGAAGATGTCTTTTACACTTAATCAGTTATGTCATTAGCATCATGTTCCTGGCGGCGGTGCCCAGAATCACACGTCAGGGCTGGGAGTTTGGTCTCATTTGTAAGTGCTTTAGATCAGCAGCCATCTCCTCAGCCACGTGTGGGCTGGCAGTGGGGACTTGGCTCCTGCATGTGCGGGCAAAGGCTCTTGTATAACCATTCTTCGGGGAGCAGTAAGCACTGCGGGTGTTTTGTTCTGATAAAGTACAAAGCAAGTCCTGATCTCAAAAGGTTTACTGTCCGGGCAGGAACAATACATGAGCAGATGGTCTGTGTTACCCAGAATTATTGGGGATTAGGGGCTCTGGGAGGCTATGCAAGACTGTGGGTCCTCTGTCAGGACTAGGTTCATTAGCAGCACGACTCCTGCAAGGGGAAAGAATAAGAGACAGCTGTGTGCAGCCTGCTGGGCTGCGCGGTGGCCATCCTTGGTGGAGGAGGTGGGCTGAGATGCCTCCATGCAGGGGGCTCAGCACAGTCCCCAGCCACGGGAAAACATCCCCTCTTTGTTTTCTCCAGTGGCCTGTGCTTGGCAGAACACTTTTATTATTCAGTGTCCCGAAAAGCTTCCTACCCCTGCACAGTGTAACCATATTTCAATACTATTAATACTGGTGTCTAACACCAAGAACACTGCTGATAAATTTCATAGCACAACAGTGAATTTTAGTAAGAATTCCCAAACGAGCCCAATCACTTTTCTCTAAGGAGCTCATTCACTCCTGGTTATAACTGCTTGGCTCCACATCAACACACCGCCCGAGGGATGCCTGCAGAGCCATCCCTTAAGTCACACTCCAGCCTTTTGGGAGGGCTCTCCCAGGGATGCTGAAGAGATACAGGGTGGTACCCAGCACTTCAGAGATCCTCTATTTAAGCTTCTCTCCTTGGAAAACGGGTCTTGAGACTCAAATATAAATACAACAGAGAAGGGAAGTGGAAAAGGGGGTGAGAGAAAGCTATTAGGAAAAAAGATTTTGCCCGGGTTCAAGAAGTAGCCTGGTACTTTGCACTGTGCCTAACTAACAATGTAAACTGAGAAACAATTAATTTTAAATATTTACAAAGATTAAAAATGTATATACACCTTTTAAGAACATCTTGTACATGCAAGCACACCGTCTTTTTCGTATCTTCTCCTTACACCATGCTTATTAACACACAGCAGCACAATGCCATTTACACCTCTCCCTCAAACTTGGCAGCAAAAGCCCTCGGGTCCATTTACAATAGAAAAGCCAGCAACAGAGCTCCTGCAGTGCTGCAAGACCCTCCTCTGCCCACGGAGATCACTAGGAGCACCGTGCTGAGATACGCTCAGGCAGCCACGCACATCCCACCTGCCCCTGCACTCACCTGAGGCACTCAAGCTCGGGGTCCATTTGCTCTGTCCAGTAGGCTTCCCTGAAGAGCAGTGGCCCTTTGTGCTTTGGAAATGCCTCTTTTCTCTGAGGACAGTCTGAGCTATAGTAACTGTTGTCTTCACTCAGGTTCTTCACTTCCCAAAGTACTTTTATATATAATATTTTTAAACTTCGTGAGTTTGATCCCATCTCCTGTATATAGTGTGCCTCCATATCATGGATTGCCAACTCTCTCCCTAAAACAGCAGAAGTGTTTCTATTTATATTTCCCTATCCCCACACAGATTGCTTTCAGCCTTTGCCTAAGTCCCTCTCTGTCTGAATTATACATAGAAAAGGGTCTATCTCCTTGTTACATTTATAGCAGAATCTTATGCAACCTACTGTGCAAGAAAGACTATTTTTTTGACCACCATAAATAAACCACTTTTTATGGATCCCTCCATGGACTTTATAGCAGTGCCCAGTCCACCCCTGTTAGCTTTTCAAGTGCCAGATGCAAAATATGCTCAGACAGCAATAAATCAGAGACCATTTTTACAGTCCTGTTGATACTTCGCCTCTGTTCTGTGGCCAGAAAGCAACTGTAGAGCTGAGTGTGCTTTGAAGAGGCCCTGCTGAAATGCTGCCTTATCACCAGCAATTTTATTTGATCTCCTCCAGATAAGCCCCTAATGGTTCAGCTGGTGGACTGGATCTTGCGAGGCACCTCCCAGGTGATGTTTGTCAACAACCCCCTCAGCGGGCTGTTCATTTTAGTGGGGCTTTTCATCCAGAAGCCCTGGTGGATGCTCACGGGCTGCGCTGGATCAGTTGTGTCAACGTTAACAGCACTGGCCCTCAGCCAGGACAGGTAGGTGGAAGCTCGTGGCTGGGATGATCATTATGGTGTCAGGAACCTGCTGAGGGGTCACAGCCTCACGTTCAGGTGTATCAGAACCAGCAGACCAGCTTCCCTTGTGGGTCATCACGGTTCAATGGGCTCCAAACTGCCTCCTCCCTCTGCACACCAATCCAGCATTTTTTCCATCCTCTCCCTACAGTCCTTTTTCCAGAAGGAGGGCATTTTTAAGTTGTATTTCTTTGGGTCTCTGTGACACGTCACCTTCTGCCTTGCAAACGTTTCTTTCCATCACAGATCAGCCATTGCAGCCGGGCAGCATGGCTATAACGGGATCTTGGTGGGACTGCTCATGGCTGTCTACTCTGACAAAGGGGACTACTACTGGTGGCTTCTTCCTCCTGTGGCAGTTACATCCATGGCCTGGTAAGCATCCCTTCTGCTAGGGACAATTCTCAGAGAATGAGGAATCCTGCTATGTGCATCTTAAAGACATTGCAAGTCCCCTCTGCCCAGTCTCCTACATCAGTAGCTCCAGCCACAGCAGTGCTGGAAAGGGCATTCATTGATGCACAGAGCTTGTCAAACACCTTGGTAGAAGGCCGAGTGCACTGACAAAGCTAATCACAGCAGAAGGATAAAGCAGCTCTACTTCAACACTCTGCAAATGGCCCTCATCAGCAGACCACATTCAGGGCAGGTGTCACTGCGCTCAGCACCCCAACTGTCCTCCTTTACCCAGGCACTGAACTGACCTGGAGCTCTCCCTCAGGCTGAATTCAATCTTCCCCGTTCAGATCCGCAACCAGTCATGAGCAAAATTAATTCCTCCAAGTAGCTCTGAATGCCAGACAATGTCCTTTCAGGATTAGTTACCAATGCTAAATACAGACCTTAACGGCACTGCAGAATCTGCTTAACAGCTTCGACTGAAATTAATTTGAGTCACATTTTAATCACTGCTAGTGATAAGACACAAATCATTATTGCATTTCACTGCTTTTAAAATCAGATTTTTCAATATTTTATTTCATTAGTCACTCTCAGCGAAGGTCATTTTGTGACACCCTCTCAAAACCCAGAACATGTTGCAAGAATGTTTAGTCTGTCTTGCCTGCCAGAATTCCCTGAGGCTTTTTATTCAAAATTTTCCTTATTCTTCTAGTTCGGGGACTTGAGGGGAGAGCTGAAAGACTTTAAAATTAAACATTTCAGTGATTTTTTTCAACTGGTACTTTGTATTTCAGCTTTGGAAGTCAGCATTTCTTTAATTGTTTCTTTCTTCCTGACAAGATGTATAACTGGCAGAAGCTTTGTATTTCAACACAGAAATTAGGACACTGTTTTCACTGAAGTGGTGTTTTTTCTTTTCCACAGTGACAAGGAAATCTGTAACTGCTCTGGAAACCAAATTTGTCATAAAAGAATAGGCTTCATCTGAGAATATAAAATGAGAACAAAGCATTTTTCCACTGATAGCATCTACACAACAGGACACAAGCTGTTGCTTTTGAAATGCCAAATACTTTTTTTTTTTTTTGGTGGTGGTGGTGGTGGTAGTGGGATTTTTTTTGTTTTGTTTTTCCTTTGTGTGTGTGTTTTTATTTTGTGTTTGTTTTTAATATTTTACATCTCTTAATGAAGATTTTCCATCCTGCTTGATCACCTCTCCTGCTTTATTCCTCTTCCAGAACTGTCTTACCACTTCTGGTATTCCCCAAACCATTTGAACACACAAAATGCAACTTATATAATTCCTTCTTCTCTCTTGTCTCCTCAAGACTGGAGCTTTTTTCACCAACCAGTTTTCCATGGCTGTTCCTGTGGTATTCCCCAAAATCTGCTCTTCTGTTTCTTGCTACATTTCTCTACAGGAGTAGAAGCCAGATCACCTTCTTCCCTGCAGGCCTACATACAGTTCTGGATGCATTTCTTTATTGTCTCTCTGAGCCTGGCATAACTAGCAGAGCACCCATACACTAGCCAACTTTCCTGAGAGGACAGAATGGCGTTTTTACCACCTGTTGTTAAGCAAGGTGCAGACCATGGCTGACTCCTCCAGCTGCTGGGGCCCAGACTGGTGCCTGGGATCCAGGGCCTCTGCCCAAGCCAGGAGACGCGGCTGCCGCTTTCCCCTTTGCAGACCCAGCTGGTAGCAAAGCTGGGCACATACCCCAGGCACACATGGGTTTGCGAGTTAATTTAGTGCCAGCAGCCAGCCTCAGGCACAGGGGCTGTGATCCACGGTCCTGCTCCAGCCCTCATTCTTCCCTCATGCTGGTCCCCCAGCAGCTGGTTTGGGAGCACGCACTGCTCCCATCCGGGGCTGGGAGGAGAAGACCCCACTCCTCCAGCAGCTGATGGCAGGGCCCTGCTGGTTCCCAGAGCTAGCACCACAGCCCTAGGCCTACACCCCACAGCCTGGCTCCAGCAGCTGGCACTAAATTCCCTCACACACACACAGGTCCCACCCTGTGGGACACACACACACATGGGAGGGAGTGTGAACACACACAGAGAGAGTTGAGAAAAGGTTTAATGAGAAAACACAAGAGCATGGGACAAACTGCAGTGACCAGGCACAGGGTTCAAGCAGACAAGCGTACTGACTGCCCCATTTTATACACAACTAGCCCTTCCCTACTCTTTCTACCAACTCCTCTTTGATCCTCCTGCTGCCCTTCCCCTGCACCTCCCCATGGCACCCAGTTTATGCACCCTCCCAGTCTGGGTCCCTCTTATCAGCTGCAAAGTCCAGCTTTATCTTCCTGGAAGCAGGCCTCTAGTTTGCAAGCCCATAAACCTGTGTGACTTTGAGGTTTGTTTCTGGTCATTGTCTCCATTTTACTTTGTCGGGTCCTTGTCTCAGCATTCTGATTATAGTTGCCTCTAATTTTTATTATTAGCCCAATTTAAAAATCCTCAGTCAGGCAACCTTGCTTGAATCAACATTACCATATTCCATCTCTTTCCTTATCAGTCTGTACAGGTATCTGGTCAGAGTCTATTTCCACTGATTGATCAGGACCTGTCTGAGTGGTTGTTCCCTTTCCCTTTCATCCGCCACCCCCCCACTATCCCATTTTTGTCAGACGTTTTTTTCCTTCAACAAATAAACAGCCTCACACTATACGTACCCTTATATCCAATAATTGGATGTGATAATTGCTGTAAAAAGACAAACATCATTCTCTAACTTTTGATCTGATACTGTCTAGAACATGAAACTACCCAAAGTTTCTAAAACGCTTGTGTTTACAAGAGCTTATGACCGAAGTAGTAGGATGTTTCACCACTTTAACTATTATGAACAAGCTATACTTGTTTCTTTTCTTCTTTTGTACTCAGTCCAGTCCTTACCAGTGCATTGGGATCCATCTTCAGTAAATGGGACCTTCCCGTTTTCACTCTGCCCTTCAATATTGCAGTGACTTTGTACTTGGCAGCCACAGGACACTACAACCTCTTCTTCCCTACAACCCTCATCAAGCCTGTAGCATCAGTGCCCAATATTACCTGGACTGCAATCAATGTGCCTCTGGTAAGTTTCTTCCCAACTAGTTTACGATATTTCATTAAAAATGTGCACATGAAGACATTCAGCGCTGGATAACAATTTTGAATAGGTCAGAATGGGCATATGATATGTACAGCCTGTAGCAATTCACAGATAAATGTCTTGGCTCAGTTCATTTCATAGAAGACAGTGCCCTAAAAGCCCCAGGGACAGTCCTGGCTGACCCAGCAGAAAGGGTGATCAAGGCTGAGGGAAGAAAGATCCTGATCTTCTCACTCCACCTAAAGCTAGACTGCCCTAAAACATGGCTCGAGTACTCTTGATACAGAAGTACATCTCGATATTCAATCCCACTGCCCAGATGTGTTTAAAGGGATGTCAGCAGGACAGTCAATGACAATATCAAAAGAGGGAATAAACATCATGATATCAAAGGGACAGAAATTCATTTACAACCAATCCCCACAGGCCAGATCTAGCACTGGAAAAGGTTTTGTTACATTCACCTTCACAAAGAAACATAAAGATAACTGGTATATTTCATAAAATATAATAAATCAACCCCACCACAGTATTGCTGCCTAGGAAGCTTACTGTTTCTCTTCCACTAAAGGCACCCCCAACACACCCTGTGTGTTTGTTGTTCACACATATTACCACATTACCATCCCAGAAGAAGCAAAAGTCCATCTTTAACTTGAGGAAGTTCAGACCAAACAGTGAAGTAATTCACACTGAAGGACAAAATACTCACATTTACCCAGCAGCCTCACTCAGAGCCAGGATTGTTTCCTTTCCTTTCTAAACATTAGCTTGGATGAAATAACTGTTGTGTCCTCAGAGTTAGAATAACATGCCCTTTTCTGCTGGCTGCTGCAGCTCTTGCAATCCATCCCAGTCGGTGTTGGGCAAGTGTATGGCTGCGAAAACCCCTGGACTGGAGGTATCTTCCTTGTTGCTCTACTTATCTCCTCCCCACTTATTTGCTTGCATGCTGCAATTGGATCTGCAGTGGGGATGTTCGCAGGTAAGAAATATTTACCAAAGTCATTTTTGTAACTAGAGTACCTTAACCCAAGATGTCAGGAGATTCTGTCCAGACTTAATAGATGAATGGGCTTAGATATACTTGGGAATACACTCCTATCCTTGAAAGTCTCTCTAAATTCCAAAGGTCTTACTGAAGGTCACTCAACATGGTGAAGGCAAGAACAGAAACATACTTTCTTTAAGCTCTGAATTTGGTAATAGATTTGTAATTCAGGCAGGTATTTGTTCCACCTTGATGAATCCCATGGAGATGATGATTTAAAAAAAAAAAAAAAAAAAAAAAAGAAATAATTTCATTGATCTCTTGCCACCAGAAGTATGTTAAATTACAACCACGAGCAAAGATCTGCCTCAGAGCTAACCAGTCAATGAGAACAAACAGACTTTTCTACTATAGAGTTCATTCTACCTTGCTGCAGATTTGTAAAAGCAGCTCAATGAATGCTGCCCAAAATAGCCTGTCTCTGGGAAACAGTCTTAAGCTAAGACAGACAAGATCAATGCAATCAGAGCAATTTTAGTTTAAAAAAATTATGATGAAATAAGTGTGGTCTGAGGCAAGTACCTCTAAAAAAAGGTGCAGACATGCAACATTAAGTTCTGATTTCTGCTCTGAAAAGCTTTATACAAGATGTCATCTGCCTTGCATTTGTCTTTTTAAACAAAACTATCCACAATTTGTACAGTTAAGAGCATTTGGCAAGTTGGGTACAGATCTGACATTTAATCTAGAAGAGAAAGGTCAGGGGAAAGTCTGTGGGAGTAAGTGTGGTGAAAAGGAACAGAAGACGAATGAGGGCATTATAGCAGGAAATGTCTTGATCTTAAAAATAAGGTGGCCTGTGTACTACATATTGTGCTATCCTTTTTATTGGTACACCTGAAGCCTGTAGAAGTACCTATGACATCAGGTTTGGAGCAGACCCTCAGCTCCCACCCGACTGGAGAATTTCCACAGCAATGATGGAGTGGCCACATTTAGTATTTTAGCAAAGGTCACTCGGAAAAGATGGAAAATTCTGCTTCCTCCCACAAAAAAAAAAAAAAAAACACTCAGCTGTTCCTCCAATACTGAAGCTCAGGGTATGCACGAGCTTTAAACAATATATGTGAGCACAGATTTCTGCAAGCAGTAAAGCTAAGCCAGAAACCCCTCGTGCACTCTGGCTAGATCCTCCATCTGGAGATCTGGGGGACTAACCACAACACACTCAGGGCATAAGCAGGAAGTTTTTCTGAAAGAAACCTTTCTGACTGACTCAAACACCAACCCCAAGGACATCATCATAGCACCAAAATCATAAACTTCATTTTATTTCACCTTTTTTCTGCACATGGTTGTCATGCAACTGTGAACCCAGTTAAATGTCTGGATATCATAGGGAAGGGGGATTGGGTTCCCCGCAAGTCACGGATCTTCCTGCAGATACTTGTCATACCTGACCTCAACACCCTGCTTTTTTGTCTTGCAGCTCTGAGCATCGCAACACCCTTTGACAGCATCTACCTTGGCTTACACAATTACAACTGCGCTCTTGCATGCATTGCGATTGGAGGCATGTTCTATGCCCTGACCTGGCAGACTCACTTGCTGGCACTTGCTTGTGGTATGTATCTTTTACATTAAGGGGAGCCAAAAATTGATGCAGCCACACAGTCTATGAACAATACAGGCTTGGAGTCAACTGTGGACTCCATGTTTTGTTTGCTGCAAAATATGTCACTGTGCAAGAGTTATTTCAGTGATGGCATCAGATATTAGTCACAAGTGGTTGCAAGTCAAGTGCGGAAGGAAGGGTCTTTAGATACTGATAGCACAGAAACATCTAGAAGGGGCAGAAGCAGCAGGGTTTGTGAAAGCACAGCTCTGCCATGAGCAGAAGCCTAACAAATTCAAAACTCAGCAGATTCATAGAATCAGCCATTTCATTTATCCTTATAGGAAATGCATCATAAATAGAGAGCTACTGCACAAATTCAGTTCAAAATCAAAAATTTTAACTAATTGTTGAATTCTAACATTAAACCTCACATCAGGTAGCTGGGAGGATCATTTCCGTGCATTTGGACACTTTAATATTTCTGATAATTTCTTTGGAAAGATGAGCAAGACTTTCCTCATCTTGAGCTGTCTTTGGTTTTCTTTCCTCAGCATTATTCTGTGCCTACTCTGGAGCAGCTTTTACTAATGCCCTATCTGTGGTAAGTTTAGTTATTTTGGGGGTTTTGTTTAACTGTACTCTTGATTTTATCATTATATAAAGCCAAGGAAGTTCCTCCAAATTGTCAGTTCTGACAGCATTGAAGTGAGAATGCTGCAGCCAGCACCAGGTCTTTTATAGATTTCACAACAGTTAACAGTGCACCTGCAGACTACAGCTGCAAATATGATTTCAAAAAACTTTGGAGTGGGAGTGTGCGTATGTATGTGAATTCCAGAAACAGCTTGTAGTTTGAGATGCAAGATTTAGTTACAGGCAGCATTTTTAAACAAATACAGCAGTCTACTGTTTTCCTTGCTTTTTCCAAGGTCTTTTTCCACACTCTCCCACCATTTTTTTTCTCCAAGTTTGGTCTGGCAACAAGAACTATACAAGTTAAAAAAATGAAAATAAAAAAGCCACTGCTCTCTTAAACATAAACTGATTGTATCTGGACAGCTCAAGAAAGAGATGAAGCCAGAACAGCCATGTTTTGTTTCTTCTTGAAGATCTGAGAGACTAAAGCAAAACCATATTTTAATAAAATTGATTTAGTAACTTACAAGGAAAAAAAAAGAACTAGCAGCTTAAATGCATTAAATGTACTCATCTGGCACCTTCTCAGCAGAGCGTAGGTCCACGCAGAGGGGTTGCTTTGTTAACCACACCTGGTTTGGGGATGCATCAGGGAAAAGGACACCTATTTCTTTTCTTGTGACCTCGGTTTTGGCAAACTCCAAGCCAGGTCAGGAGGTGAGAGCACAGTGCAGGACTGAGGGTTGGACACAATGCCAGGAACGCATGGGCACTGACTGTGAATGTTTGTGAGTAGTACTCTCAGAACATGGTATTTGACAGGATGGTGAAAGGTTTCAAAGTGCACCTGTCTGTCCTGTCCCCTCCCAGCTCGGACTGCCACTCTGTACCTGGCCTTTTTGCTTCTCTGCACTTCTCTTCTTGATGATAACTTCAGACAACCCAGCCCTCTACAAAATCCCCCTCTGCAAAGTCACCTACCCAGAAGCCAACCGGATCTACTACCTGAGAATGATGAGAAGAGCATCAGAGAGCAGAAGAGAAGAGCAGAAACGAAAGGAGCAGAAACCTTCGTGTGGCTCTAAAATAAGCACAGGAGGCACCCCCCTGTGCACCCCCAAAAACAGCCGTGCTTACTGATTTCCAATGTCCAAGAGCAAGCAGTATCAGGGCAGTTTGTCAGATGCTAGCCAAGCACTCTGCAGCTACAAACACCACCTTTGGCAGTGGTCTGTGAGCCAGGGATTTGGCACTGTATGCTGGAGGAAACACGATTTGCCCTTAAGCTAAGCTTTCCAAAAAGCACTCAGGTAACATAATAACAGCTGCCTTATCAATCCACATGTTATTAACTTGAAAGCCACCTCTTATCAACAATAATTATAAGAATAGGCAGAAGAACATAAACACTGGCAAGAGGCTGCATTTAATCTTGGATATGTAATTTAAAAAAATAAATATGCTGAGACGAGACGTGGCATCTAATAATAATAATAAATAATGTAAGAAATCAAGTGCTGCACTTTAAATTAAGAACATGTACATCTGAAAGTGGAATAAACAGACTGATCTCTTACTTCCTTGTGTCTCATCAATGTCTAATCCTCTTAATCCCTCTTAACAGCTACAGCACACACAGGTAAATTCTTACAGTGTGTACTATTTTTGCTGCATCTTCTGACTCCTCATTAAGCTCCAAGACAATGAAGGTCTAAATATACGTGCTTTAATCGTACTGGAAAAGTGACTAGCTAGCAATGATCAAATGTTTTTCTTTTCCTTGCATCATTGTCTGTCTTGCAAGATCTATCTCCTGCAGTCTGCAGGATAGCAGATCTGAATCCCCACATGCATCTGGTGGGAAATAGGAGCCTTTATATAAAGAATGATATAAACATTTACTGTTGGCAGCAATTACCAGAGTCCTTTCTCTCCCTTTCTTAGGGAAATTGTTGCATTAAATCACAAGCAGTGAACAAGTCCAAGTCTGCTCTTGGTGTCTGTTGAGGCTTGGCCTGGGATCTTCACATGGGTCTTCAGTATCTGGGCTGTCCCAGAGAAACCTCATGAAACACCACCATAGTTAGTCATGGGAAACTGAGGAGGACCTTGGTGCCGTGACACTCAGAGGAGTGGTTTCTGGCAGGCATAAAGTAAAAGAATATTGCCACTCTATGCTTCCTCTAAGTCCTTATAACAGGGAAGGGCTAATTAACCAAAAGAGTACTATCCTTGAGAACCTTTTCCAAAGCCACTGAAAAAAAAAGCCTACCAGAAAGGCTTCCTCATCTAAAGCCACTTCATACGATCAGTTTAAAAATCATGGACCCAAATGAACTTGAAGATTTAAGGTTAAAATCCGGAGAGACACCACACAATGTTCAGATTAGATTGTTGTCCCTTCGGCCTCTTGATGTTGGGCTGTTTTGCAGATTTATTTGAGGCTCTCTGAGCAAACAGATAGGAGCCGAGCTCTAACTTGAACCTTTTTTAAAAAAGGTGGGCCTGAGCCCTGCCCAAGGGGATGTCTGTGTCTTTATAAACTTTATAAAGTTAGCAGCACCAGAAACTGCCACTCTAAGCATCCCCTAAGCAGAGGCACCCAAGATTGAATTCAGCCTGAGGGACTAAGTTATGGTGCTATTAAAAAGCATCTGAACATACTTAAAACAGGTTAGGCCATTCCAGGGACTTCAGTAAAGTTTAGGTCCCCCAAATGGATTACAACAGATTCAAGATTCCACCGCGTAGGACAGCTTCACACACGCACAAGACCAGATTTCAGTAGGCATAACTCTGTCATTGAAAATGTAGGAACCCAATGAGTTCTTGAGCCTGCTCCATCCCACAGACTTTCACCTATGTTACACCTCCATCCCATTTTAGACCTCAGGCTGACCTCTGAATCCAACCATACATAGGCCCTCCAGGAAAGCACCAAGGGAACCAGCTGGCATTCCTGCATGCCACAAGTCTTCTCAGAGACTAATAAAAGACCAAGAATCCCAGCAGCCTGCCCAACACGTTAGTCAGAAGACTTTTGCTCTGCTTAGAGGAATGGGACTGACCACAGCTTGACACCTTGCCTACCTCTATTAAGGGGAGAAAGATCTGACAGACGTCCAACAGCAGCAAGTCAAAAAGCAAATCCATTTGCCTTTGGCTCCCATGCAAATCCCAGCAGCCACCCAGAAATGCTGAGCTTTTACAAGCTGCAGGCACAGATGTATTTCTTTAACACAAGACCAAGGGAGGGGAACCAGTGATTTAGGAGAAACAGATTGTTTGCAGAAGCAATCCATTACCCAGACACTGGACAAAAGCAGTGATGCCTTCAAGCTACCAGCAAGGGCTGCTGCAGGTGGATCTCCAGTCTCAGCCAGAGTCAAATGGCACTTGTAGGCTGTCCACGCAGCTGCATATTCCTGCATGGTGATTCCAGAAAAAACAACACGGGACAAAGAAACCATCAGAAAAGGTGCCGGTGGGCAGAGAATGTGGTGGAGGGCCACAGATTGCCAACCCATCCTTTTAGCCACAATACCAGCAAACCAACACTAGCAAAAAAGCAGTCCTGTACAGCCACTACAGATCAAAGACATCTCAAGGTTACTACTTCTGTAGAAAAACAAAGGCAGAATAACACATGAGGTGATACACGGCTGTCTGAACACCTTCCCTCTATAATAGCCAATGAAATATTAAACACACTTGAAATAGCAGGACCTGTTCATCTGCTCTGCATAATTTAAATTAGCTCATACACAATCCACCATTAAAGAAGGAATTGAATAGTAGCAACAGTTACAAAAATTACTGTAATAGAGTCAGCTAAAATAATGCTAGAATCACGTTTTGTTTTCTAAGAAAAATATCAAATGTGGTTAATTATGCCAAGCATATTATTTATTTTCTTAAAAATAAGAGTAAAGTCCAAGCACAATATGGTTACTGGAAAGAATTTGTCATGAAAGAGCCATTACAAACTTTAATTCCTCAGCCACAAGAGAATCCATCCTGAAATCAATTAGCAAAACAATTTCTAGAGTTGAAACCATCCATAAAGAATAGGGAATAAACAGCAGTCAAAAGATGTGAATAACTATACCCACTACTAATAATTCTTGAAAACAGGCAAGACAAATATCAAGTGTCTCCTGGATGGGAGCAGTAGGCAATAAAATCACTGACTGAAACTATCAGTGAAGCAACCCCAAGAGCAGGCTATCAAGTTCTACAGAAGATGTCAAGAGAAAGAAAAAATTAGTTTTTAATGCAACTAATAAGTTGCAGCCATTTCCAGAAGCACCACAGATTTAATATAAATTAATTCTGCCAAAAGGAAGGGGAAGGGGAAGGGGAAGGGGAAGGGGAAGGGGAAGGGGAAGGGGAAGGCCCCCCAAAAAAGTGTATTTTGTAGTTAGAGCAGTTACTCCAACCAGTTCTCATCTGCAGCAAGTGAAATGAATAATCATGCACAAATCAACACCTGGCATACGTAAAAACAACTTCCTGGAAACGTGCCTTCAAAAACCAAACAATGGCAAATGGGAGCAAACTACCTACACCATGTGGCTCTAAGAAAAATATTTACCTTATTATTCTAAATGTCATTTTTTCTTACTCTTCTATTTGCTTCTGACACCCCAATTTAAAATAAATAAATAAAACACCTTTGCTGTTTGAGATGACATTTCCAGCTCTTCTCACACACATATAGGTGCTTCTGTTGTTATCAGTTGCAGAGCCTCTAACAGCAAAAGCTGAGGTGAGTGCTTCATGTCCTGGCTTGGGTATTGATTACTCCAGAATGATCTGTTAATCACTCTTCATGAACAACCAGCAAAGCTCTGCTGAGGTAACATGGAAGGGATTTGTCATCTCAGAGAACGTTGGTGGCACAAGTCAGAGCCACACTGCCATCCACACCAGAGCATCTCATTCCCCACAATCAGCTCCCTTCACCTGATGGCCTTTTCCAAAGGGGATTTGGGCTTTATAAAATCTGTCTCTTGGAGCAAGGCACAGAGTTTGGGCCTTCAATTAGATCTGAAGGTCTGAAGTCACTGATGAAGTTCAATCCCTCCAGCCCTTCCCCAGTGCCTTTGCACAGCCCATACCGCAGCAAAACCCCACCTGCTTTGGGCCTTGTACCCATTTTCATCTTGCAGCAAGAGTCAGGTTAAACATGAGCACTTAAAACAGGGTAGCTCTATATTTTTGTGAAGCCATTTATAGTTTGTAAGGGGGAGGGGACTGGAGATGTTTCTTTCCTTCCTGCTTTCCTCAGTAAGTTCAGCTGAAGCCAAGTCTCAGAGGTTTGTTAGGACTGAAGTTGTTAACTCGCCTCAGGAAGAGTTTGACAAGTCGGAGGCATGGGCGGTTTGCAAAGAGTTGACAGGAAGAAGAGAGATTTCTAGCCAAAGGCTATCAGAGACCTATCCGAGGCCCCTTTATATAAGGGAATTCTCCAGCAGCAGAGATTTTGACAGGAGCTGGTAGTGGAAATTGTGACATGAGCCACCTAAAACTCGTTGAAGGCCTCGCTAGGGTATGTTTCGGGAAGAAAGTCCAGCAACAGAAATTGTTTGAGTCGGTCAGGGCTTGGTCTGGGGCCACACACGTCTTTAGGCTCTTAGGAACAAGGCATGCTCAAATGCCTCCTGCCAATGCGTAATAAAACGCATTTCATAAATTACTTCCTCTTGAATTTTGCTGAAGCTCAGCCCAAAGCTACAATGAACAATTTCAAAGCCTGACCTCCCATGGAGACATATCTCCTCAGCACACAGCAGCAGGATCTCCACGTTAGCTGGGAAATGGAGTGAGTGCTCACTGATAGGCTTTTACAAGTCAAAAAAAAATAGTGCTATAAAATGTTTTAAGTGCTTCACTGGCCTGAGTAAGAGAGGTTTGATTTGGGCCTGCAGCACACAGTGTGGCTGTGTTTTGAGCTCAGACATGGAAACGGTGAGGTCTGCAGCGCACTGACATCCAAGAACCCCTCATGTATTTTCTTTTCAAAGCCCCTGTGCAATGCTGACCCCTCTTCTTCCCACAGCCACCACTACAGACCGGTGTCTGTGCAAGCAGGAGAGCCAAATCGTCAGACAGGGAGGGCAGGTGTAGCTCCCAGCTGGCATCCTGGCAGCATCCAGCAAATATCTGGAAGGGCTTTATGCTCCAGAGGGGTACTCCAGTAATACAGGCTCTCAGCATGAGCTGACAAAAACAAAACTTTACAGCATGTTCAAATATTACAAGGCCCTAAACTTTCCAGCTGCTAGGAAGTTGCTCTGTGCTTTGTCAGTGCCAGATATCCCTGATCTGCAGGGATGTATATATTCCCCAACTGTTTTGTTGTTGTTATTTTGTTGTTGTTTTGTTTTGTTTTGTTTTGTTTTTGTCGATCAGGTTTGCCAGGGTAGCAGAAATGCCAGCACTCTTAAGGGTGAGGTTCCTTTACCAAACCCTGTCCCCCTGCTTCCCTTTACACAGACAGGTGTGTTTTAATTTTGAAGATGGAAAGAGCGTTCAAACAGGGAACAAACCCTGGTTGCAGCTGGTTTTGCAGTTCTCATGGGGTCCTTTGCAAACTCTCGCAGCTGCTGCAACAGCTAGAATTCACACATCCCCATGGCAGGATGAGAAGACCGGGGAAAGCTCTGTGGGAAGCAAAGGTTTCCTCCACCACACTTTTCCTGAGAACAAGCAAACAGTTTGCATTTGGGCACCTCCAGCTGCAGCTCAGCACCTCCTGAGCATTACTGGTTGCCTCAGAATATTTAGCCACTTAAGCTGCCATGGAGCTGCATCCTCACATTCCCCTCCAGGGACTACCCTTTGCACAAAGAATTGAGACAGACCCAAATCCATGCTCCAAAAGCACGCGGCTTCACTCAACACAGAATGGGCAAGGTTCAAAGGCAGATGGGAGCCTTTCCAAAGACACCTAGCTACGTTGCCCACCCAAAATGCAGAGGTGCAGGTATATGGGCTGCTTAGCACATCTCAACAGCCAAGGCTGTGCAAAAGGCCAAGGCAGACATAAAGAGACACCCTTAAACTGCTCAACTAGCATGATACAGAGCCTGTTTTTCCCTCATTTCAGGGCACTCCAGCCTGCACCTGACCTTGCTTTTCTCCTTTTCCTTCATTTCAGCTGAGCACTGACAGCTCCTCCCTCTCATCCACAAACCTCTGCTATGCTAAGCCATGCAGCCAGAAGCCAGGCAGCTTCTTCCTGGCTGCAGAGAGAATTAGGAAGGTGAAGATGATGACGAACTATCAACCAGCTACGGTTTCTTACTGGAGCTGAAGGAGTTTATTTCATTTGTGTAAATTAAATCCCACTCAGGGCATTTTCCATTCCCAGAAATTGAGTTGTCCAGCACACGTGACTTTTTTTTTTTCTTTTACCTACTACAAAATGTGAATCTTTGCAGCAAATAGATTTGTGTGTTTGTGTATGTGCATAAAAATGCTGCTCTGCAGTACTGCTTACAAAATCCCATAAGCATCTACAGCCAGTGCAACTACACCATTTAGCATCACACTGATTATTAACTTTTACCTCTTCCTATAGTCTGCTGGTCCATTTCCAGAAGCTACCAGCCTTTTTCGTCTTGCTGATCAGAGCTGCAACCCATACAATGTACAGTATAACACCTTCCACTTCTGTTAAGACCTACTTGCTAAGAACATAGTAACCACAGGGATTTATATGTTGAGTTTCTTTCTGAAACCAGGGCAGTGTTCTGCTCTTTCCTAAGGCCTAACACCTTCATATCCTACAACATTTCGGCTTGTGAGAATGGATTATTTCCTTGAAAGCAGGCACGGACTTACGTACGCACCATAAGGGCCAAAGAAGCAAAGAGGGAGTGAAACTCTACTATGCTGAGATCAGATGCAGGGATGTTGAGGGAACTGGCTCTGAAATAACAAAAGGGGATGAAGCAGCAGAAAAGTGCATTCCCTTGTATCATAAAAAATGAGGCAATCTTTGTCATTCTTGTGGGGCTAGTGCTCTCTTGAGGTAGGTCTGGAAAATGAACCCCTTTGGATCCGGGCTCACCCCTGGTGCCAGAAGCACACAACAGGGGTATGAAGCTGGAATTCAGAACTGTTTGAGTTGCAATTTCCTCTCCAGTTCTGAAACCCAGTTAACTTTCTGATACAGTTAACTCTGGGCTTCCAAAACCCTCTACTGGTTTAGGACATTTCAATCTGGCTGATGTTGTTTGCAAAGCTTTAAGCGACCACAAAAACAAACAGCCTCAAGGTTCAGACTCATAGCGCGAAGCTATGAGTCAGAGTAGGTCCTGGAGCAAAGACACAAACAGGATCGTGCCAAGTGTCAGTAGAATTAATACTCCCTCCTCCAGGTCAGAAGTACACAACAGGGAAAGAGGAGAGGATCTGAAGGTGTCTGAAGCTGAAGACGACTGTACCAGAGGCCAGTGACCTCCAGACAGGTGTATGTCATCCTGGGACCCAGCTGGACATAGTGAGTCATCAGAGCTGGGATCACGATGCTGAAAAGAATGATTTCCAGTGGTCCCACTCGTGCGTGTGACTCCATCTCATTTCCACAGGCTTCCAGACCAGCCACGTAATGCCCGTTGCTGCTAATAAAAGGGACAGTGCTGCCTGGAAAAGGGGCAAGGAAAAAAAATCCAAACAAGGGGACCCAGCCAGATAAATGCACTTGGTTTTTCCTTGACTTGCATTTCACAAGGCTTCCTGAGACAGATGACTCCCTGGTTTTAATTTGGGCTTTGGAGATATCTCCCATGCTGGACACCACAGCTATGTCTACACTAGAGAATGGAGTGGTGCCATGTGGTGCACATCACCACCGAGATGGCACCCAACGTGGGGCTCGAAGTGTTGAGATAACAGTAGAATTGATTAAAACGCATACAACTAACACACTTACTCACTAGTCACCACGTTCAGTGTCCTGTTAATATTGGCTTGTTTGATCGTATGTCATGCAACCCATGTCATGTTCTCCTTTCTCCTCTATATCCAATCCGACAAAGTGCTACAATCTGTGTTCATTGTTTTGAATTCGCTGTGCTGCCAAGCACTGACCTTGAGTTTAATCTGGCATTCAGGCTCTGCACTGTTATCATTTGGGTCTCATGGAAACTATCTTTTAGAGAATATTCAGAACTACACTGCCATCCTTTCCTCGTCTGGATGTCAGTTTCTGAATAATATCAGCAATGGTACCTCCTCCTTCTTTCACAGTGGGCTAATTGCAACAGCTTTTGAGTATTTTGAATATCTATGTGTAACCCATATATTGCTATTTCTAATTCTCAATAACGGGTTTCCTCTTCTCTCTAAGATTAGTCGATAGTTTGGAAAGCTTACCCGGGAATCTGTCTCTAGACAGTCTTGTGGCAGGTGGCAAGGTGTGTGGGAGGGTATAGGCGGGTACCTGTCACGGGTGTTTCCTCCAATAGTTTTGAAATTCACCCCTGAACAAGTGCAAAATCCTAAAACCCTGATAGAATGTTTGAGAGTCGTATGCCCTGACCCTGATAATGCTGGAGAATGACAGGTCAACTTTGCAAGGAACCGGGAAAGTGCAACAAGGACTTGAGCTAAGCTGGTGCTGGCGTCCAGACATCCAACTCTGCCTGCCCTGAGCAACCAGTTTAGCAGATGAAGACCAAATCATCAACAGTTCTTATGAACATTTTCCAAGACCTATGGAATGAAAAGATACACCTGCCTATTAATCTGTTAAAGGACAAGGAATAATGGTGATGAGAATACTTATATGCTAAAGTATGGGGGATCTGAGAGTGACACAAATGTTATGGAATAAGGGGTGGAGGTTGTGCTGGGTCTGGCTGGGATGTTAACTTTCCCTGCAGCAGCCCATACAGTGCTGTGCTCTGCACTTGTAGCTAGAACAACACTGGTATCACACCAATGTTGTGTCTGCCGCTGAGCAGCACTGGCACAGCATTGGGCCTCTCTCTAACCCTCCTAGGGGGTGGGCAAAGAGTGCAAAGAGAAACATCACCAGGGCAGCTGACCTAAACCAACCAAAGGGATATTCCATACCATGTGATGTCACACTCAGCAATAAAAGGTGGAAAAAGAAAGAAGGGAGGGTGGGCTTTCATTGTGAAAAAGTCAGTCCTCCTCCCGAACACCGGCTCTGCTTCAAGGACATGCTCAAGCATCGCTCATTTGTGGGAAGTAGAGAGTAATTTCTTTCCTCTGCACTTCCACATAGCCTTTAGTTGCTTTTTCCCTTTTCTCCTCCCTTTTCCCCTTTCCCCTTTTTTTTTCCTTTAGTGAATTATTTAGTTAATAATAATCTTTCCTTAATAATTATTATTTCTTTTCCCTTTAATTAAATTATCTTTATCTCAACCCGTGAGTTGTTCTTTCCTTTACTTCTTCCCCGCCTCATCTAAGGAGGGGGAGTGAGAGGGCGGTTGTTGTGTTTAGCTGCCTAGCACAGTAAAGCCACCACACAGCAGCATCTGTGGAAGGCGTTGGCTTTGGCCAGCTAGCACACTCCCAAGCCATTCTTCATTTCAGCAGCAACATTTTAAATAAATTTCTTGAAAAATCTGCAAGTAAGAGACAATTTGCTTGCTAACCCAGCACTCCACTGTTCCAGCCTGCAGGAAGAGTCTGAACCTCTGCCTACCATTGGTGCCAAATTTCCATGATAACACAGAATAGAGCTTTCTTACACCCTACTCTAACCATAAACCATTTCTGACCTACTCTTTACACATGCCTGCCCCACTCTTATCCCAGGATATTGAGACCATGGCTCTGGATCAATAACTAGGTTTCCACACACCAGTTATGCACACTTCTAGCTGTGTGGACAGAGAAGCTGAGCCCTGGGAGCAGGTCAGGCTGGACAGAGAGGACAGTGGGTCTCCAGAGCAGGTGGACAGGGAGGGAAGTAGTGTGCATGCACTATGAGAAGTACTTAATTTGGAGGGCATATTTCAGTTTCCAGAGGCTTACACAAGCCCAAAGCATGGGGAGATTCGACCAAGACAGCACCAGGGAACTGTTGTTTCTGAGGCATCTAAAACTTGACATCCGAGTATTTGCTCTGATTTTTGTAATGCACGTGAGACTGTGCCAGAAACATGCCACGAGAGGGAGACGGACAGCAGAGCTGGGCCCTCCAGCATTCCTGATAGCCATTAGCTAGAGAAAACACTGCCAGTTGTTGCGCAGAGGAATGTCAAATAACAGCTTTCCCTGGAGAATTTTTACAGGCCAAAATGAAGGGGCAGAAGCAGCCTGCACCAGCTTGGCTTTTGGTCCGCTCTATATAAACCCTGAAATATTTCCCTCAGCAAACAAGTGTGAGATTGTGACAGACCCCTTGCATGCTCTGTGGTGAAACAGATTTTTCCACTCTGCTTTTGCTCATAAAAATGAGATGATGAAAAGCAACGTGGCCACAGATGCTGATGGAAACAGACCTGCTGATGTTGCTTGTCCCTGCCTCCAGGACATCTCAGCCCTTCCTGGCTGGAGGAGCTGCCTCCCAAATCAGCAAGTGGGATGAGCATCACCTCCTGGTGATGAGCTGGGTGATGGGGCAGTGCACCCTCAGCAAATCTGGAGAAGATACCAAACTGGAGGGAGTGGTGGGTGCACCAGGGGGTGCCGTCCAGAAGGACCTCAGCAGGCTGGAGAAAGGGGCGCTCAGGAACCTGATGAGTTCATCAAGGAGAAGTGCAAAGGCCTTCATCTGGGGAGGAACAACCCCAGACACCAGGACATGCTGCTGGAAAACAGCTTGGCAGGAAAAACCTGGGGGTCCTGGTGGGCGGCAAATTGAGCATGAGCCAGCAGCGTGCCCTTGCCACAAAGACGGCTCCCTGCCACAGGAGAGATAGGGACATACCAAGCAAATCCAGCAAAGGGCCATGAAGATGAATCACAGAATCACAGAATCACAGAATGTCTAGGTTGGAAGAGACCCCAAGATCATCGAGTCCAACCTCTAACCTAACGCTAACAGTCCCCACTAAACCATATCCCTAAGCTCTACATCTAAACGTCTTTTAAAGACCTCCAGGGATGATGACTCCACCACTTCCCTGGGCAGCCTGTTCCAGAGCACCTGTTCTAGAAGGGAAGGCTGAGAGAACTGGGACTGGTTTGCCTGGGAAGAAAAGGCTAGGGGTTCGCATCTTATCAGCGTGTAGAGATGTCTCTAATGAAGGCAGAGCCAAGCCCTTCTTGGTGGTGCCCTACGACAGGAGGTCGGCTCCTGAGACTGCCCCGCACCCCAGTAAGGGATGATGAGGAGCTCACAAATACCACCTACATTTCACACGGCCACAGCCCAGCCTAGCAGGACTTTTAGCAACATGCATACGTGGATTTGCGTCACTTTAAAGCACCCATTGGAGTGCAAGAGCCAGCGCAGCTCCCTGTGCACACCTAATCCACACCGTGCAACCAGAGCCAAGGAACACAGCCAAAAGCAGCAGTATAATGGCAACCTGCTACTGAGCGGTTTTCAGTGCACCTCTTGGAGGCAACTGAGCCTGGAGAGGGGCGTGGAGACAGAGCGTGTGAAGCTGGATGAGGGCCACAAGGGTGTCTCCTGGCAGAGCTGACGAGCTCCAGCACTGTACCCAGCTAATACAGCCAGCTCAGCTCCTGCCCGGTGGGGTGGCACAGTCGGGGATCGTTCAGGCATCCCTCCAAACAGCTCAGGTACCGCATCTGGTTGGGATCCAACCACCAAACCCTCTTCTGACAATGCCAGCTGAGCTCACGCCAAGAGGTGTTTTCAGAGCCACCGTCCTGCAGAGCACAGCAGGCAAAAAACAAAAATAAAAAAAAAAGTCCACCATCAACCTGCCTCACTGGCATGAGATGAGTTACATCACGGATTCAGCCTTCCTAAATCACACAGGATTTAGGTGTGAGACACAAACCCCAGCTGCCATGTCCTCCTTGTCCACCAAGTGGTCTTCATGGCTACCTAAAACCAACAGGCAACTCAGTGGTCACCTGGAAGTGTCACCTGCATGCTCAGCTTGTACAGCATTACCTGATCACCTCACCCAGAGCTGGTGTCTCTCTCCCAGGTAGGTGGAACCTGATGGTTCCATAGCAGGCATATGGCATGTCCTGGTCATTTTGGACTCTGCTGTTTTAGTCTCCCCACCTTGCATCTCAAACCCCACAAGACAGGAGCAGACCTCAGGAAGAGGTCAGAAAAGCCAAAGGCCAAAAGACAGGGGCAGCTCAGCCTGGGGTGGTGGTGGGCACCCGACTTGGCAGGGATTGAACTCCACCTGGGGCATTTGGCACCTGGGACAGTCCCTCCCCACAGCTGGCCCTCTACAATCCAGTAATCCCAATGCGTGGAGCTCATCACTGCTCTGCCCCCAGTTCTCGGCGCAGGCTGTGGCAGAGACCTCATTCCCACGTAGGTACCAGCAGACTGATCCTGTCAGCTATTAACCAGCTGTTTGATAAGCTGAACAAAGCCTCAGCCCAAGACAACCAGCCCACACCTGCGATACTTTGGCTTCTTTGTGAATCTCCTCCAGTGTGTTGACCTCTTTAAAGTGCCAGAATTGGACATGGTGGCCTTGAACCTGGTCTCCTGGAGGACAAAAGTGTCTGCCAAGCCTGCAGATCCACCTCAGTGCTCTGCAGGTGGAGGTAACACAGCCCGACAGCCATCCCTGCCTGCCCCCTGAGCTGCAGCCCTTTCACAAAGAGCAGACAAAATGCTGTGTTTAATGACACTGAGGCCAGGTCTGAAACAAGAGAAACGTGAAATCTAAAGCTCAATCCCACCAGCCTGTCCATGAGGCTCTCCCAGCTGAATTACCCCCTGCATCTCCCTCCTTTCGAGGTGCATGGATTCATTCTACTAGAGAGAAAGCTGAGGCAGCCCAGGGAGTAATGAACAGTAAAGGGAAAAAACTTCACTGAAGTGGAGAGAAGCATCTTCCCCTGCAAGGAAATGTTTTCTTGCCTCGTGTAAAATGTTCTGCTGGGTACAAAGTCGGTGGATGGCAGCATCTGGCTCTCACATCCACTGGTGCCTGGGAGATCAGACACACTTTTTCGTGCAGCAATGCTAAACTGACAGCCTGCTCTTAGGGAGGGAAAAGGCATAAAAAGGCATCCAGTCTCCTGTTAAAAACATCTCCATCAAAAGAGAGACACCCTGGGAATGAATGCAATGAGAATAACATCACTTCAGCTCTCGCAGCAGATGCTGTATTTCCACCGAGCTGGAAGCAAAGCCGTAAGGCTGGAGGTCTTTTTTGGTTCAACAGCAAACCACTGGCCCCTGCACTCAGGGGAAGTTGCAAGGGCACTTCTCTAAGCTGTCACTCTTCTAGGGTCTTAAAGTGAACTGAGCTGTGGTTGAAATTAGCCTAGCAGGTTCCTTAAGTTCACAAGCTTTTTCTCTGCCCTTTCTCCTATAATTCATCCTCCCAAGACTTCCCTCTCCAGCCTCCTCTCTGCCTTTCATGGCTATTTCACAGCCTTATAAACCTCTCAAATATGCCACTTCTGATAGTCCAGATTCCTCCAGAGAGCCAGGGAGGCCAGGTTAAAAAACAAAGATGGAAAATAACAAAAACTTGAATTTCTCAAAAAAAAAAAAAAAAAAAAAAAAAAGTAAAAAGAATCATATATTAAACAATGGAGCCAGGTCCTTCGCTCCAGTGCATTAACAGAATAGTGGCTCCAAAACCCACCCAGAAACAGCTGAACTCAACAGGCTGCAAACTGTGGTGTCTAAAGCCTCCACAGAGGGGACATCTCAAGCAACGCTTCTGCTGTTGGGTTCCCTCTCCGCTGTAGAGCCAACAACGTTTTGGGAGGGAGGGAGGGAGAGATGCTGAGTGGTCCTGAATGAGGAGATTAACAGCAGAGAGGACTGGGTCAGGTTGGCTGAGAGTCCAATTTGAAGCCTGGAGTCCTTCTAAGTGATGAAGGAGGGGAAAGGACAGAGTTAAGGGAGATTTAGTTAAAAGAAAACATCAACAAAAGCCAAATCAAAACAACAACAACAACAAAAGCAGCAGGGAAGAGGACATTTGGAGAGGCTACTGGCAGGAGACCAAGAACAGAACAAGAGGAAAGGTGGAGAATTCAAGAGGGAACCTTCTTGACATTTGTTTGGAGCTCACAAAGTGGGAGGAGAAACAAACTAATTAGTAATATCAGGACAGGAGCCATGCTAGCCTATATAAGCTGGTGGGGCATTTTCTTTTCCCCACTCTCTTAGCCCTGCTTTCCCTCTGTACCAGCCAGCAAAGCAACAGCTACCCCGAGCTCAGCCAAAAGGTAAGACTGTATTGCTCCTTCCTTTTAATGCACAGGAAAAAAAAAAAAAAAAAAGTGCCTTACTGACCGGCTTACCTAGATCTTTCTCCCCAAACCCCTGAACAAAGAGCTTTTAAGAAGTCCTCCTGCATGAGGGCAGCTAAGGCTCAAGAAGAAAGCAGAGGCTAGGGAATGTCACAGAAATTTCAATTATTGAGAATTTTCTAGCAGGCTGAGGATTTATTAGTACTTCCTAGCACGTTTGGCTGAAAACTTTGAGGGGGTAAAAAAAAAGTAACTCTTTAGCATCTCCTTTTCCTGCCTTTCCCTTCCACAAAATGAAAAATGCCCAGACAGCAATAATATGTAGTTAATGTGATAGCATCTCTGGATCTCTCTGTGCCAGAGAGACAGATCTCTGAAAATTGAATTGGGAATGCGCTTAATGAATATTTGAATCTGAGGGATGAGTTTCCTTTTGAACTATTGCTTTGAAATGTGTCTTCTGTGGGAAAACCTGAACTTTTTTCAGTGAGGGTCAAGTGCATTATAATCTCTCTGGTTCAGGGAGTGTGCCTGTGCAGTCATGTGTCCCTATACATAACACAACACTTACCCAGCTTTATTAAGCCCCTGGTAACATTACTCAGGCTAGGCTGGAATCAGGGCTGCTGAGGATCTGGCCCTTTCCTCCTATTGTGCTCGGATGCAGGAATTCCTTTAAAAACATGCTGCACACAGAGCTGGCTGCCTGCACACTGCACGGCAGCAATTTGGTGAATGCAAGGCACAATGACTGTAATTGTGCGGTAGCAGCTCCTTAGACACACAAATACCACTCAGCAATTTAAATCCCCTTCATTTACAGAGGAATTTGAATTTTGTCAGGGAGAGAGGAAAAGCACAGAAAGAGGAGAAAACAGCAGATAATTTTGCTGCATTTTCTGAGATAAAACCCAACGCCTAGCAACACAGGCACCAATTTGGAAATAACTATTACCTGTGAGTCCAAAAACAATTAAGCCAAATAAAAACCTCTGTCCCTTTCCCAGCTGCACTCACAGCACCACTATTACCACACATAACACATAGTGACCGTGTCAGCAAGTGAATAGAAACCTGTTTGCAGGCCAGATGTTGCAGGAGGGCAGCACCAGCAAGGAGACTGCTGTGCTGCAGTTTTAATGAGGCATTGCTGAGATGCCGCAGGTGTGGCGTGACATGGAAGGAATACACACAAGGGGAAGAGAAATTGACTTAGGGAGACATGAAGTTGCATAACATCAGTGTTTTGCTACGGGACATTCATTAACTCTCAAATGATTTAAAAAAAAAAAATGTTTCCTGGCCCTCTGATGACTTCATTTTCATGCAAAAGATTTTTTTTTCCTAATCTCAGGGGTTCACTTCATAGCCAATACAAAAGTACTTAGATGCTTTCAGCTGCAAAATTTGTAGTAAGAATGGCAGTGAGACCTTTACCCAGCAGCACAAAGACCTCTAGGCAAGGGGAGGCAGCAAGCATCTCAAATCACTGGGGAGAAGCATAAATGCACCAAATCCAGCTCTCACCCAGAGCAGTACACCATAGGAAAAGAGTTTTAGATAGTTACTCTGCACTTATAACAGAGCACAAATCAGTACTTGCTGTTAATACACCAGCACTGGGAGCCGACACTGAATTTCCTACCAAATGCATGTCTGGAGCACCTCTCCCTCAAGAGCTCATGAGAGCACACAGTGCACTTCATGCTGTGCATTCGAGAGCAGAACCTATGGTCTTAAGAATCTGGGATCGAAAACCATTTTCCCAGACTAATGAAAATAAGGCATGAAAAAAACAGCAATAAAAAGTCCTCCCCCCTGCAGAAGTCAAGCACTGTTCCAGCAGAACAGTCCTTTCACAGTTATTTCCATTTTCCTTCCTTGTGCACTAAGAAAAAAATATCCCTGACTAGAAACCACGTTAACTCCAATGGCAGGTCTTCCAAAGACCTGCCGCAGACTGCATTTCTTGCAATCCCCATCAGGACACACACTTTTAATCTGAAATTAAAATTCGGACATCACTGTCTTAAAATTCCTTGAACATCCCCATGATTCTGGGATGAGACACCTTTATCCTTTCTTAAAGAGCTGCTTTTGCCTACTCCATAAAACAAGGTAATGCATTAACAGACCTTAGTCAGGACACACAGGGCAGCAAGTGCTTCTTATAGTGACACAAGTAATTAAAGTGGCTCCAGAAATACTCTTCTACCTCAGCCGGTGCCAGTTTCCACGTGGGCAAAACGAGCTGATGCAGCACGAGGCTGCCAGCACGTTGTGCCTGGGGTGTGAGTCAGGATAGCAGTGAGGCCAATAGGCCTGGATCTGGAACTTTATGCTGTCACAAAGATCCCACCTGTCAACCAGTGTGCTAGTGATTACATATCGAGCTGCTCTGCAGGTGATGGTGGGGTTTCACAGTGATTTTCTTCCACTGTAGCATATATTATGTCACAGGGAAGATGAATCAATGTCCATGTTATCCCTCCAATAGCCCACTCTAGAGAGACACGTCACTTGGTAGACAGGGACAAAATGACATGATTTTGACCAAGAGATGCCCATGATCACCCCCAGAGCATTCCAGTTGTAAATATTCTGGAAGAACAAATACACAGGGCTTGCACACAGCCTTCATCAAGGGTACAGATCAGGCCAGGGTGGTGGGAGTGACTCACCTGGCCTTTTTGCCATGCCAAGCGCATTGAGCTGAATTCATTTCTGGCCATGAAAACCCAGAGCGAAGGAGTCCCCAGGATCAGATTTGCACCACGCAGTGCTGCCTTATACTGTATCCACACCAGCTGCTCAGCCCACGTCAATGCCAAATAGTCTCGATAACAGATAGAAGGCTTTGCTTCTCAGAGGGGCTCAGAGCACGCAATTATTATATATGCCAGGGTAAAAATTCCTTTGCATAAGAAAGGAATGAAGCTCAGACTCTCACTGCAGGAGAAGTCCTTTTCATTCCTATTCATTCTGGCCCTGACACAGTAAAGCACTGAATTCATGTAGCTCCTCTGGGAAGTTAAACAGGCATTTTAGGGCATTCCTGTGGGGTATGTGTTTTGATGAACTAGGGTCTCCAACACAACCCCCTTTTCCACTGTGTGAACAGAGCAGACAGTGGCTCCAACACTTCTTGTGCACATACATTATGTCCCAGAACATCTCCAGACTACTGTGGTGCAAAAAACCTCCTTGCTCAGCATGCAGAGAAGCATTTCAGGAATGCTAGCACTGGACACACAGCAGCTCTCTACAAATGCAATTGTAACAGTCTTGTTTTTAGGAATTAGCTACAGAGAAAACCAAAATTCCACAAAGAGGAAGACTCTTTAAATTGAAAATGTAAATGCACTTTCACCAAATGAAGAGCATTTATCTTGGCTGGAAATTTTGATTTAACTGAAAGTGCATCCAATTCACTTATTCCATTATTTCAGAATAAAATATGAGAAAAGTGAAGGTTAATGAATCAAGGTAATGAATTATAACTGAGCTGGGAAAAAGCCCTCCAGCACCAAGACACTGTCCCTAACGATGCTCTCATCCTTTTCTTCTCTTTCTCCTCTAGCTAAGCTCCTTGCCTTTGTGCCCTGTCCCAGTGCAGATTCCACACTCTTCTACATACTGGTCCTGCCTTCAGCCACTTTCACACATCCTTGCATGAGCTGGGCCCTCCCAGAAGACATAAAATGCTTATTTTTGTGTATTAGTTCTGCAAATATTTACTACTTGGTGAAATGTCGCTATCAGCCCTCCAGCAACACACAGCAAGGGACTGGCTGGGCTGCACCCATTCCCACAGCCAGACTCCGAGCTGCTTCACCACACACCGAGGTCTGCAGGGTAATGCCCAGGGGAGAGGCTGCCTCAACCTAACTACTCAGCACCTGCATTTCTGAGGCGTGAATTCTCTTCCCCAGCTGCCAAGAAGTCACAAGTGAGTCGAGGACTAACTGCAAGACTTACGTGCTGGTATCATCTTATTTAGGCTACTAACCCACAGCCTAAGTGCTTTACTTCTTGCACAAGCTGTTACTCACTGGGGAGAACCAAAGCAGCTCTGGTTCTCTATTCATTCAACAGCAGTACCTCATCTTGTGTTTTCTTTGTCTTGATAACTACCCAGATTTAGTCCTACTCTTCAGGAAACTGAGTGCACTCCAGGGAAAGGTTTGACTGTTTTTAATTTGCTGCCTTCATATTGAGAATTGGCACTTAAACAAATAACAAGCCAGCCACAAGTCTTTTTTTAAAAAACGAAACACAACAATATTTTCAGTTAGATGCAGGTCTCTGATCCACGTACCTGAATGAAGCTGTCTAGAGCTGTAAGAGGTGCCACAGTGCATTGCAGCAGCTCCTGATCTGAAAGATACCTCCCATATGGCACCCCATATGTGCCAGCCCCATGTGGATGCCCCAAACACCTCATCTAGGCCAAAGCACCTCTATTTAGTGCTCTCCTACCTTATTTAGGGCTTGATACAATGTGTACTAAATTTAATAAGTCTTTTCATTACTCCCTGAGGGTTTCTTATTGCAGGCTGTGCTCACCTATCTTGTCTTATGTTGATGAAGAAAGGTTGGTGCAGACTACCTAGCACGTTACGGGGCAGAGAGAAAGCAGATCAGAGAGCAAGCACTCTCAGCATGGTCTCTAATTTCTTAAATCAGCGCTGGGTACTTCTGAAGACAGAGCAGCTAAAAGTAAAATTCAGTGGAGCAGAAAACAACGCGTGTCAGCCTATGCATAACAGAGTAAGGCTCCGTGAACAACCCATAAGCTGAGCCCATACCCGTGAGAAAGATTGAACTGATCGCCATCGTGCTTATATAGAGGCATAAACCTACACCCCGTAAACCTAACGCTAGGGACCCATTGTCGATGGCTGATGGTAAGTTCAAACTGGAAGTACAGGTTAAGCAGCAGGGAAGATGTAATCAATCACTGAAGCAGCTTCTCAGGTGTGGGAAAATCTCTGACCAAGCTGAATTTTGAGGTGTGCTTCCACTTCTGTGAAGCCAGTGTCTGGTAATGCCACCCTGCTCTTGAATTCAGCCCTTACATCAAGAACATCTTGATTTCTGGAAAATGTGATGCAGCTGATCAGGGTGTTAAAACCAGGTGAACCACCACTATGACACAAGGCTTGGGGGTTCCTCCTGGTGTTCAAATCTACGGCTACATGAACATCTGGAAGGACAGCACAGGGCCCCAAGAGAGCACGAAGAGAGGATGTGCTCATGGAGACACAAGAATCAGGCTTTAACACTAAGGATTTTCCTCTTTCAGGCTCCAGCATAACAGGCAATGAGCAATACTATGCAGGGATGAGTAAGAGGCATCGTAATGAACGTGTTTGTTTTTTCTTGAATTCCACCACAGGGTCAAAACGTCACCATGGAAAACAGTGTTGATGTCAAGATAGAAAATAACGGGGAAAGAAAACCAAGAAAGCAAAGTCCCTTGAGCAAAGGTGGGAAGAGAATCTGCAGAGCTGTTGGGTACATCACAGGAGACATGAAGGAATTTGGAGCCTGGCTAAGAGGTAAATTATATTAATAAGTAAATTAATAAGGGGATTCCAAAGAAGAATTATGCCAGAGGAGTAATAACTAACTTCTCAGTAATAGGATTCAAGTTGGAGTAGAACAGAAACAACCTCTGCCTTGATTTATGTCTTTTTAGTGAGTAAAGTTCAGCTTCTTTGCAGAGCCACATACTGCTTAAATCCTGAGGATGGCTGAGGTGACATTTACCTCCCAACACGCCATGTACAAACTGAATTTAGTCCCACAGAACGTAACCTGGGATGGTTATTCCGTGCTCTGCCATTCCTCATAACATTCCCTCCCCTATCAGCTGAGCAGTTTCTGTCAAGCCTAATGCCACTGTGAAGCTAAATTACACACAGGTAAGTGTGTTTGGTCCCCATAATAAATCAGCAACAGGATACACACACAATTTGCCATCTGAGGCACAGACGTCATAAATTAGCCAGTTCATACGAAGCTGGTCTGGGGTACTTTACAACAGGGGACTCTGGCAACCACACTGTTCATCTCAGCTTTCCAGCTGCAAGACTTCAATATAGACCATAATAAATCCCAGTCAGGTTTTACAGTCTTGTTGATTCATTGCTTCAGTCATGCTGCCAAGTTCCACTGCCAAAATTGTTTTTGAGTTTCAAAAAAAAAAAAAAAAAAAAAAAAAAACTATCCCAAATCAGTCACATCTGTGCATTTTTAGTTATACTTATTGCTTAATTTGATCTCTTCCAGACAAGCCTATTGTGATCCAATTTATCGACTGGGTGCTGCGTGGGATATCCCAGGTGATGTTTGTCAATAATCCCCTCAGTGGGCTTGTTGTAGTAGCTGGCTTCCTGGTACAGAACCCCTGGTGGACACTCACAGGCTGTTTAGGTACAGTGGTCTCAACCTTAACAGCACTTATTCTGGGCCAGGACAGGTAAGTCCATCCTTTTCCCCTTCAAAACAAAACTGCCATATGTTAAATAAGCAGCAGTGATGAAAAGCATGAATTTAGCCCTAGCTAGAGCTGTTAGAGACAGACAGGTCTTCCCACCAGCACCAGCTGCATCTGGTCCACAGGGACACTGAACACAACCCTACCACTGAACATATGCCCTGTTCCTGGAGGAGAACAAGATCAAATTGGATGAAGCCCTGAGCAACATGAACTAGGGGGTGGCATCCCTACCTATGACAGGGGGTTGGAAATGGGTGACCTTTAAGGTCTCTTCCAACCCAAGCCATTCTGTGATAACTGCAGAAAGAGTAGTTGGTTCTGAGGGGACACAGGACTCTAGCCAGTGTGAAACTGGAGGTCAGTCAGTGCACGACTTGGCAGGTCATCATCACACAAAGTCACATCTGCATGGGGAGGAAGGAAGAAAGAGAGGGGACAATGCACTCAAAGCAACTGTAGGGGAGATTTCAAGACAATTATTTTCTTCCCACAGAGGAGCCATAGCAGCAGGTCTGCATGGCTACAACGGGGTCTTGGTGGGACTGCTCATGGCAGTCTTCTCTGCTAAGGGAGACTATCACTGGTGGCTTCTACTGCCAGTAGCACTGGTGTCCATGATGTGGTAAGCGAGACATCTCTACTGCTTCTTACTCCAGTCCCAGTGTTTCCTCACTGAGACTAAGCCACTGTATTTTTATGTGCTATACAGACTACAATAAAAAAGAAACATAACTGGCATGTACATGCTTCTAAATCTGGATAATTATTTGCACTTTTAAACTTGAACGTAATCCCAAAACAAATAAAACACTCACATAATCACACAAACAAACCAAAGGGATAAAAGGAAAATTGATGGTTGATCGTATGTAATTCAATGCCCTTAATGTTAGCCATATTGCCGTGACGCATTAATTCATGTTTTTCTCAAGAGAAGCATTCCCTGCCATCATCAACCACAAGCATTTCATCTATTTAGGCCACCATATAAAAGTGTCACGAAAATTTACCTCTCTGGGCACAAAAGCTGCTCAGTGATCTCAAGACATGATGGTCGATGCTAATGAAAACAAACAAGCAATAATACTTTACTCATACAACACCGTAATCTGCTAGGTATTTGGACACTTGAAATTTTTGAATGCTGGTCTTTGGTCCCCTAATATCTAGTTGGAGATTGCTAGATCATGCATATCATCTGTCTGTCTGAAGTCCATGTACTGATATATTCATTTTAATAATCATTCCTTTGATGTCAGCCTTTACTTCTGATGATCCTGATCCATAAGCTTGAACAAGGACACACAGCCTTCCTTCCAGGTCACTTAGACCTGGCACTGGTGTCCTGTATTCAGTCACTAAGTCACTGAGACAGGCATGGGAATAACTCCCTCTCTGGATCCTCCACATTTTGGACCCCTTAGGGTCACCAAATTCACTATGTATCATATGGAATAAGTCAGCAGGAATCAGTATAGTGCTAACTGACATGTGGAGGGCAGGGAGTTTGCTGAGCTCCTAGTGAGACCATTCTGTTCTTCTTTCAGCCCTGTTTTCACCAGCGCTTTAGGCTCAGTCTTCTGTAAGTGGGATCTGCCTGTTTTCACCTTGCCTTTCAACTTGGCCTTGACCCTCTATCTGGCTGCATCAGGACCCTATAACCTCTTCTTCCCTACAACCGTCATTCAGCCTGCAACTGCAACACCAAACATCACCTGGACAGAAGCTGAAATGTCAATGGTAGAATTGCATTTATAAAACATTGCATTTATAAAACAGCTATTATCCAATCTATAAGGGTTTACTCCAGGTATTCATATTTTGGATTGCTTGAAAATGAGAATTGGTTTGGTATCTTTTGTTTACAGCTGTATCTAAATGTTACCAAATATTACCAACTTCAAAAAGCCTCTGCAGCCTCATTTTCCATTGCAGTGGGTATATTGCTCACCACTCCATAGCTAAGGCTACGCTGAGGCTACCAGTTGACTCATAGGTTATTTTCAATTTTCCACATAGAAAGGGTGTTTAAAAATGCATCAAAGCACGGTCTTTCAGATAAGGAATGAGCAAGCAGGTATTACCACGACAAAATTGTTATAAACTTGGGTGCAGGCGTATGTTCACATACTTTCAGTTAATATTCAGGTGGGACCTTTCCAAAGAAACACTTTATTCTCCTGTGTAGCACAGTAAGCGGCACAGACACTACAGTAAGCACTTTCCCCTAAGGCTCGGTGGACTATTTTAAAGGGTTCCCAGGTGTGATTAAGGAAGGTAACTGACACTGAATAGCAATCCACTCTGGTAGCATTTCCAAAAGAACCTTTACCATGACACAAAGTTTTATGGGGACCAAAAATGAACAGTTCCATATGGGTGGGACAGAACATTTTGGGGAAAAGTGTCTCAAAACCATCTCTATAGCTGCAATAAAATTGGGCTCTTCTCACCTGTCTAAGGGGAGGGCACAGCCCTCTGGTATGGACCACTCTAGTCCATCATTTTCCTCCCATCCAAGCCACTATTTTTACAAAACCTCCTGAAACAAGCACAACTTCTATAACTCAGTCAAATTAGGTTGAAAGCAGCCAACAAAACTAGGTTTAAAACAAAATGAAACACCAAAGTGGATAACAAATTGCCTTTTTTTTTTTCCTCCCCATTCACACAGCTACTGCAATCCATTCCAGTCGGGGTGGGTCAGGTTTATGGCTGCGATAACCCCTGGACCGGGGGAATTTTCCTGCTTGCTGTATTTATCTCATCTCCACTCATCTGTCTGCACGCAGCAATTGGATCAGCAGTGGGGATGCTGGCAGGTAAGGATTTGATTTGTGTCACAGCTTTCTACAGAGAATAAAGGAGGAAGTGGAGGGACTGGAACATTTACAGTCACAAATCTGTTTTCCATTGGAGAATGGCTGCTTGAAAAAAAAATACCCACTTCTGTTTTAAGAATTCTTTTGATTGACTTCCGCATTCTCTTACCTCATTTTATGACAGCGGAAACCTTCAGAGGAGAGTAATGCATTTTTGGCTGAAATGAATTTCTATCCTGAAATACTTCATTTCTGGATATATTCGGATGCTTTTAGGAGCAGCTTAATAAAAGCCATTGCCACGAGTCTGAATGTGCAGGCCTCAGGGACGCATTCAGAGTTCAAACGTACACTTGCTCACTCATATATCTTCTGGTGAAACCGTGAGGCCAAATTCAGCTCAGCAGCACCAGGGAGAGTCTGCAGTGATTGCATTAGACTGAAAAGCTTTACTCCTAGACCATGGTAACATGACCACAAGCAGGAACTCAGCGTACACATGCAGGCTTCAGCCCTCAAAAACTTGGGTTTGTGCCGTTTCTCAGCTGCTTTTATCTCCTTGGCCAAGGAATGACACATCTTTGACTTATTTTGCAGCGCTGAGCTTAGCAACACCTTTTAGCAAAATCTACTCCGGCTTGTGGAGCTACAACAGCTCTCTCTCCTGTATCGCCATCGGAGGCATGTTCTACGCGTTCACCTGGCAGACACATTTGCTGGCAATTGCCTGTGGTACGTACCCTATGGATTTTCCCTGCTGCCATACTTCCCTTTGAAACAAGATAAGATGTGTTGCTGCTAGAGGTGGGCTGAAGCCAGATGGCCAACTCTAGGCAGGCAGATGGACTCGGGTGAGACTGACGAAGGACTGAGGCAGATGTTGGAGCTATTGCTCTAACGCACCCTGACAAAATAAAAGCAGTGCCTTGACTTCCAGCCAAGAGTTGTGCTCAAAACAAAAGAAGCGACCAGTGGATTAACTAATATATTTGAAATCAGGTACTTAGCTTCAAAATTAATTGTGTACATTAAGAAAACTGGAGCCCAAGATGAATCAGAACCTGGAAATAGACAACACAGCTTCCCCAGTCTGTGGAAATGGATACCAGAGGCATGAGCTAAGCAATGCAGAATGATTGAAGAATTATTTATAAGGCAATTCCATATGAAATTTCAATATCACAGGGAGCTGGGAGTGAAACTATTGCTCATTCAGTGTGCGTATAAAAAAGATTTAGCTTTGTATCTCATTGACCCCCCTTCTAGCCCTAGAGGCAGGAGAGATGGAAGGGTTATTTTCCTGTTTAACTCCATCCATCAACCTACTTACTTTCCATACATGTTTCAAGAGCCTCTATTTCTATAGTCACACTTTTTACCACTCAATCTTTTTTGTTTTGCCCTTTCCATGGGCTCCAGGTGTTGGAGGGTACACTGTGCAAAGGACAGATCTTTAAGAGGTGCCTGCCCAGGCATTGTCACAAGTGGTGCCTGACCTACCCAAGGCAGTGTGAGAGATGTTTCTCCTCCATGCTGAGAGCAACAGAACTCACCAAGAATTATCTTTCTTTTCCACAGCGCTCTTCAGTGCCTATCTGGGAGCAACAATGACAAACATGTTGTCTGTGGTAAGTAGTTTATTAGCTAAAGGCTTGTTTCACTGAACACGCTTTGAGGCAAAACATCGAGTCTCAGAGCACAACTCAGCCAAAGGCAGGGCAGAGCTGGGTGAGGGAACACAATCCGCCCAGGGGGTGGTGTGGTTCCCACTGAAACATGGCACTTGCAGTCATTACTTACTACTCCTTATCCTATGAGCCTGCACAAACTTCCATAGATCTGCCCTCAACAGCTCTGAAATAATTACATGGCTATACTTTCTGCCTGAAGTGATTGAGAAAAGATCTCTCCACATGGGTAACAAAGCCTCAAATTTGGTTTAATTCCTTTGCTGAAGTGTTAAAAGGCAGTCAGAGCAACAGCCCAGGGTAAAGATAAACGTTTCTGTATCCACTCCCACCTCAGCTCCATTCAAAATCTCTGCAGATGCACAAACAGGAGGCATCCTTCTCGCCAGAGCCAGTAGACATTACAGGTTAATGCATAATGTCAAGATCCCAAATTCTGCTTCTCCAGGGAGATCCTCTTTGCAAAACCAAGTCCAGACTTCTTTGAGAAAGCTTATTTATTAGAAGCTGCCTGGCTCTGAGTCTTTTTTTTTTTCAGGACTGCTGATGGGCCAAACAAAAGACAAGTATATAGTAAATATGGGATTTGGTTTTAATTTGCAGTTTGGGGTGCCATCAGGAACCTGGTCTTTCTGCTTATCTGCACTGACCTTCCTGTTAATAACCACAAACCACTCTGCCATCTACAAGCTACCACTCTCCAAAGTCACCTATCCAGAAGCCAACCGAGCATATTACCTGAGGGTGAAGAAACATCAGATGTCTTGCTGTGATGTATAAAGACCCAAGAAGAGAGATACTTTGCAGATTGTAAGGCAAGAGCACAAGGTATTCCCCCTATAAAGTCAAAAGACCAGAAAAACCCACCACCTTTGAATGAAGAGACTTTTCGCATCACAATCTTTTGTTCTATCCTGATTAGATAGGGCTGTGCTGTGTTGGAGGGACCTTTCCCAAGGCTAATCTGTAATGATTTAAAAGCACATATGCCTGAAAAGATGCTTGAATTTTAAACAGCGGGGAAATGACTTAGCAGTCAAAAAGAAAAATCTGTTTCTGAAATACAAGTTACAGCAATCAAACATAAAGCAATAAAGAGCAGAGCATCTCTCGGCATCTGATGAGACTCCTAATCAATGGCTAAACCCAGCTTACCACAGCAATAGGATGCATCTTAGGGAGCTTCGTAGTAGCAGAGAACTGGAATAAAGAGTACAGTTTGCTAAGTAGAAAATAGGTGATGAAGAAATCTGCCTGGAGGATCTCGAGCGTGGTGGAAAAATATGTGAATTAACAATCATCACATGCAGAATGGACACAGATGAAGTGCAGGCAGTGTTGCTAACACTTGCAAGACTTGTGGTAAAATCACAATAATGGTGGAGAGGGTAGCTATAAGCCCCAGCTTTTGGGTGTTGAAGTTTGCACTGGGTTCTAACACTTCATAAAAAAATTGTTTCAGACCCACACCATTGCAGAGGAAAGTCTGTAAGCTCAAGGCGAGGAAAGGTGATACCAGTTAAAAAAAAAGTGTCATGGTTTTATGGTTATCTCATGATTTTCTGAATTTTTTCTGAATTACCCAAACTTGGTCACAGGTTAGCAAAGGAGGGAACAGCAGCAAACTGTTGCAGTTCCTTCCCTATGCAATGGAAGGACTCTGTTCAGCCCATGCACAAGCAGAAATAATGAGTGCATCTTGACCTCTCCCTACACCATCCCACCCAGCCCATGAAGACCAAACAGCAAACCACCATCCTGTCCCAGCCTGGGGCTGCTCTGCTGCTTCCCTCTGCCCTGCCACAGGCAGGAGACAGGCAGGGGGCTGGTGGATGCAGCAGAGCCTAAAGCAGACCAGCCCTATGCCACCTCCACCCAGACTCCTGGGGTCTGGGGACCTTCACCCAGTGGTGTTGGTGGCCTCACTGGGCCACCTCACTCATCCATCAAGAGACTGGTTTTGGCCATAAGACTTTGTCATCACTGTCCCTTACCAGGGATACCAACTAGAGAATATAGGCCTGACATCTTCACCATGAATACTCTCCTCCACACTCCTACAGCTGGCATTAGCCTGGGTACTTTAATGCTGTTCCCAGTCCTCTTGTGGCAGAGGAAAAAAATAAAAATAAAAAATAAAAAGGTACCTTGCAAATCGTGCCACTCCTGATTTTTGAGGTTGGAAAAAAAATATATTTTTATGAACATGACAAAAATTTGAGTGCAAAATATTTGGGATGAATTGTTGGCAGCATTTTCTGATGAAACGTTGCATTTTCAGCTGTTTGACATTATTGCCATGTGACTGATGCTCCAGAGATTGCTTGCAAAGCATGCCATTTCCTGTGCTTTATTGATAAATATCTACATAATATTGTGTGGAGCTTTTTGTTTGTTTGTTTTTGGAAACAAACCAGTATCTCTTTGAGATGGGTATATATTTGCCACTATTTTACATCACTAAGCTCTTCCAAAGGGAGGTTCTCTCTTAAATTACATAAATAGCCAAGAAAAAAATGGGAAATAAAATTATGGAATCCAAGTAGGAGCGTTGATATTTAGGAAACCTCCAACTTCTCGTTATACTGCTTTATACTTTGTTACACTCCCCTATACGCAAAGGCAGGGCGTTGTGCTGCAACCAGGGCTGGAAAACTCCCCAAGCCCAGACCACGAGGATGCAGCCCTAGGGAAGCCACAGACTGTAGACTGGGGACAGAGGAGAGCCCGTTCTGGCCAGGGGCTGCACCTCACTACTTGTCAAACCCTTCAGAAAAAGGTTATCTTATAGTGTGCCACACCACATGTGCCCCAGGGGGCAGGCCACTAGCACAAGGGGCTAAAGGCAAGGGCAGGCTTTCACACTCCTGCTGAAATCTGCACTCGGGTAAGAGGACACGCTTTATGACCAGTGTAAATCGGCAGACTTGCTCCAGCTGGTGCTATTTCAGCTTGCTGTTGCTCAGCAACAGAGCCGTTTTAGCAGTGCTGTAAAGGAACCATAAGCACAGAACAGAAAACAGCAGAAGATGAAGGCCACGTCTCATCCTTTGCACATCACTCGGTTTTTCATTCTGCTCTACCCAGAGAGTTCAGGCTCCCCATCACCCCATGCAAAGTTCTGTGGTAATTCATCATGTATAGCGTTCAGAATTTGCATTTCATGCTTTTGCCACAATCATTTATGGCAGTCATAAATAAAAAATAAAAAATAAAAAATAAATAAAAAATAAAAATATAAAAAACTCAAAGTGTTCTGCTTAGTGTTTTTTTCTTTAAATGAACACTATTCAAAGTCCACAATTTTTTCAAGCAGTCTTTTTGCATTCTTGTTTTTGACACACACATACAGGAGGTATCAAAATCACGGGAATTATTTATGCTGGGCAGAGATAATGGGAGGTGTCCTGGTTTCAGTTAGGACAGAGTTAATTTTCTATGATGGGCCCTGGTTTAAGATCGTTATTGTACTGTGCGGTGTAACAGTGGCTTATGATATGATGAAATTGCTGGTCACCACTCTAACCTGGTATTTGTACTCAGCACTGTCCTCAACTCTATACTTTGGAAACCATATCTCAGAAACTATTAACAATTACATCTATTGCCTTTTCTCATTGGGGAATCAATCTGTGGAGGGGAAAGGGGAAGATATTTTTTCCTACTTGTTCACTCTCCCTTTCTCCTCCACAGCCCTCTTATCCTCCGAGCTAGTTATGATAGTTCTCCAAGATATTGAATATCCTTGGGATACTCAGACCAACATGTTCTTGTTGTTATGTCTCCTGAATGCACTTCAGGTTTTGTTTAAGGCTAAACAACAACGTAGGATTCTCATCCAGAGATCTGTCCTGTCTTAAACCAGGACCCAGAAAGAATAAACAGCACGACAGGGAGCACATACAGTAGGTAACGTGCTGTTAAACTCAATTTGGAAAACAGGCACAGCAGACTTGAGATTAAAGCAATCAGCACTGTGACTAGCAACTATTAAGCAGGTCTAATACTTATACCAATTTTAGTTTAACACACTCTGGTCAGATCTGTCATTATCTCAACCCTTCGAGCCCCACATTGGGTGCCAAAAGGACTGTTGTGTTTAACCCAGCCGGCAGCTAAACACCACACAGCCGTTCGCTCACCCTCCCCCCTCCCTCTCTGGGATGGGGGAGAGAAACGGGAAAGTGAAGCCTGTGAGTTGAGATAAAGACAGTTCAATAAGACAGGAAAATAAAAATAATAACAATAATAATAACAATAATGATGATACAGTACTACTACTACTAATGTGTACAAACAAGTGATGCACAATGCAATTGCTCACCACCCACTGACCGATGCCCAGCCTAACCCTGAGCAGCCACCCCCTACCCCAGCTAGCCACCCCTATATATCGTTCAGCATGACCCCAGATGGGATGGAATACCCCTTTGGGCAGTTGGGGTCAGCTGTCCTGGGTCTGTCCCCTCCCAGCTCCTGCTGCACCCCCAGCCTGCCCGCTGGCAGGACAGAGCAAGAAGCTGAAATGTCCTTGGCTTGGTGTAAGCACTGCTCTGCAGCAATTAAAACATCGGGGTGTTATCAGCACTCCTCTCATCCTAATCCGAAACACAGCACCCTACCAGCTACTAGGATGCAAATTAACTATGTCCTAACTGAAACCAGGACAGGAGGGCAGCGTGAACAAAGACGACCTTAGATAAGCAGTCACAAGATGCTGGGCACAGAGCAGCGGCTTTTTGCCAGCAGAGCCCCCGGGTACAAACCAGCACCAGTGCAAGCACCTAAGAGGCCAATATTTAGCCCCACAGCAAAGATGCTAAACCCCAGGTGATGCTGGCCTGGGAGGAAGAAATAGCCCAGGAGACTTGGAGAACAGAGCCAGGAGGGGGTCGCAGAGGCAGAACCAGCACCAGGAGGTTGGAGTACCTCCTGCAGCACACCAGCTTTTAGGTGCCCAGATCTGGGGCCAGGCAGCCATACAATCTCTTATCAGAGCCTTCAGGATTTTTGTATGGTTTTGTCCTTACATGAAATATGAACAATATAAAGAATGCTCCTATTGGTAATTATCTAATCTTTTGCATCTTGACATTTAGCACAAAGGATAGAATTGACACAGAGCTTGGCCACAACTATGGCTATTTCACCTGCTAAGAAAATGCCAGCCCCAAGGGAGCAGGGGTGTGCATTCAGATGAAATCCTTGGCTATCCACCCCTCTCTCTGAGACAAAGTATTGCAAAGCCTACTACGAATTGTTAGACACACTGACGTCTCTCTGGTGGTTTCTGCCTTGCTATGGAAACGTGCCTTCAGCTGGTAAGGACCTTTCCATGTTACCAGTTGTTCACCTTCCAGGAGATTTGAATGAGAGGAACATAACTCTCAGAGAGAAAAGACTCCAATGGCCTCAGACCTTCACTCTGCTTTTTCTCAGAGGCACAGACAGGCCAAGGTAATTAATTTCCCAACCTGCTGGTTCTGGGCATCACCCAGGGCACTGCTAAAGCAGGATGCCAGTAGGAACCAGCCCGTGCTTTTTGAGCACCAGGGGAGGCTGAAAGGGCAAACATGTGACAGGCGCTCGTGTTACTTCATTTCCTACAGCCTCAGACGCTGGAGCCATGAGATCCAGCCTGAGACCGGATGAAATCCTGCACACAGAACCAGTATTTCCAAGTGCCCGGGGAGGTGCAGCCTGCAGGCACAGAGCACATCCACCTGCCTGCAGAAGAATTGTTCACCATGCGTTCAAAAAGCTCCTAAGTGAGCAACGAGGTCAGCCCTGCGAGCAAGCAAAACACCTGTGTAGGAAAACACGGCACACTTGCACTGTCAGAGCAACTCTTTCCACTTTTAAGCCTGGAGAGGTGAATAAGATTTTTTTTTTATTTTTATAAGTAAAATAAAAGCACATGTGCATGTTATTGTAGATTTGGGGCTTTAAATGCAAACACATTCTAAGAAAACCTGTAATTCCCTTTCTTTTGCCTGCCACATGAAGACAGACTAGAAATGGATGGGAACCTTGGGCTTGGAAAAACGTCAAAGTACAATGTTTCCCCCTCCCCCCTTTAGATTAAACATTCTTGGATCGCTTATCAGTCTAATCGGATAAGGCTGAGATCAGTAGGAGACAGGGATCAGATCTGTTAGTTAGCATAATTAAAAAAATGATAGTAGGAAAAGTGTCCCCCTGACACAACGCACTCAGAAGCAAAAGAAGGAATTTATTTAAGTGGAATTTTCCAGCAGCCTTTACAAATGGTCCCAGTGCCCTGGCCGTAAAGGAGCTATAAACCACGCTGTAGTATGTAGTTCTGGTGGGAGAGGATGGATACTCTATTAAGAAATATCAGCCACTGAAGCTTCCAGTGCAGCATGAAGTGCTTGTTTCTGCTAAAGGCAGTGTTCCTTGCATCATATGGCACTGGCCAGGTTGTTGTACCACATGGACATCCCGAAGTGTGAGGCAGCCCAACAGCATAGCTTTCAATGCTATAGAAACTATTTTGATGGTCACCTGTTGTTATTGTATAATGGTAATTATCTAATCCTAAAGATTGCTTTTCATTTTAAAGCAAATTAAATGAAAGGAAAATAGGGATCCCTTCTCTTTGTCTTTGAGCTTTCTTTCCTGTTGAAGTGGCCATTCCTATAATCTCGCTCTTCCCTTCCCATATGAGCTGCTTATGAGGCACAGAAGAAGCAGGGTATTTAAAGTTGCAACAAAACCTAAGTACAGCTTCTAAGAACAGATGGATGGGAACAAAACCAGTCTCCTCCTGCACTGTTACTGCAACCTGTCCTGGAATTCACTCCCATGCACAGGGTGGGACTTGCTGCCCTACAAGTAACTTTCTGCAAACACAACACGGAGTTCTTTGTGCTCAGACATTAAAACACAAATGGGACTTTGAGCAGTAAAAAGGCATCTTCACTGCTGGTCTGTGAAAGTGCTGTCATCTCATCTGCCAGCCCTGCCTCACTGGTCACTCATCGCAGCAGGTGAACGTGTTTTGTGTGGGTGAAACTGGTCAGTGAGATGTTGTTAGCAATGATAGATATAAGTAACTGTGTACGAGCTGGCTCTCCTGACCTGATTTCTTCTCTCATTAGCAGGGCAAGAAAAAAAAAAATCCTGCATCTGGAATTACTATGTAATTTTCATTATCCGTTCCCAGTTACACACTGTCTTCCTTTTGCTTTCTGTCCTTTCTATGAGCTCCATCTCCTCTTCTGCTGCTTTCACACATTTTGCACTCAATTCCATTTTCTGCCCTTGCTCCTTCCTATCGTAAAAGATGGTGTCTTTACCTAGGTCTTCCAAATACAGACAACACTTTTCCTTTTCCTTTCCTGTTTTACCTCCTCTGGCCCTTCTGCCTGTAAATCCCCTGTCTTTACCTACTGGCTATCTCTTGGCACATCTCCCTTTCCTTGGTAAGCCTTTAACCTCGTTTACCCAGGGCCCTTCTCCTGTGGCTTACTCCAGCACCAGCACTGGGGTGGGCTGGTATGGCTCACAGACCAGGACTCCACTTTGCAAACAATTCCATAAGCACATAGGAAAAGAAGGAAAAAAAAAAAAAAATGGTGGGGGGAAACTGTTCCTGCAAGAGTACCCTGACTGGTCATAATGCACATCTCATACCGCACAGTGCCTGATGTCTCATGTGAAAGGGAACCACAACAGGCAAGCTTTCATTCTATCTAGTACACAAGGATTGTTACACGTGTTCTTGAGCTTCTTGAACTATTTTATGACTTTGTCTTTGGTTTACAATTTTAATTGCAGCAATAGTGTATGTCAGCTTTGCAAAAGTTGACACCTCCAGTCTGCAGACACTTCTCTTTCCAAACTTCAGTTAAAAGACAGAAGCAGCAGATTAAAAATGAACAGATATGTAGCTGCACATAAATCATATGCACACACATTATACACAAGTGCATTTGTATTGTAGTTCCTTAGACTCTACACTAATTCTGTGTCTATTTCAGTTGTGCACAATGCTTTCCTCTACTCATGTGAGAAGGAACACCTACAGTGAGTGGCAGCACCAGACAGCAAATGCAGAGTCCTCAGCCACCTCCTGCTGCCAAAAACATTCTGCCTTTACTCTCAGCCAGAGGACAATCCAGCCCTTCCCTGCATCTGTGCACTCCTTACATACAAAGCCACAGTTTCCACCTAAATAGGAGGATCCAGAATGCTAACCCCCTGACCTTTCTGATTCACTTCAGTGTAACCCGACAGATCACTTACTGTCAGCTTACCTGCACAGGTCAGATGAGGGTGACTCAAACCCGACCCAAGCATGGAATATCTTCAGAATGCCAGCTTTCCCTCCCTGGAGAGAGCAATCCAACCTAACAGCGAGTGTCGTGCAGTGGTGGCTTGGCAACAAGATGCACCTCTGCACATAACTTTTGTGCCAGGCTCTGCTAGCAGCTAGCAAGCTTCCTACATATAATAAAACCAAGTTTTACCCAAGAGAGAAGGAATGCAGTAATCTTGAAAAAAACACAAGTACAAAAATTCTCCTAACAAGAGATCTTAGGCTGCCATCCCTCACCACAAGCAGTGTCCTTCTGGATGAGAATGACCTTAGCTGGAGCTCACTCAACCCTCACTGCCCTCTGCAGCTCGATGGAAAGTACATACAATTAATTTCTCTGCTATAACACCCAGATTTACAGCATTTCATCTCTACAGGGTAGAGAATGGTGAAAGATGTGCAACCTGGTCCACAGCAGCACAGACTTGTTCCTTCCACATGCAAGAGCATAACTCCCAGAGCGCTGGGAGAGCACCTAAACTATTACAGAGGTATTTGGTGAAGGCGGCACACAGACAGATTACATAGCATTTGATCACTCTTCATTCACATGATATGGAACACACAGTTTGATTACATTTCTTTGACTGGAAAGGACAAATATGTATTCGGGAAAGAGGATCCACACAGCAAGCTTAGGCATCTAAGGGAATCTGAGATTACATTTAGCCAAACATGAGTGGTACAGCTTTGGGATGGATTTGCCATATTACTTTTTTTTTTTTTTTTTAATTTAGCCAAAGGTGAAAGCTGATAAAACACAGAGAACTTGGGTATTTAAAAGGTCAAATGCCCACTAACACACCAAATGATAGATGTTGTGAACAAAGTTGTGCTGAGGATTAACATCAGAATAGCAAGAAGAGAACAGAAAAGCAGAACTGTTCTTATCCCTGAGGTATTTGCACATGTGCCAAAGTGTAGGGGGGACTGCAGGCATGGAAATAAGTCACAGTGATGTGCTTGAGAGTGCACTGATGAGTTGGACTGAGATGTCCAGGCTTTCTCCACTGAATACAGGAAGCTTATATTTAAGTACAGAAATTGTTTTTGATTTCTACTTTGTCTGCATAAAAATTCCCCAAGAAAAGGCCTTTTCCCCGGACTGACACCTCCTGGAAGCTGAAGCAGTCTCTGACCTTCAAACCCTTATCAAATACAAGCAAGGCTCAGGAGCAGCAGGTGCTACGGAGGGAATTACACACGGGGGCTGCAATCTTCACAGCTCCAGCCTAAACTCTGCTGGGATCTCATGGAACAATCCTTCACAGCAAGTCAAACCACCCAGCAGCTTCTGTCCAGTGCAGCTGGAGGCAGCAGCTCCAGCACTTTCCTGCCCCCCAGGGTGGCAATTCTGCGAACAAGCAGCGATTCCCAAGGCTCACACAGCCCAACCACGCAAAACCAGCGCCGTCCTTCCAGCTAGAAGCACATGGTGAGCCGGGGGACTTGAAGCCTACACTATCAGCAGAGGAATGTGACAAGAAATGTGCAGAAGCACATTGTTGTTACAACAATCCTCCCGGAGGGGGCCGCTGACTGCTGTGTTGTGCATTTACGTAACTGAGCCACGGAGGTAAGAGAGGGCCCATTTGCTGTGCAACCCGTAATCACACTGGCAAGTCCTGCGAGCTCATTTGTTCCATTGTCCTTTCACAGAATGACGGCTATTCGTACGGCTCGGAGAAGCCTGAGCTTTTACCTGCAGCTGCGAGAAAGCACAGAATGAAATGCACCCAAACACCTCTGACTTCAGGCACATGGCATCGTTCATGGGCTCCTCAAACGCTCTGAGCCTAATTTCTGCTGATCATGGGAGACGCAGCTACACACTGATGCTGGGGAAGACAGCTGCTCTCACACCAATCACAAACCATCCAGGATGTAAATTCTTCTGGGAAGCCATCCAAAAGCATTCAGAGGATAACTGCGAATGACTTACACACTCAAACAGAAAGAGGGCCAGAGGCCTGATTATTCAAAATAATCAAGCCCAAGAGGCAGGTGAGTGATTGCACCTCAGAGAAGGCATGTGACTGTTCTTTCCCCACTTACTAAATCACAGCCTGATCTTCCCACAGTGTGATTACCGGTTACAGGGTAGGTAATGCCTTCTGGTGGCTCTGTTCACCAACGTGGGTTAGATCAAAACCCCCTGTATGACAGTCACCTCCAGCCTACCCCTTCAGAGCTTGGCTGTAGACAATGTTAGTCACCCAGCTCCCTAAGGAAGAGAAGCCTCCCTTCCGCTCTGACTGAAAAAAAAATATCTATATATCTATATATCTATATATAGATATATAGATATATAGATATATAGATATGAAATATATATATAGATATATATATATGAAATCTAGAGATATGCATTTTTCACTCCTTATGTACTTAAAGACATGCTACAAAGATGCACAGTAATCTTCAAGATGCACAGATGAACTCATACCTGTCGCAATGGATCATGGAAACCCCAGGAAGAGTTTGTCCTTTGGGGACTACAGAGCCTCTCTGCTTGACTTAGGGAAGGTCTGTGGGGATGTCACATGTGGAACAGGGATCTGCACGAAACCTGCCTGCCCACGTGCCAAGAGGTGCTGTAACTCCTCGTTCTATTCATCACGTCCAATCTCAACCAGCGTATTCTCCTCCCCACCTGCTTTATCCAATTTCCAGCTTTAAAACACCAGTATCTCATTTACTTTGGAACATGACCAAATTTCATCTCTCGTGCCCCACAATAGGCTCCATCCTACTGTGCTTTAAAGCAATCTCTTTCCAAAAGGGACCATGCCCTAGACTCAAACAACACGAAGGGGGCTGTTCTCTGACACCGCGGCACTCTCTTTGCCCGGCCCCAAGTTGCATCTCTTTTTCAACTCATTTTCCAGCTGCGTTTCCTCAGCATCCCCCCTTTCACCTCCTCTGCATTGAGCAACTTCCCTCCTCCGGTGCTGCCTCGGTTTCCAACTTTGCCTTGACAGGAACATGAAGCTTTTGGCAAGGTCCCACCGGGGACACGGCCACTCGTACAGATGCTGTGGGCAGGGCGTATGAAGTGATGCAAATTGATCTATTGTTTTCTTCACCCCCACGCATGGTGAGAACTGATAAGAACAATGCACTGCCCAAACCGCTTCTCCTCCACGTTATCAGCCTCCGATCGTAATCCCAGGAGTCAATGTCACCATCCATCACCCTAAATGAGCGTGAGCTCCCCTGGGCAGCGGCCTTATCACACTCGGTATCTAAAGGGCCATGCAAGGTTATGGCAATAGAGCAATTAAGTAAAGGTTACATTGTACTGAAAGTGTTAGCCCTGGCTGTTTGGGAACACTTCCCTCTTATCAGAGATCAGAGGAAGCAAAAGTAACTGCATTTATGTGCTACTGCTCACACGCCTCTTCCTGGCACCTCACCGCTGGGACCTTCCAAATTGGCAGATCCCAGCCCCACCACCACGGGAAGGGAAACCACCAGCCGTGGACACCTCCCAGCACGGACATGAGTAAGTGGCACAATCTGAAGGCAGGACACACGCTGGAGAAGTGCTGAAAGCAGTTTGCCATTTATTGCCACTGCACATTCATTTGCTACCAGATGTTTCCTGAGGTGAGGTTAAAGAATAAACACGCGGGCAGTAATGTTCTAACACTATGTCCTTTTTAGCCCCGTTGTCTGCATCAATTAAGATATCAGAACCTCTCAGCAAACTGAACTTTAGAAGAACAACCCCAAATAAAACAACAAAACAACCCCATCATCAGCTTGCCTTCTGGGAAACCCTTGCCAGAGACAGCAAAAATGATTGCAGCTGCTTCTTCTGATACAGGTCACTCCATCAGGGCAAGCAAGGATGCTACCTTCATTTCACCTAACTCCTGTCCCAGCCAGAAAGGAGCTGTTCTTGCCATGTTAAGAAGTGAAGGCCACCTCTTTCAGTAGTACCTATGGTCATGCACTGCAACCTACTCATCGCGGTCGCCTTAAAGGCAGAAGGGTCTGCAATGCCCTTGAAATCCATGTTCCTTTGCCTTATAACTCACATGCAATTTAGAAAATCCTGGGACAATCAGATCAAGGCTGTCAAGGAACATTGTTTCCGGATGCAGTTCATCACAGTGATCACCCAGACTTGCCTCATTTGTCACCTCAGCAGCTTGGCTCCATACCCACAGCTCACCTCTCCTACAAGGTTTTCCCAGGGTGGCTGGGCAGGGGCTGCGAGCACCAAGCCTTCCCTCGCTCCTTCCCTTATTCCACATGTGGTAACCTGATGTCTAGCTCAACTGCTGTTATTTGGAATTCACTTCAGGAAAAAATGGATGAAAACAGCACATGGTATATTAGAAGTTATATACCGGGTCAGATGAGATGATGTCACCTTTGTCCTTTTGACAAAATCTTGAAAGCGATGACTTTCACACATTTCTTTAGCTGTATCTAGGAGCAAACATGATAGCCAGATGCCCACAGAGCATGGAGAACATCTGGCTGGCACTAGCAGGTGAGTGAGCTGAGGAGCATTCAGAGCAGCTCTACCAATATAAAGCCTCAGGTAACACCAGGAGGAGAAATCCAGCTGAAGACTGACAGTGAGCAAGGAGAAATGACCAAACAGTCCAGGTCTTGATCATATTTCAGGTATGTGACAGCTTAGGGAGCTAAGGTTAAAAGAAGTTACATTCTGCGTTTGGATAAAAGAAACGTTACAGGCTGCCAGAGACTAAAAAAAAACACCTAAACAAAACAAAACAAAAAAATAAGATTTTGTTGTCCTGGTTTTTGGTTTTTGGTTTTTTTTTTTTGAGAAGACACCATACTGACCTTCAGTCTAAACAGGCTGGGTATGGTATTTGAGGCAAAGCAGAGTGTGGACCAAATGAAAAAAGGTAGAGAGCGACATCTTTGACAGGTGGGTTTCTACTCAGTGCCGTGGATCTAAGTTGAAATGCTTTTGAATCCGCTTTGGGTCTGCAAGATGTGACAGCACAGAGGTGGTGTTGCCCAGAGCTCAGCCCATGCATCAGTCCCACTGCTTTCCTGGCAAGGAGCGACGTGCTAAGGGAAAGCTCAGGACCTGCTGCTGATACCATGCGGAATAACGGAGGTATTGGCCCACACTGCTCCCCTATCCAAAGTGTAAGGGAACACATTTCATCTCAGGAAAGAGCTTTGAAGAATTTTAAATCTTTTAAATTACCAGCTGGGCTCCTTCAACAAGGAAGGACAGAGTACATAGACATCCACAGCCCCACTGCAGGGTACGGTAGGAAGTGGGGGCTGACAATTCAAGTGCCCTTAATCAGGCATGTCACTGAGATTAGGTTACAAGGCAGATCTAGTGTCCCCCTTTTGCCAGCTGGCTCAGCTCCTTACTCAGATTAATTCTCGCGTCACACAGAACAGACCTTTGGTACTGACCAGTGCAGGGAAATGAACCCTGGGCAGTGCCTGCCCAGCTCTGCCAAAACCCCACACACCACTGAGACTCTAGACAAGACCTTTACCTAGGAGGTACCTGCACAAGTGCTCTCTAAGGAAAGACACTCATCATTTAGCATTATTAGTTGTATGAGCGCATGTCTGGGGTAGGAGGAAGGACAGTCAGTGGTTAGTAAGCTCACTTAGGTCCAAGGAGCACTGGGTTCAAGCTTAAAATTTTCCATCGCTATCTTTAAGCAGGTACACACCTAAGGGGTTTGTGAGTCAAAGGTCTCTAAGGTTGTCACTCTGAAAGGTCACATCAGGCATTTTGGAGCAATTAAATCAGGTGTACCTACGCTATTAGTTAAGCTTAGTGCCAAGCCCAGTGCTGAGGTCAAACAATCCCACTTTAAAATTTGCAAGTCTATAATAAAAGGTTGGATTACCCTGAACTCTGGTGTTGCCTGAAGATGTGCATGTGTTGTCATGGCCCCAGGCTCATTCTCTCACATGGCTTTGGCTTACTTTGCTTGGTACAGGCAAAGGTGAGCAAAGCATGTCCCTGCCTGTAAGCACACATCCCAAGCCCTGTTCTTCCTGCTCGTGGCACAAAGGCTTTGAACAGCCAGCAGGGACACAGAACCACAGGGCTCTGGGAAATCTGACCTGTTCTCCATCTCAATACACAAACAGGATTGTAGGAATCAGACATCTTACCAGAGATGCCGCCTATTTCTTCCTCCATAACAGATGGGAGCTATGTTTTTGCTACAGCAATTGCCTGCTAGGTGAGAAGTACCCAAATACCCATGTAACTGATTTTCAGAGGTGACAGGCTCAGCAGCACCCCTGCTGCTGCTCATCAATTCACTGCTGCAACTCCGGTGATGGAACAGCCCAAGATGCTGAGGTGACACTATGGCAAGCAGAAGTGTTTCCCAGGTCAGGAACATTTGTAAAGGGCTAAGCCAAGTCTGTAGGCAAGCAACTGAACTTGCAAGACATCTAAATTGGATCAGCAGGAGCTTGACGCAGCAGTGATCATGTTCTGCAGCGGTGCTCAGCGCCAAGAAGCAAGATCAGTGTCACCTGCAGGAAGGGTGCCTGGCTTGACACCCTCCACTGCATCTCTCCCTTTGCACTCCAGGTACTTTGCTGCTGTTTTTTTTTCCTCCAGCTGTGCAAGGATCAAGCAGATGCACAGGAGAGATTTGCACAGGATTGATCCGCAGCCCATGGCAGCTCCAAGAAAGTCAGCATGGCTCAGCTTCCTCCCTGCTCAGCTGGCAGAAGCTACTAGGGAAAATTCCTCTGGGCCCTGAGCTTCACCTCCCAGCTACTCTGTATGCCCAATCCCCCTTGGGAAGGGTGCCAGATTTGACAAAACATGAGGCTTTTGCATCGAACATGTACAGACTGGCATGCTTGAATGAAGAGAGGAAGGGCTTGCAGACTCCACTGTAGTAATTGAAGTAGAAAACCTTGGAACTGGAATTAAGACTCAGAGGCGGGAACAGACAGTTCCAGTCTGGTCCTTGTAGCAGCAGGTATGCTATCAGTGAAGGCACACATGCACATGCACAGAGGAAGAGCTCCTGGCTGCAAACCTGGGGTCAGGAGCACGAGGTCTGCCGTGCCCATCTCCCACTGCCTGAGTAACCTGAGCACATGTCGCAACCACAAAACCAGACTGGTGCTCCCATCAGAGCAGCTGAAGGCAGTGTGAGCAGCCTCTTACAAAGCTAAAGGGCCCCATCTTCCAAAGCTGGCCTTCAAAAAAAAAAAAAAAAAGGATTTTCTGAAGGGCCAGATACAGCCGTACAGGTGAAAGGAACATGACATGGGGACCATCAGCTGACAGAGAGCATGCCATGAGCTGGCCATAACATTGGCAGCACGACAGAGGTTTTTCTCTTTCCTTGGTTGAAAACTTGCCATTGGCCTACATTTGGTTGCTACATAATTTAACCTAAAGTTCAGTGATCAGGCTCAAGCAATGGGCAATCTAACAGTGGGGAGTCCTATTGGGATGGAGGAATTAAAGGGGATGCATGCTACCCCACAAGCACAAGTGGATAGACAGTGCTCTGAGCAAGTAAAATGTTGGTATTGCATGCTGTAAGAAGGATCCCAGACACTAACAACTGGGATGCTTCATTTTCAGGGAGCCACCAAGCCCAGTATAACATTTCTGGATCAGTTCTTGAATGTTTTAGGTTGAATGTTTTCAGCTGCAGGAAAATGTCATGATCTATGAAAACCATAAACCCCACTGTAACCGGTATGATCAAAGCCTCCCAGGATGTGGGAACAGAGAGCCACGAGATGTCACTGTTGGCTGATGTTTTGTCCTCGCGTGTCACAGTCAGGGTGGCATAAAAAGCCAAATGTTTTAATTGCGGGGAGCCGGGTCATCTCAAGAAAAAGTGTAAAAAAATATAAAAATAAAATAAAATAAAAATAAATGAGTAAAGAAAGATTGGCCCTCACACTGGCATGTGATAGCCATTATGCCTACTATTATAGGTGTAGGGGGCATGCAGCAACCAAAGCAAAGTGCAAAACAACTGAGTTTCAAAGGGCCAGAAGGCCAGCTAGCCCATACCGCCCCTCTGTGTTATCAGTGCCCTGCACATTACGGGGCTGAGGTGTTTGAAGTCAGTGGGGCCTTGTGTTGCAGATGCATTTTCATTAAGGGCCATTGACAGGCAGCACCCATCCAGCTAACATGGAAAAGCAAACAACCTGCTTGGATTGATCAATGGCCCTTAAGGAAGGAAAAGTTGCTGCTGCTAAGAGAATTGGTTAAGGAACAACTAGATGCAGGCCATATAGTGCCTACGACAAGTCCCTGGAAGTTCCCCAAGTCAGTTTGCGATCCTTAATAAGTCTGGAAAGTGGCAATTGTTACAGGACCTTGCATCCTCTGTTACAGAGTCCGTGCATTCAGTCACCGCACTGAAGCACTGAAGTGGAAGCAAAGGCCCCGGGTGACAGTCTGTGAACCACGGGGCATCAACAGAAGCTGACTAGGACCATTCCTTCACACCCATCCTAAATCCTTGCCTTGAGAATCAAGGTGGCTTTGTGCACATCATGGCAGTTAAATGAGTGACATTAGCAAAATGCTGCTCTGAAAGACAGGCTTTAAATCAAATCACACTCAATGAATCTGTGCAAGCGTGATTGCTTGAAACATGGTGAACAGCCCCACTGGTACCACACAAGAAGAAAACTGAGTCAAGCTCCCCTGCAGCTAGCAAAGCTGCCTGAGAAATGTTTTATAGGAGTGGAGGACAAGACTCTGCTTTCCATTTTACTTCAGACTAGCACCTTTGCTGTGACCTTCTGAGAAAACCTAAATCACAGCCTGAGAGCAGAGACCATTGCTTGAAGAATTCTGGGGGGAGAAAAAAATATCTTTCATCTGCTTGGCTGTTTACCTAAGCTGCACACCCCTCAGCTAAGTGGAAACAAGATGCTGGATAATAGAGATGGATGGTTTCTTATTTATGTATGTTGCATTGTCAGGGTTTTCAAAAAACCTAAGAATGCTAGTATGGCAAAAGACAAATACAATTTGTTTGCTGAAAAGTGTGAGAGAAAAGATAAAGGTATTCCTGGTGTCTCTATTTACAAATAAAGGTTCAGGAAGCCTGTACAAGACACAAATCCATCAGCGCACAGAGCACTCAGCAGTGGACACCAGGCATTGGTACCCAAGTATCAGACAAGTTCCTAACACAGCCCATCCCAAGTACCTTAAGCTGGGATTTGTCTTCATTTACACCACAGGCACAACCCTGAACTTCTGCAGACACTGCACAATTCCAACCACCCAAAGCATTAATTCCTGACCACCAGGCATGGTCCAACACATGGCTTAAACACAGAAGCTGCACGCATTCATCATAGCATGTTGTCAGCAAAGTAAACAGTTTTAGAACAAAAGACCACTTTTTTGTTTAAACAATGCAAGTGAGGCTTGAGGAAATATTTTTTCAGAATGGAGTTTGAAAAACAAGAGTTTTTTTCCCCTTCCCCACAAAATTTCTCTGCATTTTTCTTAGATGTTTTTGTTTACAACTTTTTTTTGGCTGACTCAACTTGTTTTCAAATATTTTGACTAAGGATTTTCAAATCCCTCTTTTCAAACATTAACATGATTCATTACAAATAGCTGTCTCAAGATGGGAAAATAAAATCTGTCTAGAGATAAAGCCCAGAAGATTCATAAATGGTGCATCAATTTACCAGATATTTGCCTAGAAGATGTTGGAGTAAAACAGGACTGAGGGAGAGGGTCATGCTGTCAGCTGCTCCTTACATCGATAAATCCTGCTCCACCGTAGCAATGTGCTTCACTTTAACCTTTTATTTCAGTCCACTCAACCCCACTGTGCCAAGAGCAGTGACACACTTAGGCAGAGCCACAGCACCAGAAAGCTTACATCAAAGGGACAAAAATCAAATAGCCTAAGGAGAAAAACAGGGAAGGCAGAATAGGCATGTAACAGATGACATGCGGGTGCAGGCCTCTTATTTACTGTTTCCACCTCTCACACCCTCAGGTTACTCTGCAAAAAGCTACACTTATGACAGCACTGCATCCTGATCCCCCTGCTGCAGGGGGACGTGCACAGGGATGGAGCAGGGCTCTAAGCCACTTGAAGCAACACCAACACCTGCTGCGTAGTGGTGGGTCCGAGCCCCAGTAAATAACAATTAGGAAGTCCAGGAAAACATAAGTCACCCTCACTTTGCAGACACTTGGAGAGCAACTGATTTTGATCAGAGCACAAAAAGGGTTCGCAAAGCAGCAAACATACCTCATGCTACCAGATCAAGAAGCCCCCTTCTGGAGGTTATTTGCACGCCAGGCTAGCAGGGAACTCGCGGGGAGGCAGCAGAGAGGAGCCTTCTGCATCAGTGCTGGAGTAAAAGCACCACCTGCCGGCTGCAGCAGCTGCAGACAGCACCCTCTTACCTTATCCTTTGGAGCCCTCCAGTGGCTGGACAGCCGCATCTGTCTGTCCCAAATCCTGCAGCTGATGCTGTCCCCTTCCCCAAGCAGGACAGAGGCAAAAGGGCCCCTCAGAGGCACAGCTGCTGGGGTGAGAAGGGGCACCAAGGCATCTCCCCTTCCCCTGGTCGGAAAAGCAAACCTCAAGCTAAGCCCGGACAGGGAATAAACACTTCAAGATTCAACTTAAAATTACGGGGTCACTACCTGAAGCTGGGGCTTCACAAGCCCCGAGCTCACGTATCAGCAAACCACACAGAAAGTTCCCTTCTGGGTTTAGCTTTTAACAAAGAGCATTTGCACAAGGGTTCTGGGCAGGAGATGGAGCTCAGCTTATTGCAAACACAGGATGACAAGAAGGAAGGGAACAACTCGTGGCTCAGAGCAGGGTACCTGGTGGCACTGCCAGACAGGTCATAACTGAGGCCCTGTGCCTGCTCAGGGTGTTTTACGCCCAGGGATGACCACAGCCAGCAAGCACAAGGGTTTAAGCACAGTTGTCCTGCAGCTTCCCTGCTGAACTGCCTCAAGTGAGGAGAACAAAGGTCTTGCTACTACTCATTGCAGATTGCAAAGGCTTCCTGAAAGCCGGTCCCTTCTGTCCCATCACACACAGAGGATGTCTGCAGCCCCAGCCTGCAGTCCCCGTTCCTTAGCTGGAAGATAACATCCTGATTCCCTCCGCAGCCTTTTTCACATGACTGACCACAGAACTATTAATATCTGAACCCAGAGCTGGTGCAGCCGGACCACTCATTCCCTCCAAGGAGGGGAAAACCACAGCTTCTCCCATCCCTGGAAAAACCTTTTGGGACAGCGAGAGCAACAGCTCAGATGTAGCAGAGACAGTTCTTGTTTGCTGATACACCCCCGTGGAGAACACCAACCAGCATGAGAGAGTTCAGCTTATCTCTTCTGTGCCTCCTTTCCATCTTCAGGAAGGGTGAGTTCTGAGCTTGCTACAGTTCCCTGTCCGCTCAGGGCTTTTCTTCCCGTTCTAGTCAGCATGGCAGGGGAACTGCTTGTAACAAACTCTAAGAACAGTACGTCCGTCACGTTGCTTAAAAGGATCTTGAAACACCAGGTGCCTGGGCGAACACTGGAAAAACTCAAAAGCTTGACTCAGCAATTCTCAGAGAGGCTTCTGGTCTGTATTGCCTTTTTTTTTTTCCTTCCATAACTTGTGCAGGGACTTTATCTTCAACTAACTTTCCTCTACGTTGCCTGTTGGATGCAGCGTTTTCACCATCATGCAGAAGCAGTTTCACGTTCCTCAGAGTTGTTATGCAACATGCAATTTACTCCAGCTCCACTGAGCACTTAAGCTCATGGTTAACTTCAAGTATATACTTAGTTCTATTAAAGTCAATGGAATTTGGTTAAACACGTCAATTTGTTTGCTAGAGCAGGTGATCATCTGTGATGCTCATTTTGGGAGTTCCTCTTGCAACTTGTGTAGGCTTTTTGGTTGTGACCTTGCCTGTTTCTCAGGAGAGGAAATCCCAGGAACAAATGGAGGCTGGATAAGTAGCAAGAGGAAGCTATGGAAGACCTGTCATGTTGATGCTTTAATGTTAAATTATACTCCAGAAGTTGACTAATCCCTCCATGCATAACGTAGGGTCTTCTGGCAGGCTGTTTTAAGAGGCATAAATGGAGCCGGTGACACAAGAAGCACTTGTTGTTAACATTATTTCTAATGTGGAAGGTGAGGGAATGTTTATGTGCCAAAAGAGTGGTGTTCTTCGGTTAAGGTACTTTGGTTATGGTAAAAAAATGCAAACCAAAAAAAATCAGAAAAGCCAGAATCTGCAGTTCTCCAAAGCTAAGGGGTTACAGTAACACACTCAGGAGCTACCCAAGCCATGGCCAAGCAGCCAGTGTTGGCCACATCTCTCTCCCAGGAGGCCAGGAACACCAAAAGCAGTGGCAGCCCTGGATTTGCTGTGCTCAGAAGCCTGCCCCTGATCAGAGAGATGGGCAGAGAACCGTGAGGACTGACACCACCCAAAACACAACCGATCAGTGGGGAAAAGACATGAGTTTGTAGTGTCCAGATAAGCAATGGGAAACAAGTTAGAAGGCAACAGAGTTCTTTGTTTTTACCAGTAGGAGTCAGGTGATTAACCTGGCAGCTGAATGCCCGCAGACCACAGGGAGGGCAGCAATGTATTTATAGAAGGTCTTCACATTTTTCCCCAGTTATTCTCAGGTACGGAGGGGACACCTCCTGATCAAGTAAGCCATCAAGTTTTATAAGACAGGAAGGCAGCCACAGACACTCCTGAAGCCACAATCTGGTGCTACGGCTGTTGTGACAGCGATACAGTTGATAGATGCACATACCCATACAGCAGGAGCTGTCTGTAAGTGCTGTTTGTTGATGCTATTGGTTTTGGGGGAAGGGAAATGGACAAGATTGAGTTCTCCCTATATACTTCAAGGATGAGGAGCATTCATTCAGGTGAAAGACACTCATCACCAGACAGAATTGATCAGACCAGGTCTCAGCAACCACCTGCAAGACCTCTGCACGGGGAAAAATCCTTGGTGGATCAAAGAGCATCCATTTTCTGACCAACAACAGAGCAGATGCAGAAAGGATGAACAATTCCTCTCTTAAATACTGCAGATAAGTCAGCCCTCATCTCTTTTTGCTTGCAGGTGTGCAGTCCAATGGCTGGTCCATCCACGTCCCATCTGATGTTACTGGGGAGCTCGGGAAGATGGTTATTCTGCCCTGTACCTTCACACACCCCTACAAAACCTTTGACCGGACCCTCACTGCCATTTGGAGGATCAAGGAGCCTTACAACGGCACTGTAGTGTTCAAGTGCACCAGCCAGAGTGCCAGCGAGCTCTGTAAGACTGCTGTCAGCTACAAAAACAAGTACAAACTGTTTGGCAACCCCCGCCACAAGGACCTCTCCATCAGGATTGACAACCTGACCTGGAGTGACAGCGAGAGGTATTTCTGCCGAGTGGAGCTCTCCGGAGACGTCCACGACAAGTATGAAAGCAGGAATGGGATAAAGCTGCACTTGATTGGTAAGAAAACCAGATTGGTATAAGAAAAAAAAAAATAATAAAAAAAAAATAAAAAAAAATAAAAAGAGGAGATGCCAACCACCAGCCCAGAGGGAAGTTGGAAAGCCCCAGGATGCGGAAACTGATGAGATGGTGACAGGAGGTGACCTGAGATGTTCTTCCAAAGCATTGGCTTTTCTAGCTCCACTCAGCCCAGGGAAAAATTATAACATTTTGGCAGGGAACACTCATTGTAGTCTTCCAGTCTGAGATGATGCACGCAATGCAAGGAAGGGAATAGGAACAAAACAGCATAGGAACTGATAAGGAAATGCAAGCACAAGCAGGCCTGGATGGCAGCAGGGGCTTGGGAAGACAAGGTACCTGGCACCCATGTGCCACAGGTCTAAAATGATCTGGAGCAGGATATGTTAAGTATAAACTGCCTGACAACCAGCTCTGGTCAACAAAGGTCAGACCTGGGAACTGGCAGTCCCCATCACCCCCTGCAAGCTCCTTGGGCTCACCAGATCAGAGGGCACAAGGAGGAGCTTCACCTCCTCACAGTGCAGAAAGCCAACATGGCAGCAGGACATTCTGCATTCTCCGCTGAGGTAAAAAAAAAAAATAAATAAAATCAAAAGCCTGCCTTATTTCAGAGCAGCTCAGCATGGCACAGAGAGTAGAGCAAGCAGGGGTGGATTTCCTGCAGGGATCAGAGCTCTCTGCCTGCGCCCTCCATCCCCAGGGATCCCGCAGCACCGTGCCAACCCCCTGGGTTGCGATGTACCTTGCTTACAGCGAGCTCTCGGCCCCACTCCAGGTGTGCTCACTGATCTAGGGAGTGCTGGTAGATGTACGTGGCCTCAGGAACAGGCTCAGACCTCAGCCAAGAGCAGAGACAGTGTGAGTTGGGGGATTCTGCTTGTGAAGTGAAACTGCCTTGCAGCCGCCGTGCACTGCAGGCATCCAGACGAGGCATAAAGATGAGTTTGGTTACTCCTGGGCTGTGCTGCACAACCAGGGCTCTCTTGCACATATGGCAGCTCCAAAATATCCCTCCACAGAGTGGCAGTGAGCTCTGACCCCCAGAGCCTGCCTGGATATGATCTTCAGGGGAATGATAACCGGGTGCCATGCAAGTGTGGTGCCCAGGCTGCAGCCCACTTTGGGAACAGGCCCCTAAAGTGTAAGGGGCAGGGATGAAGTAATGCTTTAGAGGTCATTTTAAATGCCAAAACACAGGTCCATGGCACACACAACTAACGCAGCTCTCCTATGGTTCACAGTCCTCCAGCCTCACCCCCTCCTGCATTACAACCCTCAATAGGCCAGAGGGAGATGTGCTGCAGGTGGGTGCAAGCTATGCCTTTGCTGTCTCATCTGGCAAGTGGAAAAAAGCAATATTGAACACCTGCTTTTCCTCCACAAGGACATTCATTTAGCTCCCCTCAGTTTCCACGATGCCTTTGTGAAGTGCATGAAGTAGGTCAGCGGGTCCAGCAGGAGAGGACTGATGGGTGAGACGAGCTTGTTGTGTTAGCCCCACTTCCCCAGCAGGCAAATCCAGAGATCATGAGTTCTGCAGTAACTCTTAACTTTCTGCATTCCCTAGAAATGTTCTTTACTACCATTCAGTCACACAATCCCATACACTACAAATACAGGACACAAAATCAGGAACCCTGCCTTAGGATCAGTGTCCTACCCCAAAGCGACCAGGGAGCTACACCAGCTGTTGGGTGGTCACTACAGGGCTGGAGAACATCAGAAACGGGTTGTAGCAGAGAGCAGAAGTGGTCCTTAACATCGATTTGCCAAATCTGGCAAGTCTCAGGCACCAAGCAAAGGGTTTGCACCAACAGCTCCCTCCTTGTGTGGTCTGGAGGTCAGAGACCAAGGCGACTGCCAGGAGACAGCAGCAGGAGAGCACCATGGTTGCCTTCTCCAGATCTAGCTTTGAAACCTGACTTATTTTCCCTCTTCTGCTGTGATTTTTGCAGCTGCCCCCAGGATCATTAACATCACCGTCAGCTCCAACGGGGACCACACCTTCCAAGCCCGCTGCACGGCCGAGGGGGAGCCAGCGCCCACCCTGACGTGGAGCAGCCCCCACCACAGCAACCTCACCTCGGTCACCAGCACGAGCCACATCGTCACCAAGGAGCTCCAGTACCTGACGCACGACGGCAAGTACACGTGCACGGCAGTCAACAGCCACGGGAGAGCAGAGGGGGCAGTCTACTTCTATAAGTTCAGAGCATCCAACAGCTCCTTCTTCATGATCCTCATTTTCGTGCCGTTGGGAGTTAAGGTGCTCGTTTTGCTGGTGATACTGAGCCTCACCCTGTTCTCCAAAGGTACACCATCACTTCTTACCTCGGTAGTCGTTCTCCACCGTTGGTAACCACAGTGTGATGCAGCAGATAAAGTCAGACATTAGGGTGCACGTGCTGGGGGAGGAGGGTGTCTGTTCTGTGATTATATTAATTTCCATTCTAGAAAAAATGGATTCATAACAGGAAATCTAAGACCAAGTAGGAGGGACCTCCTAGCTGACCAGTCATGGCATGCAGATATGAGGTCTCACTCACGATGGTATCTTTAAACAGGCTGTGAAAGGTTAACAAACCAACAGGTGTGCGATTAGCAGAGAACCTGCTGCCTACAAAAACAGATTATTGTTAAGCAAACTGTTAACTAACCTCTTCCACAGCCCATGGGCAGGATTTACCTCTGCTGTACCCCACACAGTGGTTTGATCTCCTCGTGTTGGCAGCCTTCTTAATCCCCAGGGCATCTCCATCTGCACACTCCCCAGCCATCAGTGAAATCCCATCTCCCCACTGTGCTGGGGCCATGAGAGCAGGGAAACCCCAGGCTGATGGAGATGAGAGTGGGAAGAGACCTCCAGAGGAGCCCCAGGGTCACCAGCTGCCAGCCCGGCATCCCTGCTGAGCTCTGGTACAGGGAGGAGCTGGCTAGGAGGTATCTCTGTCTCCACCTCCTAGGTCACAGAGACATCACATCGCCGTGACCTGTTGACATCAGCCTGTCTCTGTGACATCAACTGGTGCAAGCCACCACTTGCCTCCAACTACTGAAGCTGTAGGATCAACCAGAAATACTTTGCTGCTTATACTCGAGCACCTAATTCCTACCCTGGTGGAGGTGCACCACAAAAGACCTTCTCCTGTTCACCAGAGTATCACAGTTATCTTCTAGTGCAGGTTCCCTACAGCTGCAGGGCAGTCCTGGCTCCCCGCTGCATTGCTAACTCACACCTCTCCTCTCATTTAACAGGTCCTTCCTCCACCCCAACCAGCCTGGCCCAGTAAGTGCATCCTGCCTTCTATTCATCTCACCCAGCAGGAAGGTGGAGATGGCCAAGGAGAGAAATGCAGAGAAATGCAGCTTATTCTTGGTCTTGGCTACTTGGGGCCTGACAGCAGGCTCCCGGGACAAGGACAGGGTTGGGCTGGTGGTGAAGCAAACTGGTGTGAGGGACCAAAGCTTAGGGACAACTGAGAACAGACATGATTGATTTGGGGACAAGGAACTTGGAGAGACAGTGGTACATGGGTGCAGCAGCAGCAGGAGATGAGCAGAATTTTAGGTGGCCCACAGGCCCAGGGAGTGATAGGAAGCCACATTAAACTAGCAAAAGAACCCCAGTCTGATGGGGCAGAAGGAGAGCCTGTCAGAGCTAGTGAGTTCTGTTAAACATGGAAAAAGATAAGGGAGGTACCAAACAGCCCACATCAGAGGCAGCCCAATTCTAGCACCCATCACACCCTGCCACAGTACCACAGGCATTTCCCATCACCCAGCACAACGCTACTCCTGGGGACTCCTGACAGCTGTAGTGACCAAGCTAGGGAGAAAGAAAAAAAAAAACTCTAAGGTAAATATACAGAAACAGTTCCTAAGGCCAGTACAATTACGTATGTTTGGGGCTGCTCCCTTCCAGCCTCTGTGATGTCGCCGCCTTCCACCTCACCCAAGAAACGTGGCCATCAGCAGGACACTTCAGTGTGCAGCATAAGGCTACAGCCAAAGAGGCAACAAGGAATTCAATCCTACAGCTGCTTTTGAAATAATTATTTGCAGAAGTATGGTTTTGCTGATTTAGGTGTCTAAATAATACTGCGCCTTTGGTTGTGCCTGTACAGATACATAGATGAAAGCTGAAAAACCAAGATCCTCCATGATCTGCAGGGACACCTCTCAGGAGAGGTTTGTCCCAGAGCCTCCTGGGGCTCTGAAGCAGCAGGAGATAGTGCTGAGGGTGCAGGGTTCATTCCAGATGCTTAAGGATGTAAAACACTGGTTGTATATCAGACACCAAAAACCACCAGCTGCAGGAGGCAGGACCTGTACCAGACAGTATTGCAGGGATACTTGGAGCTAGCTGAAGCCTAGCACTGCCAGAAACATGTCCTCACCTTTCTCACTTCTTCCACCACCAGGCCACAGCAGCAGGACTCCACCTACGAAAACTTTGACCGCAGACACAGCAGCAGCCAGAGCTTGCCAACAGAAAGACCCGTGGCAAGATGCAGCTGAGCACCTGGGCTGTCCCACATGCACCTGCTCGCACGGAGAGCTCCTCTCCCCTCTGTACAAAGCTGGATCACCTCTCAGTGCCTTTTCCTGCTGCATATAAGACTGCTGTGGACTGATGCAGGTGGTCATACAGGCCTTGCAGGTGTGTGTTTTCCATCTCTGCTGCAACTTACGAATAACAGAAGCCTTCAAAGGGAATAAAAGTGGAGTGGAGCTGAAAGAACAGAAAGATTTCCATGAGATGCCAGTTCTAACCAACCTGCATATTCCTAGCCTGCATCAGAGTGTTTAGCAAACAGATAAGTCTACTATTTTCTCATATCTTTTTGCTTTAGCATATATCAAATGTTACTTCAAAAAGTTTTCACCACTCCACTTGTCAAAACACGTGCAGGCTCCTAGAGCCAGCAAGTGAATTATTTTATGTTTTAAATATCAGCTGTAAAGAAAAATGCTACTGGAATTTGTAGTTTTTTTTATTATTGTTATCAATCCTTAACTTCCAGAAGAGTTTGTCTAAAACTTACCATTCAAGAGGAGTCCAAGCAAAAAAAGAGGTTTTCAGTTGGCTGACAGAGCTGAAAGCGAGACATTCAAAGGGAGGTCTGTATTTCAACTCTGCTGTGGCTCCCAATAGGAGTACCTGGTACACATGCCCATGTGCACACTAACAAAGCTCTGATACTCTGCAATAAACATGGTATGAAAACATTCCAATAAAGCAAACTACACCAGCTCTGTTTGTCTTTGTATGTAAGTGCACAAATAGACACAATTCTGTAATATGTGCATCCACAGTTGATCCATTTTATGGTTTTTGTTTGTTTTTTCCTGGTGAAAACAGCTTCTTAATATAATTTTTTTTTTCGAAATCTACATTGCAATATTATCTCTTTCTACTGCAATCTACAACACTAAAAGCAGCAAAAAAACAGTTTTTCTTCCACTGTCACCTGGATCTATTTAAGGCACAAAGAAGCAACTGCGCAATGTGGGGTAGGGGGAAGGATGGAAGATGCTGAGAATGCAGAATTGTTTCCAGTAATAAAAGAAGAAACAAGAAGTCAAATCTGTTGAGCACTATTCCGAGAATGAAGTCCAAGCCCCGAAGCGCACATTTGTGACAGTGGGATCTGATAGCTGATAAAATTGCAGCCCTGTTTTTGAGGAAAGCAAGCGTTTAAAGACTTATCACTATAGTGTCCACTGGGAAGCCAGCACATTGGTTTGTCACTGACACACATAGAAGTATCAGCTCAGTGAGTTTTCTATGCCTCTTAAAACCTCCTGCAGGATTATTCAATGTCTTAACCACGACATGCACTGCAGTAAATCATTTCCACCAGGATTACTGGACCAAGATATGGAAAAAAAAAATACCCACCTCTAATATATTTAAACAGTAATTTCTTAAGGAAGCTGTTTCTATGGTCAGGACAAAACCTGATATGACGTTTGTGTCAGTGGCATTTGCTGACAGCAAAGCCCTCAGTAATGATGCTGCACCACCAGCCCTGAAGGCAGGGTTTTCCTCTACTTCCTTCCACACTATCAGCTTCCTCCTCATTTAGGATAAAAAACAAATTCTGTTGTCTATTCTGGATCAGTTGTAAATGTTGAAGGAACATATCCAGGCATGATCTTAACATTAACACAACACTGCCACAGACGGCTGTGAAATGTTAAGATGGAATCATCATTTCTGCCATTACATAGATGAGCTTTCCCATGGGCTCTGGCCACAAAAACAGAGTGTTGTATCACGTACTTGCTAAATCCAGGACTCCCCAAACCTCCATCAACTGAGCAAAACTGCATGGCATTCCTCCATAATATTTTCTTCTCCAAGAACAGGCATGTTTTTATCAGATACAGTCTCTTCCAGCAAGTTGAAAATATCATGGCATTTGTCACAAATTTTTCATTTTTCATTTTTATTTTGCATGGTCTTTGCAGACATAGCATGTTATAAACACATTTGTAAAAACTCAACAGCTGAAACATCATCATCTTTTAAAAGTGCATGTCAAATACATGTATCCCCAACTCCTTCACATTTTTATACAACTGATCAATAACATATCTAATAAAACCAGTGCTTTTAAGTCTTTGGGCAGGCAGGAAAAGCAGCAGAACATATTCTTCCAGGAGTTAATTTTCCAAGAGTCTGTTGAAATCCATGCTGCGTCATGATCTGGTTAATATACAGAGAGATGTACATATATATATATAAATACATATAGGCTCGCAGATAGAGCAAAGAACTAAGACCACATGAAGATGATGGTGATCTAATGACCCAACTGGCATAGTTAGCAGGATTTGTCAAGAAGAGAAAGGTGGTTTGTTTTCCAGCACCAAAAATCACAGTTAAGAGCAACACTGCAAAGCAATCCATTATTGAACAGACAGTAGGTAGTACACTTCCTTCCCCTGGGGACCCAAACAAATGTTTTAACATGCAACCATGTTCTAAACAGAAAGGCACAATTAATGCAGGAAGAGAAGAAGCTACCATTGATCCTTCATACAGGCGTACAGATTGGGAATGCAGGACCTTGGGCACCTCAAAGAATCAATGATGAAACATGATGAAATGGCCAACATTAGGCAAGCAACCAGAGAAATTCACTTTCTGCTGTCATCAAGCAAAGGTGCAACAGATAGCCCAACAAAATCAGTGATCATTCGGCTGAAACAACAGATTTACAGGACCATGGTTTGTGCTTTGGTAATGGAACTTTAACAAGCATCCACCTAATTAAATACAAGCTAAATAGCTTTTCACAGTGTCATCTAAAATCCTGCTATGGCTTGCCAAGCTAGGAAGAAATGAATAAACTTAAGTGGTGTCCACTTAGTAAGCCATTATTACCTAAACAACAAGATTTTCAGAGTTACAGGTTATCATCTGACAAGAACATAACTGTTTCCCACACAGACTCTGGGGATCCAGAAAGAAAATCAGTCTTTAGGCATTGCCTGATTTAAAACATGGCTAGAAATTACTTGTGTTTAATCAAGCAGTATGGAGGCAGACTCACTAATACCTAGAAAATCAGAAAAAGCTAAAGTCCTTTAGTTCAAATTTTAGTTTGTATTTACAGGTGTGGGAGAAGATTGTAGGCATGCCTTTTAACTAGAGTTCTGTGGAATATCAAAAAGTCAAAATTTAAAATATTATGTTTTCAAACACAAGGACTTCACAAGTCTCCCAACACACACACACGATTCAGAGGTATCCTGGCTAATAGAAAGGAAACCTCTTTTATACACAATCCTCCATTCCCTTTGCACTGGCTTAAGTGTTGACACTGAAAATGAAAAAGGCACAAAGCAAAAATGTAAGATGCTACAAGAAACAACGATGAGCTTTGCTGTCTAATGACTTGAATGTCCTCAGGTAACCTCCTCTCAGAGGCACACCATACACAGGAAGGTATTCCACTTGCTTTCAGTCAACAAAAACTGATCAATTCCACAGGCCTAAATACCATAAGAGCTTTAAAGGAGGGAGAAAACCTCAAAGAGGATAAAACTTCCCAGCGTGCAGTTCTTATCCACACTTCTGACTTTGTTAAGTGGGACTCTGAAGGTAAAAATTACTTGTGCAATAACAACTACATGTAAACCAGAGGAATCAGAATCGCACGATGGTTTTGTGAGCTTAGTGTTGCTATCGTATGCAGTCCAAATAATGCACTTCTGGGTACAGAGTGTTAACAAGGAGAGCCAAGAGATTATTGCCATCTTGAAGACAATGTTCTGGATGCTTGATGAACACAGAAGCCTGGGAGAGCTGCTCCTGGTAATCCATGTACTGTTTGTTTGATGCCATAGATTCAAGAGCAGTCAGTGCCTAGAGACACAAGGGAAAATGCTGTTAGCTATGTGTATTTTGGTCCATAACAGATCAGTTCATGAGCCACCAGAAGAACAACTCCACTGGAAGATCCTTATCTACTAGAAATCCTGGTGTATTTTGAACAAACGTTTGTAAAAATACAGTCACATAATGTTGCTTCAGACCACCTCATTTTTCAAGCTGACTCCACCCCAAGATAAACAACAAGTGTTCTATTCCAGGCTTGCTCTCATTGTTATAAATATTGTCCTATACATATTTCATGAACTGAAGACATGTTTTTAGGGAAACCACACCAAAATACAAATTGCAGCCCACAACTATTCCTTTCAAGTTATTCTTGTTAAGAATCTTTGACTTATGAAACTATTATTTTGCTCCCATTATTAGTATTACAGAAAATATGAATATGAAATTTTATATATAAAAACCTATGCTGGCAGAGAGCAATGAACCATTTCTGAAAGTCAGAAATCCAAATGTAAAGCAGCAACAAGAAGAGAGTGGGGCCATTTAGCACTGAATAAAATCAACAAGTTGAGAGCAGGACTTAGTGGAAGCTGTGCCTGCAGTGGCTCAAAAGCCTCACCCCAAAAGGTGAGCTAACACAGAAAGAGGGCATTTCTAGATGCCACTGATGGGCACACCCTACCTGCTGGGCCTTCTGCGACAGCTTTGGTTCTGACCCTGCTTTCAGGCGGACTTGACTCTCTGCAGGAATCTGCACCAGGAGGAAGGCAGACAAACTGCGGGCAACCACCCGAAACCTTGAGCAGGAAAAAAGGACAGAGAAAAGGTGACATCAAGTTTGCAAGTCCTCAGCAGCAGATAAACTGGAAGTTCTGTCCCATGACAGACCTCTTACATGACAAATATTGCCTTTAGAACATCATTTTTCATTGCGTTAATAAAGCAGTATCACTGTAATATACACTTCATAGTATATCATCATATATGCTAGCAGATAACATGCTACCATAGATATGAAATGTTACATGTGACCTAAGCTTAGCTGCAGCCTTGAGGTCACATCCAAAATGCTCTTTCCTTCATTTTACAGCAATGAAATATCCACATCATCCAAAACTGACTTGAACATGATTATGATTCCAGAGCAATTTCAAAAGGATGGCACCCCAGGAGGCCTTAAACAACTTTTTGTTTATGAAGTACTGTGCTGAATTGGTGTTCCATAAACATTTTTTCTTTTTTTTTTTTTTTCCCATGCTGAACTCCACTTTGATACCTAACAACCAAACTGTCTCTCTTCAGAAAGGAAAAAACTAACAACCAAGCATACATATCTTTGAATTTCTCTTAATATTTTCCAGCAACTGAACGTTCAGATAGAAAATGCAGCATGCATGTGATCATAGAATATTCCAGTGATGTCATCCAGAACTTCACTAGAAACAGACATTAAGCCAGAATCCCAACTGCACTTTCTTTCCTGTTCCACTATAAACTTTACAGAAGTTCACATGCATTTCTTAACCACAAACACCTCCAACCCTTACCTGGGTGACAAAGGAGACCTCCTGCCTAGCCCAATAGCACCGAGTATTCCAGAAGTCAGTCTCTCCTCAGCCAGCTGGCTCTGCCTGCCCTGGATGGACAGCAGTGTCCGAATGACAGATTCGATCAGAATGGCATCGTCTTGCTCCATCTGAATCAAGGATAACTGCATAGCTTTATGCCACCAGAGAAACAGCTTTGCCTCTTCCTTTGCTGAGCTGTAGGTTAAGATCAAAAAAATGAAATGAAGTATAGATTCCAAAAGTCAAAAGCATAGTTTAAGAAGTTTGTGCCTCTCCCCATGAGGCCTATGAAGAATTGAGGTAGCAAATTAATGTCAGCTAATCTTACTACTTCAGACCAGCATAACTCTTATGTCCCATTATTACACTGATGTAAGCATTACTGTAATAGACTTGATGCTAACATCAGCTAGCAGGTTTCCACTGCCTCTAAGAGAACAACACTTCATTCTTAGATTTAAAGCCTACAAGGAAGATATTGCATCCATAAGTGGATTTAAATCTTTCTAAATCTTGTTATAAAGGGATTGAAGCTGTACTTCGGGTCTGTCTTTCCTTTATTTACCAGAAAAAAAAAAAATAGGAAGCACTAGCTATTGCTTCCACAACAATTTAGACTCTCCTCAAAAAGGAAACACTGAAGTCTTTTGTTGAGCAAAGCACAAAGTCAAGTTTCCCCTGAGGTATTTTTAACCTTTTGCCAAACAATTTGCAGATTCAGTTTAATTTGAACTCAGACTTTCCACACATAGCACTGGCACGAGTTTTCTGCATCACACTATCCTCAAGCTACTTTATCCAGTCATTTCCCATCCCAGACACCCTCAGTTTTGATGGGTAGGACAAGCTGTAATTTGCCCTGTAAGGAGGCTCTGCTGCCTTCTTTCCACTTTGGCAATAAGATTACTACAACTATATGGTACCTGCAACAGTCAAAGCACTCTGAATTTCAAGAAACAAGGGGGAACGTGCATGTTCCCAATACATTCTTTCACAGAAATATAAATATTATCAACATTAATATTAAAACTATTCATCACATTAGCTAAATCCTAGTAACTTCAGCAGCAACTGTATATACAGTTGTTATATCCCTTAATGTATTATTGTTTTAACCCCACAGCTATTTAGAGCCCTCTGTCCTTTCTCATCAGAAAGGACATGTTGTATGTTGTTTTACAGCAATGCAGGCCTCTAATTTGGGGCACCCCACTAGATCCACTGGGTTCATATTTGGTTCAGAGCTGCTGACGATTTTACCAAGCTTTATGGGTTCCACTGAATATTTAGCGTGCAACTCATCCCACCTAGTGGACATCCTGGGAAGTGGAACTCCCGGTAATCTAGGATTTTCTTGAAATATTTTGAACTGAGCAAAATTCCAGGCTGCCATTGAAATCAAGCTTCTCCAACTGGAAGCCAAGCAAAACTGAGCAGAAGTGTTCAACCAGGTAAAATATTAATACGCACCAACCCAGACTATTTTGTGATTTTATTGTCAGCAGCCAGAGTGGGCAGACTGACAGTGGATACAGAAGGACTAGCCACTTCACTCTGCAGCCTGATGATACTGGCTACGCAACCACGGCCTTATTTAAGAGTCAGTGCATGTTCAGAAGCTTTGAGGTCCATACCTTGGATACACTTGCTCCAGCCACTTGCTGATGGTTATAAGGATTTTCATTTCATTGCTAAGAGTTTGGTCAGAATTTAGGCTTTGCAGCAGGTAGACATACAGGGTCAAGTAGCTTCCTAAAGACAAACACTCCTGCAGGAATTCTTCCATAGTTAGCTCAGGAACTTGGAGGGATGCAAGTATAGGGCCCCAGCCTAAATCCTGGTGGTGAGGAAAATCTATAAAGAAAACAAAAGCATCTGAGTAAGCAGCATTTGACAAAACCTAAAAACTGAAGTCACTTTATTGTGTTCCTTTAATTTAAAGAACTAAGGCAATTTTAGTTTTTTTCCAGGTTATTAGTTTGACATTCAACTGATGACAAGAAAAACTCCAATTACAGAACACCCCCTGGAGGTCAAGGCAAAAAAACATTTTCTCAGTATCAAGTCAGGATTAAATTCTATGATTTTAGCCAATAGCATTATAAATATTTCTGTTAGTTGTAATGAAATCTGATGACAGAAAGAAAAAAACCCTTGTGGACTACGTGCTGAGTTATGTAAATAGAAAAAAAAACATTATACCACATTTTCCCTATATTAGCCTGCAGAATGGACAAAAGCATGTTTCATTCCCTTTGGATGACTTTTTTTTTGTAAAAAAGATCCAAAAACTATCCTCCCCTTTAGCTGGAAAAATAGCAACCATTACACACAGCAAGTGGGTCTTGACAGAGTCACATACACTTCTTAAGAAAACATACAATTAGAGCAGTTACATCCCAAACCACATAGTACTGCACATACATACGTGACACTTGGGAGCCATCAAATACAAAGAATGGAGACCTGATTGTGAAAACCAGACTAAGACCCAGTCCCAGTACTGGGCAGTGCGAAGCTATTAGGATTCCAGGTGATTCATGCCTAGTGGGCACCCAAAGACCGATCAATGTTTTCATAAGACATGTTCCTACCTCCACTGAAGTAAGAGGTGATACAAGCCTCTGTTGTCTCTGCCATGTGTCGCACAGAGGCCAGGCTCTGACAGGCAGCTGTGAGGAGGGGCATGGCCAGCAACCCGTGCACTTTACTGTCGATCCACTTCCGTAAACTGCCCCGCAGCGACTCAGCTGTTGCAACACTGGAATTGTTCATCATCATCAGTGTTTCTGTAAAGAGACTACTGAGGGCCATGTGACGTGTTTGCAGATCCATATCTAGAGGACAGAAGTAAAAGAATTATTTCAGTAATTAGATACCAGAACCTAAGTGACTTGAATTCAGCTTCATCACTGAACACTTGCTGTAAATACTGGGAGAGGTCTCTTGCTCATTAGACACCTCATTTCCTTGTCTGTATGTATGAAGCTACAAAGACACTCATTCCTTGCAATCTCTCCCCTTGGTAAGTTAATTCATAATATTTATTAAACACAGAGCAATCTGAGCCCATTTTTCATTTACAGTCTTTTACCAGGGCTATGGGCAAATAAAATGAATGATAAAACACATTTATAATCGCCAAAGAAAACTTGAGTAAAGCACAATTTGAAGTACAGACTGAAGTGATTCAATTGGAAATATAATCAAGATGAGCCTTGAAATGTTGCAATCCCCTTTTGCACTTTCCAGGAGTCTAGATTTCCTGCTAATTGCTGCATTCAACCCCAGAGCATTGTTTTGAAACCATCTCTTGTAATTGCCTGAACATGCTATCAAGAGCCACTTGAAACACTACCCTCAAAACACAAACTTCTCCTGATCTTAGCTCTTAAAAGCTGAAGTGAATAATAGGCTTTATTTTGTGAAAAGTCACCATTGTTATAAATGAAAGTTTCCAATCAACATCAGGCATTTTAGTAAAGAAAAGCTTATAAAAAACAGATATGATGAAGAGTTATGTACAAAGTGGGATTAATCACTGGAAAAACACTGCCAAAAGGACTGAGACCTCCACATTTGCAGATATTTAGAAGCTGACCAGACAAGGCCCTGAACAACCTGATTTAACTTCACCTCTTGTTTTGAGAAGGCTACAGGCCTGCAGAGACCCCTTTCAAACAAAGAAATTCTGTCTTAACCTACCTATTAAGAAAAAAATAAGCCTTCCAAATCATCTGTCTGCGCAGCTCTCCCAAAAGGTAAACACCTCCTATCACAGATGGACTGAAAATGATGATGCCAGGAATTAAACTGACTTGCCTAAGGTGACTGCTAGTTTTACAGCCCGCTCCTACTCCACAAACTGCAGACATCAAACACCAGGCCCTGCCAAATTCCTAGGGCACTGCCCTTGTAAGAAGCCCAGCTTTCCCTTCTCCAGCTGCTGTCAGGACATTGCTCCAGAAACCTTCCCCTGCCCCTTCCAAATCTAACAGACACCAGATCTGACTTACACCACCGCTTTCCTGCCCCCTGCATCACTGATCCTACTGCACTCTGCAGCCTGCTTGAGCTTTGTGAGCACCAGGGAGCATTCTCTCCATCAGCCACATAACATACAAACTTGCACAGCTGTTCATGAAATAGAGCTGCTCCTCTCATAACACAGGCTCCTGCCTCCAAAAATTCTCACCTATTAGGAGTGTCAGCAGTGACAGGCAAGTCCTCATTTTATTGCAAGTCACAAAGAATTTTTCTGATTCTGGGGCTGCCCTAAAAAGCTTCCCCAAGAGCGATAAAAAACCTGAAAAATGTTTTTGTATCAATGGTAAAAATGGTTTTGTACCAATGTCACAAATTTTTTGGATAGTTACTGTTAACTTCTGTTGGCACACTGTGTGGAGGTCATAGAGACATAATTACCGACAAGTATTTCAGTGTGATGCAGTCAGTCAGTTGATGTGACCTGAAATTCTGTTTCGACAATGGAAGGTCAGAGTGGTACTGGTACTAAAACCTGGGATCAATACGGATGCTGTGGATGCAGACACACCACACTACCAGTGTACACCAATGTAATTTCCCTGCTTCCATACTGCAAGTTATCCTGATTGTGAAATGTTTTAGAATCCATTCTTAAAATGCCATCCCTCAGGGCGTATATTTGTGCCATCTTTACTTTTTTTTTTTTCAAAGAAAAGGCAGTGTCAAATAAAGAGATTCAAAAACTAGACAGCAAAGAACAGCCGCCCCACACAAAATCCTCTATATTAGCCAGTTTTACTTACAACATAACCCATTTTTTTCTGTTGATACTATCACTCTTAACAGTTCTTTGAGGGTAACAATCCTATTTTTGCTTTATGCTCATTTATCACACACACCACAAAACACCATGACCTGAACTTAATAGAGATGTTATGGTAAGGCAAGTAATTACAGTCACAGAAGTTCAAAAATCCATGTGCTAGAATAAAGGATCTTGACAGCTTTGAAGTAATTTGCACTACTTTAACACAAACCTGGAGGATTAAAGATGACTATATCATCTAACAACTTGGACATTTCTTGTTCTAAAACTGCAAGAGTTATCTTTCCGCTTTGTTCCAAGGTGCTGAGAAACTGAACCACCTGACGAATGTATGCTTGGCACTTCAGTGTTGCATCCTGTTAACCAAAATTAGAACAAATTAGAAAAAAGCAATCACACCTACAGTTCATTCCACACTCTACATATAATATACAAAAGAACATTGCAAATGACAGGAACAGCTTAGAGACAATGCAAAACCAATTGAACTTACAAGGTGGATGTGACTATCTGAAGCTGTGCCAAAGCCTGCTGAGATTTTCAGGAGCTTCACTATCAGTTCAGCTGCAGCATCCTTTGCAAGGATGACAGAGGGAGGGTAGTGGCTGTTACAATAGCTGATGATGCTTTGGTAAGAAGAAATGCCCACAAGTTGCCAAGGAAGGGAGCTGGTCTGTCCGAGAAGATTTATGAGTGGTGATTCCTGAAGATGTAAAGACATAAGCCTAAGCTCCGCTTTCAGGTCTGTTTTAAATTAAATATTCAGAATACCCAGTAATAATTACAGAATATACAATAATAGAAGTAAGCTCAGACGCCAAAATTCAAGTAGACAAAGCAAAAATCCCCCAGAAATAGATGTTTACTGAGAGCAGGCTGAAAAGCAACTTCTTATTCAAGCAGCACACCAACATATATGATACCTCCAGCATTCATGTAACAGTATTTAGACTGCTGTAGCAGCTATAAACAATCACTGCAGTCAGAGAGCCATTAATATGCAATATATAAACAAGTAATACAATTATAAAGAAATGGAAACCCTGCAAGCTAAAGCTTCTTCAGGGTTTGTTTTTCAAAAAAAAAAGACAAAAAAGTTCAGAGTTCAGTGCAGGACCAGGGACAGAAGCCAGGTCATTTGATTTTCCATTCAGTGAATCATCTGATAACTTGGGGACCTCCTCAATATCTTATTCCTTAAGAAAAAAAAAAGGAGTTTCCTTTTTTTTTTAAAAAAAAAAAAAAAAAAGTACAGCAACCTAGTGTCCACAACTGACACAGCCAGTGCAAGTATGCAGACAAATATCTGTCAAAAAGCAGCAGAGACTCTAGCCTTAGCTACTCCTATCTTCCTCTCAAGGGTTCTTCCACATCTGCAATACAAAAAAGCACCACCTGGATACTAAAAAGCATTAAATTTCTACAACCTATAGATTGAGTAAATACTGGAATTGTGCTGACAGCCAAACAAACTCTCTGAAGTAGTCTCTGCCCAGTAATGCATCAGAAGCAGATAGTGACAAGCTGGAGAGCACAGTAAGATACAGAGCTAGGTTTTTTCAAGTGAAAGATTCTTTACCATCCCTCCAGACATTTTTGTGTGCTGCTCTGAAAACTAAGTAAACCAAAGCTCAGGTTGACTTGACTGGCCATGGCAGAGTAAACATGGTTCAGTCTCCTGACCTACAGCACTCCAAGTGCTACAGGCATGGATGCCACACAAAGCTGCTCCTGCACTACTTCAGCAGACTGCCTGAATCAAAGCAGACTGACACAAGACACCCATTCCCACTCAGCCTTTCAGAAAATGCTTCACATTAAAATATATATTATCTTGTAAATATATATATGTCCATTCTGTATAGGCAAATACATAAATTCTTGCCAGTGCTACTTCCATTTCCTATGTGTGTATACCTAAGGCTTTATAAAGCTAGGAAAGAGAGAAGGAAGGAGACATTTTAATTAAAGATTAAATTAAAAGACAAGATGTACTATCCAGCAACCCATGCTTAACTATGGAAAGGAAAACGGTAGTACAGTAGTTTTACATAACTTTTTTTTTTTTAAAAATCAACATATGTATATTTGTTCTTTCCAAAATCCAAAGAGTCATTTTGTAACTCCAGGAAACCATCTGTATGTATTTGTTTACTCTTCGTGGCATTACTGGATCACAGCTCCTACAGAAACTTCTCAAAACAAATGGCAGGACTTCCTTTTTTCACACAGCTTATACACAATGTCTCACATATGGATTTAGTCTAACCTACTTATAGCTTGGTGTAGTTTACCTAGGCAGTAAACACTTCTGAGTTAATAATTCCGCAAATAAGGAAGAGGTCACAGCCTGTCTCTTTTTCAGCAATGGATTATTATTCTTCAAAGACAGACAGGTACAAGCCTTTTCAAAAATTACCTCTTTGCCTATAAGTTGTTCCTCCTTCGCCAACAGGACCATCATATACAGCAAACAGACAATCATGTTGTGGGTCTGAGGGTTAGGGTTCGGACTCCAGGCATCAGAGAGGACACTAACCCAGTTTATTTCACATAAAACATAACCCAGAAACAAGAAACAACTCTTGGGGCTGCCTCTTTCAACCTAGGAAGAAGAAAAAAAGAGCCACATAAAACAGCGTAAGATTTAAATACACTTGCACTTCTTAGCTCCTTATCCAACCATAAAACCACAGCAGCATTTTAGGTCAGGGGAGCAGACAGACACCAGTTCCATATCACTTTACTCCCCGCCAGGAGAGCTGCACACATAGCTTTCTAAGTCTCTGAAACAAGCAGCACAGCATACAGACTATGGCAAAATAAGGAATCTGGTATAAACTTAACTGCATGATTGTAACTTCTCTTCACTGTAAGGAAAACTGAGAAGTTCTGAGCCCATTTAGAATTGCATGAAGAACCCATCCCAAACAGGTAAGTAGTAAGTCCTGCAACACTAACCCACCTTGCGACAACTTTATGTTGTCTCCGATGACTTGGAAAGAAGAACATGACCACAGTAAAATACAAGCTTCCTATATATCAACCACAGCAGTGACAGATTACAAAGACCGCCAGCTTTACAGCTCCCCACATCCTTGTATAAAACTCAATAGCACTCCTTCATAAATATCATGAAACACAACATGAGTAGCTGTGAATGCTACAATAAACTTTAAAAGCTTACTTCTTAAAGAACTGTATCAAGCTCTCCAGTTATTTCCAAGTGGAACACAGTTTAGGAACTTAATTCAACTGATGCTATGTATGTACTCACTTTAAAGAACTCCTCCATAAGTATCTGGTCTGGATGCATTTCCTTCCATGGAAGCTTTTTGAACTCAGTATGGAAAGTATAGAGAATAAACTCTGGCATTTTGGGGGCTGTGCAGCATTCACAGTAATACATTAGATGTAACCAGAGAGCCCCATGGTGGCTTGGCAACAGCTTATCTAGATCCAAAGGAAATAGTCGAATTAACAACAGAAAAAGTTAAGAAGCATGATCCAACTTTGATCCAACTTTGAAGGTGAAAAACCATAAGCACAAGGTACACCAAGGTCCATGCATTAAAAAAAAAACAAACACATTTTTTAAGCTTTTCATGTTTGTTTTGTATTTTCTGCTGTTGTTGCTTGTTCCTTCCCTATCTGACATTGTCCTAAATGACATGTCCCAAACTGACAAGTCAGGTAGCTTGCAATTTCCCTTACTCATTCTTTTGAGCAGCTGCTGGACAGTAATCTGAAGTTAGAGAATACTCCTTCCATGTAGAACTTCACCATTTTTATATTTGTGGTTTTGTGTGTGAGATTTTTTTTTTTATTTAATCTCACAAGTCTGGAAGCTTATCAAATGCCTGATGTTATTCTTATGCACTTATTTCTACAACTACGCTTGAATCCAGCTCATCACTAAATGTTGAGGCATTTGTGAAATTAATTTCTTCCATTGTTATGTCAGTGTACACATTAGACATAATAAGCAATGCTAAATATTGGTTCAAAATGATTGGATGTGGAGATTAAATTACACCAAGACTAGCTGCTGAGAAACACACACTGGTCATCCTGTGTACTGTGTATTTTGTACAGGAAGCAAGACCTGGAGTGAAGTCATGCACTTTTCATGAGAGCTTTTGTTTCACTTTCATTCACATAAATGCATATCTATCAGATGATACAGTTAATTAACCACATTCTCTGCCTTTGCCAAGAAAAAAAAGCTGTCTTTTAAGGATGAAAGAATATACATGCTAATGGTACCACTACAGTGATCATCTTAGCTAAAAGTTCATAATAAACAAAATCTCCTCACATCCCATGTCTTAACAGAAAAATCTTTTTTGATCTGATAGAACAGAAAGTGCCATGACATTAAGACAACATCGACCTCACCTACCTTTAAAGCTCTCATGCAAAAGCTTGATGCAATCTGTAAACAAACGGACCACGCTCGATGCTACAGGAGTGTCACTCTCTAACCAAGGGTAGCAGGGCTGGTTACTTAAAAGAAGCAGGAGTGAAACAACAAAAATTTCAGTGCTGTGTTAATAGGTATCATAAACAAGTAGATTTAAATACTCTGAAGCTCAGTATAGTACAGGTATCAACAGTCCTTTCACTCAAACAAAATTCTCTAGGCTTGTTCTTCTTTAAAACAGGTGCATTTGTTAATGTCACAGTGAAGATCCATGATACCATTTAATAAGCAGAGATTACTGGTTTAGTATTTTATAACTGAATTAATTTCCAAATGATGGCACACACCACCAGCAGTCAACATTCTAATTAAATACTGGAGATGTGCTCAGAGCTCAAAAAGCTTCTGGCTTCAGAAGAAAATCAAATTTAAGTGCGTAACACTACAGAATAACCCTTAATGTGAAAACAGAAGTACACAGCATAATAGATCATCGTAGGACTGATTTGCCCAAGGTTTGTTTACACAGCACTGCCATTTGAGGTTGTATTAGTACGTTTTGTTCATATGGACTGGTGGCATTAAGTGAAAAAAATACACTCAAATTTGAGTGCGTCTTCAGAACTAATAGCAATCCGTATTTTTCTCATCTCTGCTTCCTGACAAGCGTGTGGCACTAATTTTGTACCTAAAACAGTTATTCAACCAAGGTCTTGTAAAATGTATCTAGGGAACTGATGAATTAGTTGCATAATTGTTAACAATATGACACACACATAACAGCTATATAAATGGAAAGTCACAATACAATTATAAGTTAGAAAAGAAATCACATAAGAGACATCTCACAGGACTAATGTTCTTTCTTTAAGAAAAAAAACATTTTGAAATGCAATGTATACCTTGCATCTTCCTTGTCTAAAACCAGTATCCATGGTTTAAAGAGTCCAGCAATGACTGAATACAAGGACTGCAATGCTAGAAGAAAACAAAGTGAAGAAGTTGACATCTCAAATTAGCAACACTGAGCCAGTTATTTTTCTGAACTGGGATTAAATCTCTGCTTAGTCCAACTTTAAATCGGTTCTTCACGGTCAAATAGAAGTTTGACCTCAATATGCTTGTATCTTTGACTAATAACATAATTGTTTTAACAACAATCCTGATCATTTCACATTTAGATGTTTTATTAATACTACCTTAGCACATCTTTCAGACTGCAGGTGTAATGATTATTCACACTTTAAAGCTTCACATACAAAAGTTGCTTAGGCAATTTTCTCCAAATTAAAATTATGCCATGACGAAATTCAGTAGTCCCTTGTTCCCAAACCTGTTCTCAGTGCAAAAGACCATATTTCTTTGAAGAAAGTAGGATCTCTCCATAATATAATTCAAAAGCAAAGTCTGGATTGGTTAATGTAAACAAGCTTCCAGTAACAAATATAAAAAAGGAGGCCACAGAGTAGACACCTATATAACTTGTATATTTTTTAACACTATCATCATTAAATAAATACAGAGCAAATTAAAGTTGCTCAACCCAAACCGTTCTGTTTCTATTAAATGGTCTTTAATGGGAGAAATTAAGCGCTCAGTTGAAGTCATTTGCTTATAAGACACGTTACCTGCTAGAACTTTGCTGCTGCCAACATGCTCGTGGGCTAAATTGACAACTTCAGTTTCAATGAGCCGTTTGACAAGGTACTCCAGAAATGTATTCATTTCAGCCACATAAGTGCTCCATTTTGAAAACAGGCCAAAGGTCCTGAAGTCCACTGAAGCCAGTCGGAGTTTGCAGAAAGAGCTGGAAAGCCATTCTATTGTCTCTCTAACCTGAAGAAAGAAACTATCAATCAGATAAGGAAAGACTATACAGCAGTGTTATTTGTCACTGGTGGGCATGTGTTTCAGCTGCAGAACACAGCAAATCAACCAGAAAGGCATCCACCTGTTCTTCAGAGAGGAGAATTTCCACAGATTCCCGCAGTACAGAACTTTCGGTACAATCATTTTTCTTGAAGCTTCCCTGTTCAGTCACCAATGAACCACATCCCAAAGCTTTAAGCGATGCCTTCCAACATTCAGGGCTTAGAAGCTGCTCTGAAGAGCCTTAGGAGGAAGAGAAGGGAATACATTTGTGAAAAATCAGAAGGATATTAAACCTGTTCTCATTTTAAGTCAGAAAAGGTTGAAATTAGAGCTTCCTACCACATTAAAAAAAATACATAGTTCAGGCACAAGTTTGAAAGCTCCAGGTTTAAGGTTGAGCAGTCTCTAATTCCATAGCAAAAGTAATTTCACATTCCCATTTGGCTTCTACATGCTCTCTTCTCAGGAAACAAAGAAGCTTAGATCATTCTATATTTGTTACTGTCTAACACTACTGCATCAACTTCATGTTTTTTAGCCAGAATAGCGCTGTACAAGAGGTCTAGTATGTATCAATTCAGATACTCACTTTGCACGAACAACCTTAGAAAATCACTATAGTGATCAGGAAACTGATACTGGAGAAGGTTAGTCCAATGTTTGCAGAAGATATTAAACGGCATCAAAATATCTTCCTCAGGTTCAAGGCCGCATGCATTGAGAGCCAAGTGAATAGATTCCAGAAGCCTGGTACGTTCAGATAGGGGTGGCTTAGTAACACTTAACCATTGCGAAAGGTCAAACTAGAACAAAGGACAGGAAGCATTTGTAAGTAGAAGCTTTAATGGCCACAACACCTTCAGGAGAAGGGAGAAACTGTCAGGGGAAAATGCCTCCCTAAGATTTTGTGTACTTAAGTAAAACCTAAAATAATAATCATCATCACCATCATCTCACTAAGCCTAGCTCAAAACTAATGTAATTCTCTCTAAAGGTTATGATTCAGCACATTACAGAGGTCCCTAAATGTACAAAATAATTTTTATCAGAGGTTCTCTAATTCATACAAACGCACATGAGCTTCTGTATTTCAGTACCACCACCAAACGCTCAAATGAATTTGACTAGGGGAGCCTCTGTAGCCCCTAGATTTTCATATGGAGATGTAAAGCTTTTGTAGCCTCCAGGCCATCTGTTCAGAAGGGCAGCAGGGATAGCGCTGATTTTTGCCACTAACGACAGTTCAGAGTCATGTCCAAACCAGACCACCTGCTATTCACAGCTACCAAGCCCAGTCCCTGAGTAACTAATGCAGAGAGAATTAGAACAACATCAAGGTCTAAGTGTAGCAGTCATTTCTCCACAGGTAGACAACATCATGCAGCCCTGATACAAGATATGTGCAAATCGTTTGCTCTTACCTAATTCTATGCATTTAAAGATTACATTTGTAGCACTCTTTTCATTCACAGCTAACAGAGGTACAAGATTCAGTCACTGTTCCTGGTTTTGATAACTTGTTTTTAAAGTAGCTGATATTCACTGTTTCGATGAAGGTCTCCACAGAGATACCAGGCAGAAAATCAGAAAGACTCATAAATAACCTGCTTTGACTTCAGCTTAAGAATAAGAGTGTACTAAGAGGAAGCTCTAGTAAGCACACACTGATACTATGTGGGAAATGGTAATTCAAGCTTCCCATTTGATTTTCCCTCTAGTTCCTCTTCAGCTTAAAGATAACAAACAGCATTTAGTATGAGCAACATTGATTAATAAAACCTGTCAGTGTTATTTTGAAGTTTGAGGTTTGTATCTTTCTTCAATAGCTTAAAGGTGCAGTCATTAAGGGAAATAACATCCACATAAGGAATCCACAGAACAGAGAATATTTGTGAGTCTTTTACCTTTGTCAACAGCATGAAGACAACATCGCTGTTATCCTCACTCAGAAAGGCCACAACTTTTTCATATAAAGTCACAAACTCATTAGGAGAAGCAACAGGAGTGAAGTAAGGAGAAAGAAGTGTACAGAGCCTTCGATTCTGCAGGATCGTCTGGAGGAGATGCTTGCACTCTGACTTGGTCCCACTGATGAACACCTGAGGAAATCAGTAATAATGAGAAAAGTGGTCCAGTATGAGTCTATGGGAAAAAAAAAGCACTTCGAAACTTTTTGTTGAGATAAGCACAAATGCATTTGTTTTTAAAGTTTTCCAAAAAGCAAAAAAGGCAGACTGTATGAGACCAGCTTCAAATAAATACTGCTGTTCCACAAATATTATTGTAAAGTAAGCAGTTTCCCTAGCACACTGAAGAACAGCACTTGTGACCGCACACATCACATAGAAATACCCCAAAATCCAATTTTTCTGGCTAACAAAAAACAGAACAGAAAGTGAAGCCAGACTTCAGTAGCCCTGTCTGATACTAGTGAAAATTTAATCAGAACTATGACTATGGAAAGCTTTCTGCACCCCAGCTGTCAGACTGGGACAGGACTTCAGGACAGCTGGGCACGGGGAAACCTGCATCTAATAGATCCAAATAAATACCTGGACACATAGGAAAAATCTAATCATTTTTCCTCAGAGCATCCATGTAATATGATCCCCACAGCAAACGCTACCGCGAACAAGGAGTTCGTATTTTTTCTACCAGAAACATTCTGGCCAACTCACTACACAAAGGATATCGCAAGGCTTCAGAAGAGAGGTGTCTAAACACAGAGGTTGACAAGACACGTATAAGCTAGGAAGTGATCAATAATAAAGAAATATATGCCAAAACAACTTTTTATATACTGCACTGGACTTTAAACTATACCCTAAAAATCCAGCCTTCTTCAGCACTTGATACACACAGAGTATTTCAGTGTTCAGCAGGCATTTCAGAGCAACAGTTGTAATTTTGTTCATATGCAAGCTTAAACTCTCCTATATACTGCATGTATTATACAATTATACAATTAGCTGAAGACAAGAATGGAATAGAAGCTTAAAAGCTAATTTTCAGACTTTCTAAAGATTTTAAGACCTTGATATCAGCAGTCAACTGGGGTAAGTGCTAACGCATGCAATGCTAGAGAATAAACTTACTTGGCCGAGAATCTCAATGCATGAAGTGAAGAACTGCCTCGTGGGAGGATTGCGTTGAGTTTCATCACACACATATTCCACTACTATAAAAAATAAACTAATTCCAACCTTCTGAATTGCAGGCATAGGCTGCACCTTGTAGATATTTATTAATGCCCTGCAAAACAAAAGATTAAGGTTACATGTGGAAAATAATTCTGATACTGATGAACAGTTTCTTGTCCACACATAGCATTACGATAAATGTACCTGATTTACATGATAATTAAGAGTGGTTTCACAGAATTGCTAAGGTTGGAAGCGACCTCTAGTGGTCAGTTGGTCGAACCCCTGCTCAAGCAAGGACACCTAGCACAGGCTGCCCAGGATCACATCCAGGCAGGTTTTGATACTTAGACAACGTCTCCTGTTTCAGTTTGTCATTGTACTGGGAAGAATCAGTGATTTTGCTTTAATTCTTCTATTAATGTTCTCTTGCATATTGCTAAATAAATGTTTGAGGTCAAATCAAACTCCATATTCACTGAGTCTGAATTCAAACATCTGAAGAATGTGCAGTTCCACAGATATAAATCACAATTGCGAGCTCATCTACAGAATTTTTCAGATTAATGATCAAGAATGAATGTATAAAAACAACAATCAAATACTTTACCACAGAGGATGTACTCTACAAGGGTTGTTTTGTTGCTGTTTTGTTTGTTTGCTTGTTTTAAATTGTATTTGGTTTCCTAGCTGGAATCTAGATCAAATAAATGTTGCAAAATTGGATCTCTGGGATGAACTCTAAAACACCTTCAAGAGATGGTAACCCTTGGACTAATCCACTCATTCACACAAAAATTCAGATTTAATAGTCCTCTTCCAGTACAGGATTTCATTCCACATACTGAAAAGCTACTTGAAATCATAGTTTTCCATTACAGAACTATGTCCTCCTACACAGGAGGCACATATTAAAAACATCTCCTTTAGCTTATGGCTGGAACAGCTGTTAAGATTTTTTTTGAAGCTTAACATATCATCCCTGTCTTCATTCAATCTGCTCTTGCACATTTAAAATGAGTATTCTAATGCTGAGTACAATAAATCAAAATAGAGAACATGTGTGCCCTGTTAAGGCCGAATGACCAGCAGTTAGCTCTTCTGATAATGTATGGAGCTATTCCTTCAGGGATCTGTCATAAACATGAAGGTCTCCAGGTTCCAGCTCTGTTGTTGACCCAGACTGATAAAAGCATGAAAACCACACAAGTAAGTTCCATATTTTACCTCTAATATATAGGAAAAGAAATATAAAACATCACTACTTAAAGCAGTGTCTGAACAACCTACGTTATAAAATTTTCCACATGTACTGCTGCTTCCACAACACCCAGAGAAGGTGGCTTCGTAGCTTCTGCTTGCAGTTGTCTCACTTCTTTACGCAAAGCATGAAGCTGCTGGCTCACTGCTTCATTTTTATGTTTCCCTTCAAACTAAATGACAAAAAGACACATGTTCATTTCAGAATAGTATCTTTTACCAAAATTCTTCAATGTTGCACGTAACTGTAAAAATGAAGCAGAGCACACTAAGAGAACTGAGCACAGAAGGTTTTCCCCTGATGGTTTTGATCAAGTTCAGTGCATACAGCCCAAGCACACATCCTTATGGCACACTAACATAATCTTACATCTGTAATAAGGCTTTTAATCCACAGACACTAACACTTGGATGGGATTGAGAAATTTACATACCAAATGACATGGGAATTTTTCTATGAACTTTTTCAGTTTTATTCCTAGTAAGTGTGCATATTGCTACACTCTCATACTGGGAAACAGTTTAGCACAAATGCTATGAGTAATCCAAAACTTCAAACAATTTATTCTTCAGCTGTTGATCTGCATCTCCTTCACAGAATTACATATTAAGTATTTCAGGTAATTTTTTTTTTCTTTTTAGAATTTGTTTTTAAAGGTATAGAGCAGCACTTCATCAAATATGTCCACTCTTGCAACCATTCAATCATTTCATTTTCATTAACCACATGCCCAAAACATAAGTGATGTCACGCCTCTAACCTGGATTGTCAGAAGAGCTGCTCCCTGGCAGCCTTTATTTGAAGTTCCCCGGCACTCCAAATGGAGGGTGATCTGCTCTTCCCGATTGACATACAGCTTAGGTATAGTATCCAATATTTCACTGTTGAGAGCAACATGTTGGGATTCCCAAAGAGCTGCAGTTCTGAAATGCATTTATTAGTCTTTAGTAACAGTAGTGCTAAGAACTTAAAAGCAAGAGCTGACTTCACTTTAATATGCTGTACAAAGACTCATGACACTTCTCTAGGAAACAGTAACTCTATTTCATAATCTTTTAACTCCAAAGTGATAGCTCCTCAAATCAGTAACAGAATTAGCTTAATTTAAAGAAGAACAAAACTAATAAAGTTTGCATATTTTTTTAATTATTCCCTAAGACATCCTGAAAGGAAGTTAAATAGATTACCCACTACAGAAGATGTAATTCTCTACCAGACAAAAGATAGATTCAGTCAACAGAAAAAGCCCAGCTGAAACTGTTGCTGTAATCATTCAGACACATCCCTTCTTGGGATTAACAAGGATTTTACACTTATTTTAAATAATACTACTAAACTACTACGTTGTGTGAGAATACATCCATCACCTGTGTTTGACACTTCAAAAATATTTGATCTCAGTTCTCTTAGAGTAACTTTAATAAACAAAGTTTCTTCTCTTTTATACACAAACTTAACAGCTCCAGAAGTCAGGTTTCTCTCCGAAGGGTTTCACTGTTTCAAATTATCATCACTAAATTAGTGCAAAAGGGTAACAGTGTCAATAGGTCTAGGTTAAAGGGAAGCATTATTTTAATGTCAAATGACAAAAGAAACTGCAGCTCTTAGATATGAACTGAAGCAATCTTAGGTCGTTAAATAAGACTTGTATAGCCAGTTACAGGAGTGAAATAACAACTGACAACATAGCCAAGAAAAGAAAACAAAAAAAGGGGCCAAGAGACAGGAGTCAAGTATTGCCAGTCTTGTGCTAACACCATCAATAAGGCTGCTATAAAGGGCACCTGAAGACACTGTTAGACACTAGGGAGGCAAAGGGACAACAGCTGAGTCTTACTTGGCATGTCGCTGCAAGACATTAAGGTCTGTTCGTGTGAGCTGAATTGCTTCTTTCTGACTGATCAGACTGGCAGAGGAAATAACTGGCACAGGAGCTTTCATCAGCTGGAGTGGAAGAGGGGGCTTTGGAGTATCAAACTTCTTCAAATTATTCATTATCCTCTCTTTGGCTAGAAAAGAAAGCAGAAATAAGTTATGTTGCTAAGAAAACTTTAGAATAAACTGAACAAAATATTTCAGATTTATATATATTTTTAAAATTTATGAAATATTTTTAGGAGACATTTTCAGGACTCCTCCTCTTTTATAATCATTTAACTAACCTTTTTTTGATGTTGTTGACAAAGTTTATTTCACACAACTAATTTTTGTGGCCAACTCCATCACACACCATTAGGATCCAAGGTGCCACAGTTTATCTTTTTTCCTCTTCATCCACTCCTACCTTCCAGTTTTTCTGCTTTCCTATTATCACCTCCTTTATTCTCCTCATCTGACAGTGGCTCCTAGTTCCTCCTAAGCCAAATTCATCTTCTTTCCCTAAAATTCATCCTCATCTCTAGTCTTGTCAGATCCAAATCCTTCCCAAAGCACAATCTCTTTCCAGGTCAGCTCTTTTCCTGCTGATTCCCACTCAATTTCTTTGCCTAAACAGTACAAATTCACCCATTAAAATATCCTAGTTTCCTTCTATTCCTTCACTCCCCTTTTAATCAGACCACCAAGAATATCTCCCACATCCTTATGTATGTACCATGATTATATCCCTTTCTTAGGCTAGAACACCCCTTTCCACTGTGCCAGAACTCCCAAGTAAACAAAAAGGAAATGTACTAGTAACAAAAAAAAAAAAGAAAGAATCTTTCTGGTTTTAGTTATGTTTTTTGCCTTTGCTTGCAGCTGTGTTTATCTAAACATTAGGAAAATTCAGCCTGTCTGAACCATGCTCTGTATGGAACAATCCTTGCAGAGCCCACTCACAAAGCTTTAGGCGCCACATGACATGCGGTTCTGTAATGTGTCATGCTTTAAACCAGGAACCATGATAGCCTCATATATGAGCATTTCAGTTAGAACACCATGAAAATTGTGTAAAATGCTGTACCAATAGAAACCAAGCTGTGTTAACATTTTCACTCATAGACATCATTATATTTTTCAAGATACCAGGGTATCATTAATAATTCTCTTATCTCTTACCTGACAAAGGATTGGTGAGATCTGTTTGTCCTGCAGAAATACTAGCTGTTGTATGTGATTCAAGCTGAGACCGCATCCAAAGGTTTATAGCTTCCTGAAACTCATGGTGGATGAGTTCAACATTGACATACTCCATCCACAAGTCCTAAAGCGTAGAAGAATTAATCATTACAATTTTGGTTATTACCATATATTGTGCATCCATCCCAGTAACTAGGGAGCTAAATAATTAAAACCACACCCCACAGTTTAAAGTTATATGAAAACACTATGAAGAAGAAATTAAAAAAACTATTTCAGTATTTTTATCACGTATACAGATAAGCCACTGAAAAGGGTTCATGATACTTCAAGAAGAAACCTGACAAACATACATAATATAATTACTAACAAATTAGAGAACAAGTAGGGATGATTACACCTTATGTCCTGAAAGAGTAACAGAGAGGAAACCAAAGTTGTCTAAAATATCATAGCACAATTTTACAGCCCACTTTAACAAATGAAGTGAATTCAAATCCCATGTTGCCAGAGTCATTAGTACTTCACCTGTTGATTCTGCATGATTTTAGCAAGTCTATGTGCATCATATTGCTTTGGTAAAGAAGGAATGTATGTGTTTCCTTTCTGAAAGCTCTCTTCTTCCAACCACAGAACAAAAACATTACAAAGCCTGAGAAGAAAAACAAAACAGGAAAAAAAAAGTCAATACTAATTTTAATTGTATGCACATGTACAGCATAGGTTACAGAGTAGTCTTAATCTGGGGTTTAAAGTTAAGGCAACAAATCTTGCTACCAGTTGACACAGCAGAAAATTTGGACTTCTCAGATGCTTTGTGATTAATTTACTAAGTATCAGTTCAAGGACCAGCAGTGGGAAGAAACTACTTACAAATACATGAAGTGCAATAATCACAGAATCACAGAATTTCTAGGTTGGAAGAGACCTCAAGATCATCGAGTCCAACCTTTGACCTAACGCTAACAGTCCCCACTAAACCATATCCCTAAACTAAAGATACACAAACCTGCAAAACAGAAGGCTTTCCCAAGAAAAAGAGCTGACATGACGAGTAACGGGAAAAATTTTGAAGAGGAAGACATTTATTATGAAGTCATACACAACGTAGGACCAGAACTGTGTCAGGGACTCACATCCATAACCCCATTCAAAAGACCAAAGAAGAAAAAATAAGATTGCTCAAGTACATATAATCTTCACACACCAGGACTTGTCTAGGAAGCCTGCTCTGAAATTTTACACCTGAGCTGAGCTGTATCTTCCAATCCTTTTCTGACTCAAATTCACACCTAGTTTATTCCCATTTCTTCCTCTACTATCATACTTCCTCTTAACATACTTCTTTATTCACTGGCATCATTCTACCAAAGGCTATCTTTTTTTTTTTTTTTTTAAACCACAGAATCCAAATTTTCTTGATTGAAACCAGGGGAGAACTAGAATGTCATCAAATCTTTGCACTGGAGGAGTTTGCTTGTTATGTTTAATACTGTTTTCTGTATCAATCCACCGATGAGAAAATGGAACTAGTTCAGTTCCAAGAGTCAACCCTGATGAATTCAAGTAGTATTTTCCCTTCTGTCCAGGTGGCCATTAAACTTTCTCAGTGTACATATATGTACTTATATGAACAAGACTATGAATGTGTCTATATAAGTATTTTAACGGCATGGGAATGCCACTAATTAAAAAAATATACATCTCCCCTCTTCGGAGGGCGACAATTCAACAACGTTTAATTTTTAGTAGTAAAGTCAACCTCCTTAAACAAAACAACTTGCATCAGAGGAACAGACATGACCATGACTAGGTATATAACAAGTGCTAAGGTACATCTATATCAGCCAAGAGTCCCATCCCTTCACATCTCCCATGGCTAAGACTGGTAGCACAGCAGTCTAGTAGCTCAGGTGTTGTCATGAATAAGACTGAACTGGGCAGGAGTTCTTTACCTGACAAGCTCCTTATGCAATTCCGGTGAAGTCAGGTAATCTGATGAGCAGCTTGCCTTCTCCAGTGATCTTTCACTGCCTTCTGCAGGACTCTCCACTTTAAGAGCCTTACTGGCAGCATGGTGGAAGTCTGCTACCTCTATTAAGCGCTGCTTCATTTCATTTAGTAAGTTAATATGAGCTGCACTCTGGAAAAATCGTCTTCCAATACAGCCATCTACAGGTAATCTAAAAAAGAACAAAATAGCAAAAACAAAGTCTTGTTGCAAGTGTCAGATCAGAATGTCTGCAAATGAACTGACTCTGGAAAAGTTACGAATACCTACTGCTTTCAGATGAGCTCTTAGTATGAAGCACTTAGACATGTTTACAGTGCAAGCATATTAGTGCTTGCTATTTTACCTGAAGGCTTTATGATCAGACTCACCCATATTGTGGTCCTGGTCGGTGAAGGTAAAGCAGAAAGAATTTCTGCCAGATTAGTGGCATAAGAGGGTGATCAGCAGGTGTAGCAAGGGCCTGGTGAGCCCAGCGGTAAATCATTAGCCTCTGAAGGGAAGGTACAATGGGCAGCTTCAGCTGGATCTGGGCTTTCTGCAAAAACAGTATTTTCAGTTGGATGCCCTACTGCAGTTTCCTGCAACAGGCTGTCACATCCTAACCCAACAGATCAGCACAGCAGGAAAATTCAGCAGTTCCAAGGCAGAAAACTTCAGATACATTCATGTATTTGTTCAAGGTCTTAGAGGAAACCTGCCCAACTAACAGTTATGTTGGACAGCTATTAGAGAGCAGTACTACACCTCTGACACTTACCAAAAAAATAACACAAACAGAGGTATTACTGTGATGCAAACCCAACATAAGCCTGTTGGTGTTACAGTTCCTCCTCACAGAAGTATATGCTTTATGCTTCCAGAAGGTGGTGTTAAGAGAACAAGGCAGCAGCAGTGAAGTACATGGCATGTTCCAAACACTAAAAATAAGTCATAAGCTACATGAGGAAGTAGAGCCCTACATCATGCTACTGATTTTAGCAATTTTCCATACCATGTTCTACACAGCCCTGCCAAACATCCAAAACAACGTAGAACTGATGTGAAGAAAGTATACAGAAGGAAAAGTTTTGTTTTGTTTTTTTTCCTGCAAAAACAGAATAAAGGTTGCGCAATGTACAAAAGCAGAACACAGAATGCTAACTCCATAAACTAAATCACAGGAAACTCATAGACCAAATCCTCATGGACTGTGCCTGTATCAGGGGAACTCTTCTGAGATCCCAGGCCTCAGTAAAGATCCTGGCACTACCTCATCCCCCACGCTAGACCTCAGAAACCCTCAGCACGCTTTTCTGCCCAGTCCCCACACACCATCTCACTGCTTACCAGGGAAATTGAGACACATAAGCCCAAGGACAAATGTTCTCCACACTTGTCTCCAAGTAACCAAGACACATACCAGTCTGGCTGTAGCCAAGCAAATCCACTTCCTTAGGACTTCTAGACTAACTTCTTCAAAAAAAACACAACACACTAACAGTTGAGATGAAGGACAGTCCAGAATTTAAACTTCTAGACAAGACAGCTTGTTCTCGACTTGTTTCATTCAGAATTTCTGACTGAATTTGGGCAAACCGCAAAACACTGCACTCTGGCTTAAAGAACACCTGACTTTGCAAGTTAATAACAAACTTTTCTGTCAGTTTTGAAAAATACTTCAGAGAATCGATAGGGCAACAAATAAGTGTAAAACTCTAAAGACCAGACGTTTTTTCAAAATTCAGATCATCTGAAAAATGATCTTTGACATAGAGATGTTTCCCTGCCTGCAGATTAAGAGTATCTGCACTACTCATTGCAGTGGCACAGAATAAATCCACCAAAGATTGGAAGGCATTCAGCTGATCTAGGAAATCATGTAAAAAACCTAGTTACTGAATGAAACTTTCTGTAAATAATTATGTATTAAGAACAGATTAAATAGTAATCTTTGAGTATTCAACTCAAAATGTGAAGGGAAGCATTTGACATACATTTTCTCCAGGAGAGCCAAGCAGATAAAGCATTAGTTATGCCTTTGGCTTGGTAAGAAAAAGCAGAGGAGATAAAAGCTATGCAATACAAAAGAACACTTTTCTACACTAACCCTCTAAGAGGATGAACAGTTTGCTCACCTTTAAAGCTTGATCAGGAGTTAAATCATTAATAACTAATTCCCCCTCCACAACTCTGCGAAGCTGCGAATCTTCTTCAAATATTGATTCCATATTTAACACCATCCATGAAAACCAGACCTGTACAACACAGTAATAATAATGGAAATATTGATAACAAAATTGTATGTGCAGGATCAGAAAGCTTGCTGTTTTCTTAAGTGTATGTCTTTTCCAGATTTTCATTACAAACATGAAAGAGTATTGTCACATCAATGCAAGAAAAACACTTTCTTTACCTACATTCACACATCCTTTTTGTATATTGTATTATTTTGAGAAAGGAAGGCAAAACCAGGGACCACTGATAGAATTCGCCTGAGAGTTTCAGAGGGATACCATAAAACAGGATCTCCTCTCTCCCACCTGCACTACATTTCCAGCTGGGGTACTCCAGGTTTTTTATTTTTCTTTTTGCTTCAGTGAGGACCTTTCTTAAGCAGAAAGAAATCAAAATACTAATCAGAAATTGACTGATCTAGGAGAAGAGTCAGTCTTAAATTTATTGAGAGAAAACACGTAATTGAGAACAACTGAAGATTCTTATTAAATAAATTCTATTGTATGAATTCTTGGGCAGATCAGAAACTTCATCTCTGGAAAATTCTTCATGCTCTCTTTAGTGTAATAAATCTGCAGCATTCTCTTATGCTAAATTAGGATTTTATCACAAGACTGCCCACAGAAAGGGGGATAAGGAAAAAGAGCGAGCAACAGAAAGTCTGCAACAACTTGTGAAAGCAGGAAAAAGACACCTGCTGCCCATGGAAGCTGTGGATGCCCCATCCCTTGACGTGTTCAAGGCCAGGGATTTGAGCAACCTGATCTAGTGGGAGGTGTCCCTGCCCATGGCAGGGGTTGGAATTAAATGATCATTCGAAGGTTCCTTCGAACCCAACCCATTCTATGATTCTATGATACCACTTACCTGAGAGGAGTTGGCATTTCCCTCAACAAAGGATGGTGTCACATTGCCTGCCACAATCCAGCTTACAAGCGAAGACAGCAGACCTTTGTCACAATGATAACCTAAAGCATTCTGCAAGGAAACAAAACTGTTTATTATTATTTTGTAGGAAGCCTAAGAGATGATTTACAAACTAGAGACATCATGCTGCTTTTATCCAGGTTCCTTTCTACCTCATATGACTACTTCCCAACATTAGCTCAGCCAACCAGCACTGAATCCCTTGCTTGTGCCTTATTTCTCATCAGTGAAAAGGTTGGTTTTTTTAGTGACTATTTTCCAAGAGATGATGCTCTATTGTTGTTCTCAGTATACTATTGAACATATGAAATGCAAAGACCACAAACTAAGATACTGTTATAGAATTATTCTGCATGAAATTTGAGTTTCAAGTAGATTTAATTATTATTAAAATATAATTTATTCCGCTAATCCTGAACTACTTGGAACCAAACCAGATAGCATAACCACATCATACATTATCACAATTGTTGTTGGTACCTTTCAGGAAAACTAATTCACATCAAAATGAGAATAAGTAACTCAAGAACTGACTTTTACTCAATAGCAACACAAACACAAGAAACCATTTACCTTGTGTTGTTGGTAAAGCAGCTTTTGTACACAGTCTTCCTGACTGTACTGAAAAGCAGCTTTACAGAGGTGATCGAGCAGGAAGAGCGTTGCCCTGTCCCTGTGCCACAGCTGCTGGCTGGTGAGGACCTGAACCCAGAACTCCAGTACTGCAGCCGGCCCCACACCATTTGGCTGGCTGCTTAGGAAAATGTGAGTCTGCCAAATTAAAGGGTAGAATCGTTCAAATGCTTTCAGCTTGAATTACAGCATAAGAATTTTATGAAGAACTGTTTAACTTGCATGAGGCTGTGGGCCTATGCTTAAAATAATACAGAGCAATGCTCTCTATACCTATGTAAAAACAGGTTTATCATCTCCAATCTCCAAAAGAGATTCTGCAGACTGAAGATCTGCACATCTCGCACAATCAGCAGAAACAGACATGAAAACAGGACCCCCTGCAAACTGCAGGTATAAATAACACCTACGTGTGAGGCCTTGCCTGCTGTTCCTACAGTAGATACGTATCTCTTTAGTCCATACCCTTCTCTGATGGCAGTGGGCATTGGTTCTTGAACCCTTGTAAAGAATACTTCAATTTTCTAACACAGGAACATTTTTTCATACCGTAGCTTTACGTTAATGGACAAAAGCAAAGCTTCAAAGCATCTAGTAAATCTGTTCCATTCCTCACCTAACACAGGTGAGACAGTAGTGCTGTGTATTATGTTCCCTTTTCAGACAGTTTTGTTACCAGAAAATCTGTCTTTCCAGAAGTCGAAGGCACAGTTGATATTTCCAGTGTAACATGCATTGCCATTCTTAAGCAAGTTTAAGCCAAAGTATTTCAGGAAACCAAATCCAACTTTTCAAGCTTAGTGCAGAACACTCTATGGATGCAGAACTGCCACAATCAAGTATTTTTTCTAACTTTAAGCACAAACTCAGTCAAAAAAATATATATATTTTTAAGCATCCCCCTGCTTTTTTCTTTAAACATTATCTTCTTACCTGTATCATACTACTGAGCAGCTTAACATTTTCTCCATAGCTCACTCCTGTCAAGTGCTGTGTTACCTTGTGGGTAACCTGCTGGGTCATGCCTTGAGGGACTCCGCTATCCAGGTGAAGGAAGAGTTGAACATGTGATAAAAACCTAGAGATATCAAATTAAATTCAATTATTTTAAAACTTTATTTTACAGCTTAAACATAAAAAAGCTGCTTCTAGAGAATTTAAAACTTTAGCATGAAGCACAACAGCACTAGCTGACACACACGCACAAATCTTGCTTCACAATGATGTTGCAGAGTTACTTGCTCCACTTTAAACATATCATAGGAATATTATGAAGAGTTCATTATGAAGAGTTCAAGGTAGACCGTAATTCAGGGCAGCTTATCTGGACTACAGGTATTTGAAACTGTAAGGCAATCTGAAAATCTGAGAACTGACCAGTAGGTAGCGCTGCATAACAAGCCTTGAAGCATGGCCAAACTGCAGAGCAATATACCTTGAGTTTCCAAACAGAAAACAGTAGCTTGCACTGGCTACCCAGCTTTTTGGAAAGGGCAATGTTTCTCGGAAATCACACACACTTCCCCATCACGTGTCACACTCTCACTAAACACGAAACCCAAAATAAGACATGATACATTTTAACTGTTAATCTTAGCTTTCGCTTTCTTTAGCAATAAAGATATTAGGAACATACAAAACTTACTGTTCATTCTTCAGGAGATAATATTGACAAGAGTAAAATACAGGTAAAATTTTATCCAGTACATGGACTACTGTTCTCAGATATCTAGACTGGACGAGTACACCCAAAAGAGGGATCCCTTCAGCACAGAACTTCTCAATGCTGTCAAAACAAAAGAAATAAGGAAGAGCACATAGACTATTTGTAAGAAGGGACATGGGATGTTGGCTTTTTTTGTGAACTGAGGTGTAAAGACATTGATATACTTACACAATCTTTGAAATCCTAAAGACCTAAATACAGAGTTTTTTTCTTCAGCTGCAGGTGTAAATCAACAGCTGGAAGATTTATTTTTTTTAAATCTTCCCAGTCTTTTGGGGGATTTACATCCTCTCTTTCAAAAACCAAAATTGATTGCTGAAGATGGGTGCCTTCACCACGTTTCAATCAATTTAGAACTCGGGGTGCTTGCCTAACCTTGTCAATCAGTTTCCCAGCTTCGTGTTATCTGCCTTTGACATGTCCTTAGGATGAATGATCCTCTGGACATTTTTCTGCACTAGCTACTGATGAAGCTTAGACTTCACCTTATAGTTTATACTTGGACAGTTATGATTAGATGAGATGAATCCTATTCTTGTACAGGCAGCTGATATGGCACATTGCTCTGCATCAAGTAGAGACAGTGGAAAAGTGTTTTACATTAGAACAAAATGAAAAATGTTAATTTTATGTCTACTGCGCAGTCACAAAAACGTAGGCTTCCCAAGGGCTTCATTTTAGGGCCACTTGTCCTTAATATATTCATAAATGACCTGGATGCAGGACTGGATCAGACGAATCCTGTGATTCTATTCCAGCTTGGGATATTCTGTGATTCTATGAAATATAGCATTAAGTCACTAGTATTTATTACAGACCTTTAATTCTGCACTTTTGTGCAGTAAATATCAACACTATTGTTTAGATAGGAGATGTGCAATAGTTCTTCAAGAGGCCATACAGAGCACTTGGAAAAAAAATATCAAAAGCAAAGAGGTTCCTTGGTTTTCTATCTGTGTTCAATCATGTAAAAGCTTCCACCCTCAAACCAGATTACCCTCATATTAGTCTCAAACTGATCTAGTACTATTAGTAAGTTTGTATGCATCTATGGCATAACAATAGCATCAAGCAATGGCTTGAGGAAGAAGAAATCCAAGACAGTCTTCTGAGACAAGTTAACACAACATTCAATGCAGAAAACAAGTTATTCAGGATTTTGATGAAGAGCCAGAGATATTTAAAAATTGATCACAGATTCAAAAAGTACAGCCCTGGGAAAGATTATGAATCCAATCTATCCCTGATTTTGTATCTTAATCACTTAATATTATTTATAATATAATCTTAATATTACACTTGATTATACGCACACTTGATTATACACATGAGCATTACTTACAAAGCAACTGAAAGCATTGGAAACAACTGTGTTGGAACACAGTCAGGGCTAGGAGGTTCTGTAGAAAGGTTATATAGCTCTTAATTTATTATTATCAACAGAAGTGGTTTCCTCCTCACTATTTTCTGAATGTTCTGCTGCAGCTCTACTAAAAAGTTACCAACTAAACAACCCTTTCAGTAAGTGTGGTTAAAAGTTCATACGACTGAAATGGACAGAAATACTGCCTCAGTTTCGCTACTATTTCTAATCGCTATTTTCACCCCGATGTGGAGAGGTCAAAGTTAGTACTAGCGGAATAAAATAATTGGTATACTGTTCAAAAATGCACGTCCCTGAAGACCGCTCAGTTCCTTGCATCAGAAGTCATTTATCACCTTCAAGCTCACATAAGATGTTAGTAGCCCTCAGCTCACCAGTTACTGGGCTGTTCCTCCCAAAGCAAACACAAAGCACGCTTACCTATGACCTAGCATGGTCATGGCCAGTGCCAAGTAACAGCCGATGGGGATGCCAGCTTTAACAGCCTTCAGGAGGGGGTGAAGCGTGACTGACTCTGTCATGTCAAGCATACTGTCAGACACAGGCACTGCAGGCCAGCCATGCTGCATGCCACGGTCATTTCTGTGAAGCTTCAACCGCAAAATCAAGCCCCATGCCCACTGGTTAAAAGAAGTCTCTGGTGTTTCTCCATAACGAACAATGCTGGCTAAGTAGGAGACCTGCAAGAAAGCAGAAGGAACAGGAATGAGAGGAAGCAAAGCTATGCTACAGCATGAACAGCATTAGCATAGGACTTGGGTTAGCTTGGATGAGTGACTTCTTCTATCACAGTACCATAACAACATGGATAGCAATGACAATATCAACCTACAAGAGGACCAATTTGAAACTTTTATTTCTCATACAAACATTCCACAGAAAATAGCATTTTCAGAGAGCACTGTAGGTGGAAAAATATTGAGAGCTAGGATATTTTAACATTCTAGTACTAAGACAGCATAGGTCTTAAAAGGAAGAAAGTAAAGAAGTCTCCAGATGCAGTTCTTCCTATATATCACTAGGAGTACGTTATTCCCTGTAAATCTGAAGAAGAAATACCTGTTTTATGCTTTCAGAAAGCAGCCCAGCATATGGTTTCTGGGAGAGATATTTCAGGTATGCTTCCAGAACCATCAATGCAACTTCAGAATGGACAGCTGGATCCAGATGAAGAGTATCCTGCTAAAAACAGAATCAAGAATCACAGCAAAACTTCATTTAAAAGAAAAAAAAAAAAAAAAAAAAAAAAACTTTGCTTCATTTAAAAGGTCTTTGCAACCATATGATTAATTTGCATTAAAAATAACCCTTAGTTTACATGGCCAGAAGAATAAGTATTGCAAGGCTTGGTCAAAACCTTTACCGGTAAGAAGAATTTTGGCCCAACACTCAAAGATAACAATATTGGGCAATACAAAGCAAAACAGCTGCATTACTTCCAGAAGTGATCATAATCATTAGATTATGTGCATCACAGGATTTACAGTAATTAATCCAAAGATACATAGATACATAAATTTAAGTTATATGGTACAAGCACTGGAAAATTTGCCTTTAATAAAATGGAATAACCAGAACCTACTACAAATTGTATCAAAACATAGTAATTCCTCTTATCAACTGCCACTCTAAAGAATTATTTTCCCCACCTCTGACATGACTGTTACTGCAAAGCAAAGACCTGATAATTAAATTTTCTCTACCATTCCTTTGTTTTCATGTGTCGTCAAGAAATGGGGAGAAAAAGTAAGGCAAACCTCATTTCCAAGCATCAATACAGCAAGGAGAAGAGTTCAGTATGATCACATGCACAGATTACAATACTAAAATGTATCACTGAGCACAGGCAAAAGGATTTTTCCCAACTTTATTTCTGGTTCTCTCTCAAAAACAAAACAAACAGAAAAACATATTCAGACTGGATTGAATGCCAAACAGATGAAGCTCCTGGAGTAACCTTTCCATAGAATGTTTTTTGGTCATCTAAGTAACGCTGAGGGCTTTGAAAGCTCTTTACTTCAATCACGGAGGTTTTTGTGCATTGTGGAAAAAACGTACCTGGATGCTCTCATACACACCACTTGGATGATTCCTTTATTTCTGCAGTCAGAGGTATCTTAACTCAAGTGACTTACAAAAAATGCCCAGTCAGCTGTTTTGTCAGCTACTTCCTTCTCATTTAGGAGAGAAGGAACTCCTGCTTAAAGCTTTTAGTTTCAGCTACAGTACTACAGAATACCGGCAGAAGGCTAGGAAGTTATTGTGAATTTCCCATCCCATGCCTTCAAAGATACAGTAGTCGTATCAATAGCATATAATTATTTTTCAAGTTCAGTTAATAGCCCCAGGTTGAGCAATACCTTTCTCCTCTGAAAAACTGTCCAGGCTCAGGCCTCCTGATTAATACGTACCTGCTCACCAAATCCCCAGTTTAGACCTTCCAAGATAATGCAGGCAAGTTTATTCTCCACCGTTGTTAGACTGTAATTTAGTAACCAGTCTCGAATCAGTGCTATTTCAGATGAAGAAGGCTTCCACAGGTACAAGGGCAGTTCTTTAAACAGATACAAGGAAACCTTTGAGAAGAGAGAAAAAAGTATACTCAGTACTTACTATGGAACAACAATCAGCCCTATACCCTTATGCAGTGATATAGTCAAAAAACAGTAAGGTTTTTAACTCGATCCATTCATACTGTGTACCTGGTCTGTATGATCTCTACCTAGTTTTAACTGGGTGTCTGCTTTAAAGGACAGAGGTAAGAACTTACCATTCCAACTTTCTCAATAGTCTGTTTAACTCTATCCAGCAGTACAGAAATAATCTGTGTATGGATGCTGGCAATTGCTCCCAGGAGTTCACGGCCAACTTTTGAAAATGTCTCCCTTGTGGAAAGACTAACATATGACACCTGAGAAGACGAGCAGAGAGAAGCTACTCATTATGGTTGATACTGACACTGCAATAAAACCTGTTTTTGAAAATACAGAACCAAACTGCTCTTCATGATTTTGGACAAGGTTGATAAATGCCACATTAAAACTGATTGTACTAAAAGCTCATCAAATTACTACATCACAGTGGCAAAAATGAAGACTAAAACTAAACATATAAACAACAACAATAAAAAAACAGCAACACACCACACAAGAAATTTCAGAGCTACAAGTTAAACTTGAGAAAAAAGAACACACTGTGTTTTTTTTTCATTTATTTCATTCCAGCTTGGTCTCAAGACTACTGTTCTTCCTCCACAGAAGGAAGCACTTTAGGACATTTTAATTCAGTAATAAATTATAAACCTCAGAAACAGCTCTCTTCATTTTGCAGTTGAACAAACTACAGGAGCCATAAATGTTTCACACTTCTGTCTGTTAGAGAAGACGAGAGCTTGTTCATCCGTCTCCTGAATGGACCAGTAAGATTTCTCACCTCATAGATCTCCAGAACAATGATTTTGATAAAATCCTCATCAACATCAGCCCGTTTGGCTTGTGCCATCTGAGCAAATGTGGTAAGTAGACAAATTTCTTCTGAGCAGTTCATTGACTGGAGATACTTTTCAAAATTTTCAAGGTGCTGTGGCTCTGGAAAGGTCACACAGTGTGTTATCTGACATACATAATCAGAATTTATACAATTATACAAATTCAAAAATGGAGAAGGAATGAGTAATAAAGCATACCCTCTTCAGAGGTTCTTGTACCAGCTGACTTAAAAAAAACAGGTGCAAGAAACATCGTAATATGCAGTGAGCCCAAGCAATTCAGTAAATACACTAGTAAATCAAAATGAAAGCTACGCCTACTTCAAGAACAGCTGGAATATTTTATTTTTAACTACATGGTGCTGATCACCCACAGGAAGAACTACCTGAATCTCTGTTTTTTTAAAAACGTTATCAGAATTTCAACTTCCATTATAGGTTGCAGCAATTAATTCTACAGATTAAAGTCCATTAAATTCCATCCTCAATCAGTCAATAAAAAATTAAAATTAAGCCTACACAAGGACAGCAGAGAGATTTTGATCAAGACACTGATCATTCCAAATAATGTGATTTAAAGCAGCAGTTAAACTAGGGAGATTATTCTATGCTGGTTACAGATAGAAACAGCAAAAGCATCTAGCTCTGGGTCTAAAATATGTACAAGAGTTACAAGGAAAGCTTAATTTAAGTTTCTCAAACAATAGAACAGAATTATTGAATACACTAGCTTGGAAAAATCTGAAAACAGGGAACTGAAGTAGCACAGAAGCGCAAGGAGGTCACTTCTTTAAACACAGGAATGACAAGTAGCCAAACAAACATTCCATCTCTTGTGGCAGAAGACAACAGGAAGCGAAGAGCACAAAGAAAACCTAACAGGACTTGAAAAATAACATATTTTTAATTTCTTCCAAAAAAATGGAAAAGCAAAGTATGCATTAAAAGCTGCCCTTGAGCTGTAAAAGGGTTTTGATAATGGCCTACTTCCCCTGAAGCTTCACATATGAGCAGAAATGGTTTACAGTGATCTTCTCACACCAGTTGAGGAGACTGAACAAGCACTGGTGGTACTCAACTACTTAATCAGCAGAAGCATGCAGTTAGCACGCTTGTGATTAAACACTTCCACTAGGCTTAGATTCTACGTTAAGTGCTTTCAAGAATCTTCAAATGGACTTCAACCTGAGAGCAGACTTGTACAGCCTGTGCATCTCATGAATGATGTGCTGGAGGATCATGCAATTTAAGTAAAATTGACAAATGCAACAGACATATCCCATCCATTTATGTCCCTTACCAAACACTACCCATTGCCCTTAGCAGCATTTTTGTTGTTGTTGTTTTGTTTTTATGTTTAGCTATTTTTTGTTTGTTTTTAAGGTAATGCTTAAGGACAGAAGATGAGCAGGTCATTATTACACCAAAAGGCCCAGCAGAATGAGGCACAGATTAAGGAAGGGATAGAATGGGCAAGCAACAAACGAACCAGTAACTGCAAACCTTACCACGCTTGCACCACAATTTGTGTGTTTCATTAGGCATAGATCAGCTAAGAAGGGAGACAGGAGAGAAGAGAGAAAGGATCCGGTAAAGTCAAAGACCGTAAAAGGAAGGGAGAGGGCTGGAGCCAGCTGCTGAGCACACATACCCTAGACCTTCTGTGCAGCAAGACTCATCTCAGCAGCCTCCCAGCTTCCTGCTTTAGCCACATCCTCCCCTGCACTGTACCTGTGCTCCACACCACAGTTCCCCCATGCCAACCTCAAACTCCCACCAAGCCCTATCTTGGGACTGGGGAACGCAGACAGTGAACAAGGGAAGAGAGACTCCATCTCATCTCAGTGGAGCAACATCTCCATCAGTATCAATAAAGGAGCACTCTTCCAAGAATCATAGAATATCCTGAGTTGGAAGGGACCCTTAAGGATCATCAAGTCCAACTCTTGACACCGCACAGGTCTACCCAAAAGTTCAGACCATGTGACTAAGTGCACAGTCCAATCTCTTCTTAAATTCAGACAGGCTCGGTGCAGTGACCACTTCCCTGGGGAGCCTGTTCCAGTGTGCAACCACCCTCTCTGTGAAGAACTTCCTCCTGATGTCAAACCTAAATTTCCCCTGCCTGAGCTTAACCCCGTTCCCGCGGGTCCTGTCGCTGGTGTTAATGGAGAAAAGGTCTCCTGCCTCTCGACACCCCCTTACGAGGAAGTTGTAGACTGTGATGAGGTCTCCCCTCAGCCTCCTCTCCTCCAGGCTGAACAGGCCCAGTGCCCTCAGCCGTTCCTCGTACGTCTTCCCCTCCAGGCCTTTCACCATCTTCGTAGCCCTCCTCTGGACACTCTCCAACAGTTTCATGTCCTTTTTATACTGTGGTGCCCAGAACTGCACACAGTACTCGAGGTGAGGCCGCACCAGCGCAGAGTAGAGCAGGACAATCACCTCCCTCGACCTACTAGCGATGCCGTGCTTGATGCACCCCAGGACACGGTTGGCCCTCCTGGCTGCCAGGGCACACTGCTGAGAATGTTAATTCCATGGTCTTCATGTATTAGGGTATGGAATACAGGAAATAAAGCCAGCACTATACTGGTAAATGTCAAGCAAAACAAACTATTTCAGAGGATTAGATGGATTTCACTAAAAACTTTTGATATTGCCTGTCTAGACATTTGTGAAAAAATACCAGAGTGCTGACATAAACCACTGAGAAGAATGAAGAGAATAAAGATATCCTGCATCAGCATACCAGGGACTTTAACACAAAATGTTAGCTAGAAGCAGAACAATGCTCGATAAAAAAAAAAAAATGGTTGTTTGTGTCAGAGCTGCAATCTACCACATCATATTATATTCTATTTGTTTGAGATGCGGTAAAAAAAATCTTTGCAGAAACAAGACTGTCCTCACTGAAACAGCATTACTGTTACTGATTAGCTCCAAGCTAGCGAAAACAGATCAGCACTTAATAAAATATACATAGTTAGAGTCTTGGTATCACTCTCCCACTCTGACTGCACTGCCCTAAACGTTAGCTGAGTTTTAAACAGAGTTCAGACGCTCAGTAACTTGAAGATCACCCTTTTCTTCTACTTCTCCATCAAAAGGCTTGGTTGATGTAGTGATAGCTATCTGGCCCATTATCTAGCTGAAGAGTAAAACTGACAGGAAGCGAGAGCAAACCTCAAGAGAACAGAGGCTGTGAAGTAAGGAATTACTGCTTTGTTTACCTGACTCCCTGTCAATCAAGTCCCTGAGTAAGTTTTCCACAAAGACGACAACAAAGGGAAGGTGGCATTCAAACTGGCTTTTAAGTAACTCTGCTACATGTGAAACCACTACAATAGCTGCAGATATCAACACAGGCCAGAAATAAAGGGAAAACAGAAATAAATGGTGGCATACAGGACAAGAGAAGCATCAAAAGGGACACAAAATAAAGGCAACATCTGCAACTGTGAAGATAAGTAGATATCTAGCAACCTAAGTTACTAATGCCAGAACTACCAAGTTTAGCAAAAGAAGGAGGATGGGGGTATTTATACAGGTATCAACAGCTGAAGACTCAAGTACAGTCAACAGCTCATAAAAAAAAAAAAAATGTATGATTCCTAACTCTGTTTTTCAGGATTTAAGTCTCTGTTGAAGGCCATCCTGACTGTTACTACATGGCACTCCTGAAACTCTGAAGCAGCCAGTAGCACTGACAAACAGAGAGCTAAAAGGACAGTAGATATGCTAATCCCCACTAAAATTAGCATTCGGTCAGACACTTGCTGCAAGCCCATGAACTACCCAAGGTAATTCTGAGGCCTATGGACCTGTCATGCTACCAAGGGTGTATTTAACAGCAGAATCTGCAAAGAATTAAACATGTTGCCGATGCACCTGTTGCTGAATCTATTAAAATTGGTTCTGAATGAAGGAGTTCTACCTTTGAGCCTCTGTTTGCAGTCAGCAGGTTGTAGAGAAGAGCAGAGCTTTTCCAGGTGTTCACTCTCTGCACAATGCATGACAAAGAAGAGCTTCCAAAGCATGTTGCTGGACAATGTTCCGTAAGGCATCTCAGACATGAAAAGCCAGACTCCCAGCCTGTTAGGTTTGAAGAGAGGCAAAGAGTCTCACCCTGATAAATCCCAATATCTTAAAAGGAACCATACACCCACATATCTGCTGTACAACAGAATTAGGAACGTGAGGATTTGTTTTAGTACTTCTATTTTTGAGCTAACCTATTTCTGAACTGAACGATTCCCCAGAGCTTCTGTCAGCTGCTAGAATTCAAGTGCAGCTCCTCCCCATCTTGACACTACCAGTGTGCTGAAAAATCCTGCATACTGCAGTCTTGTTGAAACCATGAAGTCCTTAAAGCTAATGCAATTCCTAGTTTCAAATATCTCACTCCAAGATGAAGTCAGTATCGATCACATTGGACAGCCTACCTTTTTGCCTTCAGAACATGTAGAACAGCTCTGAAGAACAGCTCATCGAACTCCAGTTGCAATTTCTCCACGGAGTACGGATGTGCTATTGATCCATACTGTTTATTGCCACTAACGTACTGCGCCCAGTGGTCACTCACATGACAGAGTGTCATCCTGCACAACAGAACAACAAAGTTGCAGAGGGATCATTAAGTATGTCATCACCAGATAGAAACACAGACTTCTGCAGCTACACTCTGGTCTAGTTCCAAGAGACATATTTAATCCTTGGTTTAACCCTTGGTTTCCAGAAACTGCCATATAAATAGCATGTACTTTTCCTTCCACACTTCAGACAGGGTTAGGCTAAAATTCTTACCTGTCCTTGGTTTTGCAAGCAAAAAATACATAATATTCTGTCATATCAAACTAATTTGTATGTGAACTTCCAAGCCCTAATGCAATCCTACTTTATTAAATGGCAATACACTAAAAGCCCACAGAGGAAAAATTTTATTAAGTTCTCACTCTACTAGCACAAAGGAAAACCGATTTTGGTTTTGATTCAGCTGCATCCCTCTCAACAACACACTTACATAAGCCAAGTAAAGAGACTGAAAGACTTAGAAACAAAGAGCAACTTCTAGCTTCCAATTACATTTGCTTAGTGCAACAAGGATTTTTTAAGGAGCTAATTATAAAAAAAAAAAAAAAAAAAACAGTTCTACATTACAACAGAAAGAAGGCAGTAACACCAGTTATAAATGGAGCAATTAGAGACATTGCTGAATTTCTGTGACCCCACACACAACCCTGAGTGAAGTCAGCACAGTGTTCCTCAGCTCACCTGGCTCTTCTGTAGCTACAGCATTTAGCCTCTGCAGCTCTTCACCTCACAGGCAGCTTTGGGGTCAAGGACTCTGGGATTTCAGATTCACCCATCAGCTAATGCTAAACTGACCAATTCTCACAACAAAAGCTACTCAAAAAATGTTTTGGGTTTATTTACTTATGCATTAAGGAGCTCTAAAAATTAAACCAGAGCGCATGAAAGTGATTCAACTATATCGCAGAGAAGATATTCTCTTACTTTATTAGCTGACCAATTCGCTTCACAAACTGTCGGTACCGTGCTCTATTAAATGTTTCTAACCCCACAGACAGAAGTTCCACTAAGGAGTTTGCAAAAGCAAAAATCTTCATCATCTCCTGGGGAGTTGTTTTTTCAGGAAAATAAGTACCTAAGACAAAGACAGATAAAAGTAAGTCTCAAAAATATGCATGAATTCTGGATACTTAAGTAATTTTTAAGTAATTACGTACTTTCATTGTTAGACAGCTAGATAGTGAATTTGTATTTTCTTTATGAGATGAATGATTAACTGTTAAGTATCAAAGTACAAATCATCTGAGCACGTTATAAGATCTCCAGCGAGCAGTTATCTTCATGTACTTGTCCATGGACTTAATAGAATAGTTACACACTAGTATTGCTATCATCTTTTAAATTATCCCATGTAAATAACATATACTTCCAACTGTATTTATTTAGTCTGTGAGCTGTTGTACAGGTTCTATATAAGTTCACTTCAAAACTCTCGTAATGCAGTAACATTCTGTGACTTTGTGGTCATTAATACCATTAAAAAAAAGGAAAACAAAGAGAAACACTATAGTGGCTGATTACCTGCAGACTTAAACCCAAGAAACTGCTGAAACAGTTCATGAAATGGGAATTGTGACAATAGGGCAATCAAGTCATCTTCCAAAAGCAGAATCCAACTTGTTTCAGGATCCTCATCCTATAGAAGAATTCAAACAGTCAGTTTTACTAACAAAAATACTAATTTTACCAATAAAACACATGATAGAACAGCTTCACTACTTTGCTAATTCCAGTTTGCTTTGCAAAACAAAGGAAGTACAAATGAACTCTCCCTTCCACATATAGAAGCTCCTAAATTCCTGTCTGTGTGCCCCTACACAACAGCACTTGCCAGCTAGAAAAAAAGAGCTAGACAATGCTACACTAGAGCTTCACTGCAGAAGCTGTGTTGGACAACTGCTCAAATGCACTATTTCCATGCTTTCTGCATGCAATAGCACCCTTAAATTCATTTTCTCATTACTAATTTCTGGAAATTCCATTATCTATATTTATATCACAGAGATAAAAGGCGAGTAAAATAGATTGAAGGTTCAAATGATGCTTTTAATCTGAACAGCAGTTAGTTTTCCTTATTCCATTTTACAACATCAATACAATAAGCCTGAACAAAAGCACAAAAAGAAAACAACATCATTCACTATACCTCTTCTCCTCCTTCGTCTACTAGTGTCCAGTTTCCAGATTCTTTCCCAGAGGAAGAGGAGCTTTTCCTTTCAGCTGGTTTCATGTGGCACATGAACTCCACCCTATTTCTGATTTAAAGAAAAAATCAATTTGCAAAAATTTGAAAGATGAAAAACTTAGAATTTCATCGTATTTCAGTTAAGAGATCATACTGGTTTTGGCTGGCATGGAGCTAGTGTCCTTCACAGCAGGCTGTATGGTGCTGTGCTTTGGATTTGTGTTGAAACAAGTGTTGATACCACACAGATGCTTTAGTCAGTGCAGTGCTTGCAGTGTCAAAGCCTTTTCTGCTTCCCCTGCCAGCAAGGAAGCTGGGGTTACACAAGAAGCTGGGAGCAGACACAGCTAGCACAGGTCACCCAGACTGACCAAAGGGATATCGCATGCCTCAGGGCCAGCAATAAAAGCTGAGGGAGAGGGAAGCAGACACATTCATAGTGATGATGTTTGTCTTCCCAAGTAAGCCTTTTGTATGATGAGCCCGGCTGTCCTGCAAATGGCTGAACATCGTCCTGCTGATGGGAAGCATCAAATGAATTCCTTATTTTGTTTTGTTTGTGTACACAGCTTTTGCTTTACCTATTAAACTGTCTTTATCTCTACCCACATGTTTTTGTACTTTCACATTTTATTTTTTCCTCCCCACACCAGGGGGCATGTAAGCAAGTATTTGTGACACTTTGTGTGACACTTCTGTGTGACACCTGGCTATCTACCAAGATTAACCGATACCAGAGAAAAATATTCGAAACAGATTCAAGGACAAGTAAGTCAAATAACCTAATGCCTTACAAGACTCAGTCTGCAATATTCTGAGAACTATAAATGGCTGTCAGCCCTGTATAAAAAGCATATTTTAATATGAAAGAAATAAAACTTATCCTCATGCAAGAAAAACCCCTGAAATCAAATAAAAGGATATGATTTTTCAGAAGAGGTACAACTATTTAAAGCTATCACATGGTGAGTCAATGACTAGCAGGACAAGCACAGGCTAGCTGCACTACAGAACTGCCATAGCTGCATAGCTGGATGCCATGCCAACATTAGGAGGACTGGGCTTAGGTACACTGAGCTACCACATCTAAAGAACTTCCAGGAAAGAGTTGGCTCACTTCAAGCCAGCTCCAATTCTATGTATTAGACCATCGTAAGGCTGGGATACTAGTTTTCAGACTCTGTACCATCAATATCTTCAGCTGTTCAGATATATACCAGCAAGTTAAATGAACAGGCAGAAGGGCTATACAGATGTTAAAAATTTAACTTATAACTTACTTTTAAAAGGAATTATGTACAGACAGAACTCTGAACACAATGCAACAAAATCTGTCACCACATCACCCTCCTAATCTGTCCAAAACCACACTGATAATGCAAACATACTAGAAATGAAATACAAGTTTTAAGATAACAGTTTCACAATTCGGAATTTCACAATACTAATCCAATTCTAAATATGGATTAGAAGTAAAACTGGTTCCTGACACACAGCAGCTGTAACAGAAGCATCAGATCTTTAATAGTAAGTACAGCCACCGAAGTCTGTGCATTCCTGCATAATAAACACTTGAGAGAGCCACCCTGTACACCTTGAATCAGTCCTCATTCAAAGCAAAATCTTACCCCACCAACAATACACATACCCTTAGGACACATTTGTTTCCCCAAGCACCTCTAGAGATGAAATGTAAAACAAAACCGTTAGAAACAACAGTCTACACTAATCAAAGTCTCAGTTAATACAGGGTCGGACTGTCAAGATACCAGTAGTTTGATTTTTCAACACTAAAGTCTGATGGGCCAGGGCAAGATATGCATTTTATCTGAAGTACATAACAGGAGTTTTCCCTAACGATTAATTTCATTAGCTAGCATCTCCTAGCATCATGTACTCCTTCTAGATAAAAAAGCACGAAAAATAAATTAAGAAATACAATCAGCATCTACACCAATTTAGTAAACCCTTTCTTCAAGCCCATATGTTGCAGAGGCAGCATTCTGATCAGGCCATCATCCACAGCAAGAACTATTTCAGAATTCACTAAAAAAAGAAGTCGGCCATCACAAGCTATTTGACAGTTAAAAGAAAGCTTTATCATACCACGTGCAGTCAGAGAACGTGCTGCCAAGGCAGTATTTCAAGGTGAATAAATAAAAAAAAAGTTTGACTTTAACCACGAATCTCATATTTGTGCCTGCTTTTATGACTTTGCCTGCAATGTGCTTTCAGGGTTGCACGAGATTTTACATCATGTTTTCTACTACTAAATCATCAGATTATATTTATAAAATTATATTTCCATACTTACTTGACAGGAGACATAAGCAAGGCAAGAGATTGCATGAAATGAAAGACACCTGATGGGTTATCCAAGACTTTGATCTGGAATGAAATGCAGAAGTAAAAATCAATCCAAGTAAAACAAAAGGCAAATCAGTTTTACCAGAAAAATTCATATTCTGGGTTTCACATTTATGGATAGTTTTTAGTCTGACCAAAAAATGAGTGGAAAAGACAGTTCTGATACCCTGGAGGAAGTGTTGCTATGGCACAGTATGAGGTACTATAGAGTAACGGTATAAAAAATTAAAGGAAACAAACATTAAAAAGGCACATAAAAAGACAACTTTTCTTCAGTTCTCAGATACATTTGCACATCAGTGGGAAGCTAAGCACAGGGGGAGTTACAATGCTACCTCCAGTCACCCTTTTGTTTGATGGCTCGCCTTACCCTATTAGCTTAACTGCAGTCTTTTCCTAGAGCTAGATTTCCTACATCTTCCCCTCTTGGAGGGGACACCTTTTTTGAAACAAGGCCCTGACACCTATGGATATCTAGGCTCCCTCTGGTCTATACAAAATGAAACCTTTTCTATGCCCTTGCAATTTCCCAGCTAATTAACTTCCCAGGGAAACACAGCCCAGACCCATTGCAATGGGCAGGTTGTAAAAATATGTTCTTCCTCATCCCTCCCACATCACACACAGAGGCACTTCCAATCTCACCCATCAACCCCCTCCAACCTTCCCACAATAAAGAAATAAACATTCACACCTGAATGAATGGAACAGCCCATTCACCGATCCCAGCTGGGCATCGAAGGATGTGGTTGAAGAGGAAGAGCTGGTCACCTGGACAGCCAATTCTTTGCAGAACTGACACCTAAAGGGAAGTATATTGGACTCGTAAATAATCTCAGTGTTTGCTTATATCCTTGCTACATAGAATAATATCACTTTTTCATTTCTCTTCCCACACTTTCCAGCAAGCCTCAGTTTTCAGAGCAAGTTAGAGGAGAACAGTTTTTAAAAGCCTGCTTGCTTGGCTCTGAGCCACAGTGCAAACCAACAAAATTAATTACAAGTTTATTAAGAAACAATTCATTTAGAAGTCAGCAAGAACAGAAGTTTCTCAAAACTGCTAATGAGAATAATTTAACTTCCAAAATAGAAGCATTAACACTCTATACACATTTAAAAAGTCCTCTCTGAATTCATCCCGCATGTTGGATCAAACAGCTCTATCATGCTCACTCCCTCACCAGCCTCTGCAGCCACATGAGAAGGTCACTCTGAAACTGAGGATCTTCGATAAGCCTGCGAGTGAAACTGAAGAGAACGCTGATACATTCTTTCAAGTGGCCCAAGTCTGAAGAAAGATTTTCAGAGTGCTTTGAAACTGCAAATTAAGAAAAGAATTAAGGAGCTTTGAGGAGCAGCTTTCAGAAGAGGATCATAAGTCGTTGTTTTGGGGCTGTACAGAAAACTTTGTAGATAACAAGTTATTTCAAAACAGCCATTTGCCAAAACTGACAAACAAGAACACCTATGCAGCATATTTCATCTAACCTTATAATTAAGTATTGGATGCTAATTGCAAGAATTCCTATGGTTGCTCTCATAAAAGGCCCTCCCTCAACATAAACTTTGTAAGAGGCAATATTTACTACACATATAAACTATCTGGGGGCAAGGGACAAAGGGAGGAGAAATACCTGAGGGAGGGATACTTTAGCTAAAAGATACTGGTAGACACCCGATTAAGTAACGTGCTTAGCCTGAAAGCCAGAAAGATTTCTAATAGAGCTGTGAGATTTCAAATGGCCTTCCAAAAAGTAAAGCAGGAGGTATATCCCTCTGTTTTCAAACTTGTGCATCATCAGTTTTGCAAAGGGACTGTATTATTTGGCCTCTTAGACAAGAGCTTGGACTGCAGGTATCCCATCCCACCTGGTGTTCCCCTACAGCAGTCTGTGGCAGCATACAGCCTAGACAGAAGACAGGACACCTGCATTCAACTTCAGCTTTCCAGTATGTAGGAAAACTGAAGGTTTTCTGCAAGAAAAGTGTTTCACTGATCCCTCCGTAAAACCAACAGGTTTTAGGATCAGAGGAGAAACACTCTGGTGTATAATTCCCACCACAAGACTCCAGAACTCCAGGTGAACAAGGTGCTGGGCACCCTGAACAACACAGGCAGCATTCACCCACCTTGCTCTTGCTGCTGAAGAGCCACCGACCTCAGCAGGGAGGAGCTGTTCAGCAACCTGTACACGTAAGACTCCACTTGCAACCGAGATAACACCGAAGTGTATGAGTGTAGTGCCAGCGTCTGGTGCACGTGCTCTGCTTTGGCTTCAAACAGCTTCTTCAGCTCCCCCAACACACCTTCATTCAGCTCCACGGTCTGGTAGCGATGGTGACCTGTCACTTTGCACTGATCTGCACAGACACCCTGTAAAGCGACCAAGTATTTTATGTCAGTGGTTTTCTCATTTTGCTTGGTCAAGTGTTGCTTACAGAAAGTAACCCTAACATAACCCTCCCCTCAACAGATTTCACAGCTTTCATACCGGGGACCACTTTACAGGTGTACAAACACTTGGGAGCATTCTACTTGCTTTTCAGAGCTGCTGAATACTGAAAATGCACATCTCTGACTTCTGAAAAACACGACTCTCATAAACCCTCAATAACTGAAGTTTAGAGGTGGTGGCTTGCCTGTATCACTGAAAGATGTGAGCAAAATCAGCTGTCTCTGCTCCCACTGAGTACACCTGCTTCTCGCTTCATAGATTTCTGTAAATATTTGGATTTATTATTTTAAACCTAAGATATAGACTGGAACAAGCTAAATATTTTTCTAAGCTCTCAGAACTCACTGTTGATAGCAATTCCCTATAATACATTTAAAATTTCTGAAGTGAACTGTACTCTTTTTCCCCAAACTGGAGTTAAACAGTGAGAACAATCCTCCCCTGGCCTCTCTCTCACTCTTCAGCACGAGAAAGCCACAATACATAACAGGCCATCATTCCTTCACGTCACCAGAACACATGCTTCAGACCATGCACTTTGGAAGCTTGGCCCTGTATTTTCAAAATTATTAGAATAAAATTTTTAAATTAGTAGTTATTAGAATAAAATTTTTTAATTAGTAGTAAGGTAACGATTATTCTGAACCAGGAGGCAGCAAGCTTAGTCAGCTGCACGATAACAAATAGTGACTTGAGTGAAGCCAAAATTGCTTTCAAGGAAAGTTATCAACACAAAACAGAGCCCAGAGGCTCAGTGACACAGGCCCATTACACTTTTACTCCCCAGTAAAAAGGAAAAGGCTCCGATCTGCACAGCGGATGTCTCTCAGCATTAAACTCTGAGGAACTGTGCTTCCAGTAGCAGGGTCACCTGTGAGCATGACTCAAGCTCCTCTGCGTCTGTCACCTGACAGCAGGAAGCCACCAGGACTGATGTAAACAAGAAGTGTCACTACAGGCAACAGGCCAGAGGGGACACCATCACTACAGTCCTTCTGTAGCCCCCCAGCCAGCCCTACTCTGCCACACAGCTCCTGCATCTCCTCTAAGGACTGCAGCACCAACCTCACACAGTCCTGTGGGCAGAACTGGCTGGGCACAGGCACTGACTGACTACAGATAAGCCTGACTCCAAAAGAGGTCACTAAAACGAATCCCACTGCCATGCACTTGCCAGAGTTTAAATCATCTGACTTAAGGGTCAACAGGATCTGAAACTGGGGGCCAGTGGAGATAAAGAAAAGCAAAGGCAACCATCTACGGATGTGAACGGAGCATCCTAAATACAGGAAACTTAACAGTGAGTAAAATCAGCATCCAGAATCACATCCAAATAGTTCTGCTCCAAAAGCAGCTTCAGTGACAGCACCTGCACAGTTTTCTGTTCTTCTTTAAAGGTCCACAATCTCCCCTTTGCATTTTGGCAGTCTGTCGTCATAGCCTGCAGCTCCGCCTCAGCCAGCAGCAGCTGCTTCCTGCAGCGCATGTAGTTCAGGAGCAGCTCGTAGAACTCGTGCCTGTCCTGATGAGCAACGCTTTCAAATTCCTCCGCGTAGGAGTCAACATTCTCCAGCCATGAACACGGCTCAAAGATCTTCAGCTGCTCCCTGGTGAACGGCACCAGCTCGGGCTCAGTCGGGAGCTCAGGATAGAGCCTCTCGTTGTGCAGCAGGGGTTTAACAGCCATGACTGTTGGCCTCTCGTAGGAGAGCTCAGCCGACAGGTCTGGGTACAGTGACTTCAGCCCCGAACGCTGCACAGGCGCCTTGGGTTTGTCACGGAGCTGTGAGGTACTGAGAGGAAGCTTCTCTGAGAAACGCACAAGAGGATTTTTAACATCCTGCGCGTTTTCAGCTCCTCTGTCCCGTGCAATGCCCACTACTGCCTGAGAACAGGCTGCGCTGGGATGAGAGGTACTGCCTGCTACGTCAGAGTGTCCTGATTCACCAGCAGCCACCTCCACGGGACTGGGAGGCTTGTCCAGCTTGTTTTCTTCACTTTTCTCAACATCCCCTCCACGTTCTTTATGTGAGGCGTCAGCTTTGCTCTCCTCTCCATCTGTTGAAGGCTCTAGGGTCGCTGCCGAAGACCCTTGGTCTGCTGAAGTTACATTACTATGGGGAACGTCACGTGCATCAGTTGCAGGTTTTCCATCCTCTACATCATCACTGAGCTGAATTTCTGTGAATTCTCCGGGTTGTTCCACTTGTACTTTACTGGCTTGAGAAGACACTTCTGTGACGGGAGGGAGGAAGACATCATCAGACTCTTGTGTCCGGGATTCCTCGCTACTTTTCTTCTTTTTCTCCTAGAAACAAATTCATAGTGTCGTTAACAAGAAAACATCTCCTCCTGGCAACCTGAATCCCACCACCACTAAAAACAGCATCTGCCAACATCACTGACAAAAACCCCTCTTACCAGGTTGATTTTCATGGTATTAAAGGTAAAAAGAAATGCGTTAAACAGATCCCTTGTCTTTAAGTGCCCTTTAAGCACTGTGCACCAATGCCCACTGTCTCGGTCACTTCTTGATCAAACATCTCAATATTTCTACATTAAAAGCTACAGATGTCCCAGGGCAGTGTTTCACTGATGTATAAATAACCCAGGTAACAGGACCCTGCCTAACCTCTTGAAAAAGACTCACTAGATTTTACCACACTGCAAGAAATTATTTTAGGATTCATCTCAAGTTTTATAAAAGTATCTTAACAAACTGAAAATTATTTTCAAAAGGTAGAACAAAGAAAGGTCTAGAATGCATCCTCTAATTATATCTAAAAATCAACAAGGAATCTGGGCCATTATGGAAATACCTACTGAAAACAGGTGTCACAGCAGAGGCGCAGAACAACTTAGAAGTGACGTGAGAATTGTAAACCAGTTATCCACCTAGGGGTAGGGAGTTCCCCCAAACCTGGTCTGAAGTATAAACTTGCAGCCTCCTTCCCAAAGCACAGCAGAGGTCAGGAATCCCAGACTCACAGAATTTCTAGGTTGGAAGAGACCTCAAGATCATCGAGTCCAACCTCTAACCTAACGCTAACAGTCCCCACTAAACCATATCCCTGAGCTCTACATCTAAACGTCTTTTAAAGACTTCCAGGGATGGTGACACCCCCCTCCCGCCCCCCCCGTCCCTTACCTTGTCCCGGGTCCGGGTCCGGGCCCGGGCCCGGCGCGGCCCCCTCACGGCCTCCGCCATGGCCCCCCCTCTGCCCGCCCGGCCGCAGCCGGAAGAGGAGCCCCCTGCCGCTGCCCCGCCCCCGCCCGCTGCCGGCCAATCGACAGCGCCGCGGCTACGGGAGGCGCAGAGGGACAGAAAGGGGGCGAGGCGCGCCGCTTCGCTCCCCCTCCTCCTTCCCCCCCCACTCCAGTTGGGTGTTTTTCCCAAAACAATTCCCGTTTGGTAATTACAGAAGAGTACAGAATGGTCTAGGTTGGAAGAGACCTCCAAGATCACCCAGTCCAACCTCTGACCTAACACTAACCAGTCCCCCACTAAACCCTATCACTGAGCTCTACATCTGAACGTCTTTTAAAGACCTCCAGGGATGGTGACTCCACCACCTCCCTGGGCAGCCTGTTCCAGTGCCTCACAACCCTTTCAGTAAAGAAATTCTTCCTAATATCCAACCTAAACCTCCCCTGGTGCAACTTTAGCCCGTTCCCTCTCGTCCTGTCACCAGGCGCTCGGGAGGACAGACCAACCCCCACCTCACTACAGCCTCCTTTAGCTATCGATAATTTCACAGCTGTCCGGGCGATAATGAGGGTGTTGCTCACCCAAAAAGTGCACTGCCGGTTATGTGACGGAGCAGGAGAAATAGGACAAGCAGGAACAGCCTTAAACTAAAAGAGGGAAGATTTAGATTAGAGGTTAGGAGGAATTCCTTCCCTCAGAGGGTGGTGAGGCGCTGGTACGGGCTGCCCAGAGAAACATCGGGTGCCCCAGCCCTGAAGGTGCCCAGGGACAGACTGGATGGGGTTTGGGACACCTCTTCCAGTGGGTGGCACCCCTGTCCATGGCAGGGGGGTGGAACTGGGTGGTCTTTAAGGTCCCTTGCCACCTGAGACATATGACAAGAAATAAAGGTCGTAATAAATGCTAGTGGCTTAGTGCTCTATTTCATACAATTGCAGAATATCCCAAGTTGGAAGGGACCCACAATGATCATCTGGTGCAGCTCCTGGCTCCACACAGGACCACACAATCCCTTCCCTCAGACAACTAACCATGCCATGCCTGACGCACCCCAGGCTGGCCCTCCTGGCTGCCAGGGCACGCTGCTGGCTCGTGTTCAATTTGCCATCAGCCAGAACCCCCAGATCCCTTTCCCCATGGCTGCTCTCCAGCCTCTCATCCCCCAGTCTGTATGTGCATCCTGCATTGCCGTGTGCCAGGTGCAGAATCTGTTATTTGTTCTCGTTAAACTTCTTGATTGCCCAGCCCTCTGATTTGTCACGTTATCCATGCAAGGCTGCTCTTCCCTCCAGGGAGTCAACAGCTCCTCTGTATTTAGTATCATCGACAAACTTACTTGGTATACCTTTCAAGTCTTGCATCCCAATCCCCCAACATTAAATAAAACTGGTCCTGAAATGCAGCCCAGTGGATAGCAGTCCACGGGAAGACTAGACTCCTGTTTAAGGAGTGAAGGGGGAGGCTGGACTCCTGTATTTGGGTCTGGGAGAAGGCTGAGGCTCTCTATAGGGGTCTGCAGGGAGGCCCAGCCTTCCTATAGGGACCAAGGAGGAAGCTGGTTCCTCCACTGGGGCCTATAAGGTAGTGAAAGTCTTATGCACCACTTCAAAAACAGCAAGGAAAGGGAATTTGATGAAGATAAATATCAGTTCAGCATTTATGGGCAAACAGACTTTTTTCACAGTAACTTCATGTCCGGACACTCCTCTTCCAAGCCAGGATTTGCTTGGCTTGAGGTCTCTTCAGTAAGTTGTTGAACAACTGTTGTATTCAGGGCATTAGAACCAGCACCCTTATTTTGGGATTACTTCTGCACATTCAGTGAGTGTGCAAGCCAAGTTTCAGCCTCACTGGGAAACCTCTATATGCAGAAAAGCCTAGCACCCTCTATGGTACTCTGTCAGCTGAAAAATACCTATAAAGAAAGCATGAAATGTCTTATGGAGTAAATCGTTACCATACTAACTTTGCTGCAGCAGCAAACTCTAGGAACCATAAAGGAATTACTGACGTTTACAAGCTGAAAGTGGTAGAATCAAGTCCTGAATCTGTATAAACATGCCTGATGGGTTATGATCCCATCCAACCCTCAAAAACAAAAATCCAACCAAAAAAACAGGAAGCAAAGGAAAACTGCCTTACATGGCCAACAGCTCACAGCTGATCACACATAGTTGTTCTCATGCCAGCTTTCCTTGGTGTGTTCTCTCCCATAACTATCTTGGTATTTATACAGAACAAGCACTGAAACAAAAGCTGTGGAAAGATGTGTTCTTGTAGGCTTTCTTCCAGGAAACACAAGTCACCCCACCTGATTGTGGTAGGATGCTTTGAAGATGTATCAGCCCCAGACCCTGCAGAAAACAAATATGACAGCATAGGAAGAGAAAAAAAAAAATCCAGCACACAACTCAGAACTGTTATTTTTAATATATATATATATATATATTTAAGAATTAAAACTACAACAGGCTCCTTCAGAAGAGTATTTCTAAACTTGGTCTTTTAGGAAGAAAAAAAAAAAAAAAGACAAATTATTCCTTTTATTGTGCACTTTGTACATTTCATGCAAGAGGACAGAAGGTAAAGCTCATTGTGATCCTTTCCACATAAAGAAATAAAGCATATCCCCGGGTACCAGTGTGTTTAGGCACACACTGAAGTTGCATGGATTCAACTTGAAGAACATCATACAGCCAAGCAGACCCTGTTGCTCCAGGTTTAGACAGCTAAATTGTGTCCAGCACCCTCTGTCCCATATCCCCATGCTCTGAATAGCAAGGCACCGAGGAGCTGTTAAGCCACACAGCACAGAGAGACCAGCAGCCCTGAGGTATGTGAGCTTCAGCATTAAACATGCAATCATATATAAGGCAACAAAAAGGAGAAGTCCTTTGAGAAGACCTGACCATGAAATCAGTTTCAGGGCTCCACGGCTAAGTTTGTTTCCAGTGGTGTGCAGACAGAACTAGACAGACCCTGCAGTTACTGCTGAGGATGCCTCTAGGAGTCAGGGTGAGGAAGTCAGAACAAATATTTTGTTGTCAAGCCTGCTAGGGCAGAGGGAGAAGTAATTCAGATAGAGAGTTGACGATTTCCCTTTCATTTTTACTGCCACTCAAATCCCTGCTGAAAACGGATGCTACATTTGGATCTAGCATCGATACACATCCAAAGTTCAGGAATTCCCAGAAGTTAATTAAATGGGACTATCTGGAGCCTACCACAGACAAGTTATACCACGAGCCTAAAAAACCACAAGCCCCTCATTGGAGAGGTGGTGGAAGAGCTGACTGACTTCCTTCTGATCCTCAACAGTACTGCAGGGTGAGAGACTTGCCAGCAGGTTTGTAGTGGCACAGCCCTTTGCTGGGTTTCTGTTCTGTGCACTGCTGCACCACACAAGGCACAAATCAGCACCAAACAGCACAGCAAAGCCAGACCCATGATGTAATCGATGGTGCTCCTCTATGTAGTAAGCTCCCAGAGAAACATTACTGGAATTAAATCCAAATTACAAGTTTAATCGCCGTTAATAAAAGACTTCAGAAACAGGCCAAAGTGCACCCTTAGCTCTGAACACAAGCCAGTATGCCCAAAGCTTTGCATAGGTCCCCTTGGCACAAGTGTTTTTTAGTTATTTGGAGAGCAGAAGGCTCCAGGCTCTCCCAGATGGCTGCACATAGGAAGCACTTCAAATCAAAAGTTTCTTCTGATGCAGATCGCCCTCTGTCCAGTTCCATTGCTTTTATTCTTTTTCTTCCCCTGAGCATGAAAATCAGATATATGTCCAAGGAGTTTGCTTATTAAAAGAACAGATTTTTAGTAGGTGCTTTCTGAATGCACAAATAATTATCAGAGTCCTCAAACACTTTCTTAAAATGAAGAAGCACTGCAGCTCTGTGTCGCTGAGAATAACTGAAAACACCGACTGCCACGCTGGCCAGACTGACAGTATCTTCTGCCTGGAGAACCTAGAGAACAGGATGGACAGCATCAAAATCACAGCTCCAGCTCACACAAGAACAGAAGGGCTGACAAAATTGCCACTCCCACCCAGTCACCTCAAGTGTCCTTTCCCCTAAATGGTGGCCTTTCTTTCTCCATTGCCCCTCTGTTGAAGTTGCACCTCTTTTTAAGCCCTTACTTCATCAAACTCGAGTACTTACCGTGGCTATTAGTGGTGTATCAAGCTGTAGCCATCAATTGTGGCATAATCAGGGTCACCTAAAACACAAAGCACAAAAATATTAGGTTTGCCCATGGGAAGTGCTTGTTAAGAGACTTTATGCAGGGCAAGACCACCATGCGTTGGCCACCTCTGTTATAAAGGAGCCAGGGATGGGGCTCAAAGAGATGAGTTGATTTGCCTAAGAAGCAAAGCAGAATTTAGTTTTACTGAGTCCCGCTGCATTATCCCATCCCTGAAGTGGTCTGCAAATGACAAATCACATGCTGTTTAAACAGAGAAGGGCCCAAAATGCAGAGACTGGTGAGACACCAAGCTTAGGCAATGCACACACAAAGGGCTTTGATCAGAACTTCTAGGTGAAATTTTGCCACCAGAGTCAGTAGCCAACTTCTCAGCATCTTTCCATGGGGACTGGACTTATAGGAGGAGCTGGACCTCGAGCAAACCCTTTAGACAGATGAAGCTCGTGGTCCTATGGGAAAGAGCAAGATCAGACAGATCCTCTGTGGGAGCAGAAGCCACCTAAGGTAAGGAACTCACCTGGCCCACTGGTTGGGGTGGGTAGAGGCGCTCTCCTGCTCAAAAAGAAACAGAGGTGAGGACCTGCATGGCTATGGGGCTCCCTCCCATCCAAGGGCACCTGCCCAGACCATTATTCTGGCTCTTTGGCTTCCAAACCACCCTCCTGGAGCTCACAGGAAGGCAAGAGGTTTGGCCAGCCTGGACTTTCTGGAGGCCTGGCCATGTTTTGGGTCATTCACCAACAGCCTGCTTGGCAGACACAGGAATTGAGGCTACTAGGGTGCGGAAGAGGAAAAAGTCACCAAAAAACACTGCATTGGCAAAACATTCATGAGTGAGCCTCGGGGCATGCCTTTTACATGCCTCTGCCCAGGTGAGCCATCAGGAAGCCATAATTAGGCATGACTCTTCTCCTGACGCAACAGCTGGAGGTGCACACTCATGCTTGGCAAGAGTCTTTAGCCCTGAATCCTCATCTTCCTCGTGGCCGAGGCATCTTTCACCCTGACCTCAATTCTCTCCAGGCTGCCTTGCTTTTCTGCTGCCTGGGTACCGCAGCCCCTCACCTCAACCCAAAGGACTTGTGGAAGAGGCTTGGCACAAGGAAAACTGAGCACAACCTCACCACAAGCACCTTCAGAACAAGATTCCCAGCCTCAGGAAGGGAAAAATCACCTCAAAAGACAAATAAGAGCAAAAAGCTCTGGGTGGACTTGAGGGCTTCCTTGAACATGACGTAGTAGGCATCATGCTGGAATAATTTCTGCTGGAGAGAGCAATGGGCTACATAGCATGGGAAATATTTTCCTGTAATACTCCCAAAGCTTCCAACAGACCAAAAGTAATAAAATATGTTTTTGTTTATTCGTTTTTTGTTTTGGTTTGGTTTTTAGACAGAATCATTTGCAACAGCAATTGCAAATTATGTCCCTTACCGTGATATAGGTACGGAAACTGGACTTCTCACAGGAGTGGCGTTTCTCTGTGTGTTGTAGTAGTTTTCATAAACAACAGGAGCTAGGAAGAGTTAACAGCAGTAAAGCACAGACCTTTCACAACGTGCTACTCAACAACCCCAACATTCAGCTGCTAAGCTTTTCCCTGCTCTCTGGAAAGGTGTTTGAAATGTTACAGAAAGGGGAGATCATCGTCAGAGGCTTATGGTAAGTGGCAGAGGGACTGGTGCTGCTTGCTGGGGAACGAAAGGAAGGATGTTACAAAATCAGTAGGTTTTGCATCCGAATTGATGCTGATCCGGGCAGCAGCACCATGAGGAGTAAAAGCAAGTCAGTGCTACTTCGGGAGGTTGCACCGAGCTCTCACCTGGGGCCGAACTTCCAGTTTTGCGCAAATTTACAAAAAAATCAATATCCTTCTCAATGCTGCACATTTCTAAACTCTTGCGGATTTCCTCGTATTTCTGCAGGAGAGAAATGACAAGCACTTCTGTGCATTAGGTCAAAAAACAAAAGGATATTTTTTGATCAGTTATCACACATGGGTTAGGAGCCCATTTCTCACCCAGGACCCAAGCTTCAATGGTGCAGGGAATGAGGAAGGAATCCCAAAGAAAACTTAATCTCTAAGAGCTCTGGCCACAGCCTTTCTGCCTGCATGCTCATGTTAGCTGATCAAAGCCTGTAGGCCAACTTGAATTAACACAGTTCAGAGCACAGGAAAGCAAAGCAGGCTCTCTGCTTTCCCATTCCCAGCCTCAGATATGCAGGAGTCATAATAATCCTGCGTAATCATTGGCAAGGTCACCTCCCACTGCATTTCATTTGCCTCTTTTTCAGCCAATTTTCTTCAGCCAGGGAGAGCACTAAGTGCATCTTTATGACGCTGGTGGCAAGGAGCTGAGGACACATCTTCATTCCTGTACTGCCTTCTCACTATTTCTCCAGCCACAGATATACACAAAAACTTGCACTCAGGGGGTCCTTACTGCATTACAACTACACCCTGACAAAACGACGGGCAAAAGATAACCTAGGTGGGCAGCAGGGGTCCCAAAGGTCTGATCCAAAAGAGATCTCGTAGAAGTCTCAGATCCAAAACAGAAAAATGGATGTGGAGGGACCTCCACCTAGCTCACCTCGTCGTTCTGGACGCAGCCCTGGGAGAGCTGGTTGACATGGAGCCAGAGGGCATTGCGGAAGTAGCTGATGCGCTCGCACTCCTGTGTCTCGAAGAACTGCAACGACATGGGCAGAACAGCATGTTCCCTGCCTGCTCTCCCAAGGGGAGAAAGCATCCTTCTGTGCAACCAAAGAAGGTGTTCAGCTCAGGAAGGTCTACAGGTGGCAGTGCCCTGCTACACCCATGTGGAAGGGGCCACCCAGCACCCCTCGGGGAGACCAGACCAGCTTCCTAAAGGCAGTGTGGGTTCCCTGGGCACCCCAAGGTCCTGCAGTCTCAGCTCCCCTCTCACCTCCCTTCCACAGGTGCAGAGAAATTAAAAAAAAAATGGCTGGGGACGTATGAAAACGGAGGTGCATTTGGTTGGTCTTCTTCCTGTTTCCTGCCATGCCCTTTTCGTAACCAGTTTAAACCCAAGTCTGTTGAAATTTGCTGTCTGGTGCAGCCAAACCCCATGCACCTTTACACATTTCCAGTGAAAGACAGACTTCCATCCCCAGTGTACGTTTGCATTTGTCATCAGTTACGGCCTTTGCAACGTACTGAGGGGAAAACTTCCACGTAATCTTTCTGTGGAAGTGAAACCCTGGCTTCCCAGCCTGGCCTGCAGAGAGGCTTCCAGAGCCCACAGACACCACAGGCACCCTCACGTCCCCCTGACATGGCACAGCAAACAGACAGCAAATTCCACCCCAGTGGGGGAAAGTAAAATAGAAGCATGGGTGCTCTGAACATTTAGGCCGTCAGCATCCAAGGCAGACACTGCAGCCTCATGTCCAGGCCACGACTGAGCCAGGTGGTGGCAGCACCAAGCATGCAAGCAGAAAACAGGAAAAAAATGTCACTACTGAGCACGTTGACTCTGTCAATTTTAAAAGGCGGTGGAAGAAATTAAAAATAGCACAGTGGAAACTTTGAAGTGGTGCGACCTTGAATCCAGAAACCAAGCAGGAGAAACGTGCAGGGTTACCTGCCACACGTCCTGCTGTTGTCCTGTGAGGGAATACAGAGCAGAAGGCACGTCTGCTCTGTCCCCAAGCCCTGCGGAAAGGGGGTGGACATCCAGAGGACCACAGTGCCACGTGAAGGAAGTTTGTGGTATTTACCTCACAAGCCTTGATGTGCTCTTTCAGCCATTCTTCCCTGATCTTCTCCAGTGCAGTAATACTCTGCTGGTAACCCCTGTCTGTGAGAGAAATCAAATTGTCAATTGGGTAACATTAATTTTAAAAAACTCCTTCACTAGGAGGCACCGTGTCCAGCATAAAATGGCTGGGATGCCACAGAGAACCCAGCAGCAATACGTGAGCTCAGCTGCTGGTGGGCGATGCACCAGGATGGGAGCCCCACAGCAGCCGTGGTGGGGCCATGCAACCTTCTACAGGGCAGATGCCACCTCCTGTACCTCCGGACACATTTCCGAGGAGCTGCAGCTCCTGTGTGCCGTGTCACAGCTCCCAGCCCATCTCCTCCTGTCCCTGGAGGTGCTCCCCTCGTCCCCAAAACGCAGCCAGCACGCTTCATCTCCATGCTCACCTGAATCCTCCAGGGCCGATTTTGTCTGGGCCAACTTCAGGAAGAGCTGCCAAAATTGAGGGAGAGAAGGAAGGTGTAGGAGAGCCCTGGTGCATTGACATGGGACTGCAGGCCCCAGAGCTGAGAGAAGGGACCTGGGGCAGGAGCCCTGCCAGAAGAGACGTCCCTTTGCCCGGCAGCACAGCCCCTGCCTCTCCTTTACCTTCTCCTGCTGCTTCTGCGTGACCAGGTTGGCGTTGCGGTGCACCGCCTGTTCTGCTTCGTCTTTATCCCTGCAGCGCTGCTCATAGAGCCGCTTGGCCTAGGGGAGACACCAGACAGGGCAGGAACATGTTAGGAAGCAAAAGAGATGAAAATCCAGCTGACAGGCGATGCGCAGGGTCCCGGACTCCCCATCCCTACTGCCTGGGCAACACTGTGCTCACAGCAGGGGCTGTTCTTTGCTCAGGACTAAAAGCTCGATGCTACTGAGTCCAGGACATTTAAACCTCTTGTATCTGAGCCAGCATTTCCCCTCCATGCTCCTCAAGCTTTTTTGAACACACTCTGCACATTGTTAATGTGAAAGGGGAGGGAGGGAGGCCCTTACGCATAGGCCTGCCCTCGCTCCATGCACGCGTTTTGGCAGCGTTAGCCCCTACGGCAAGAGACAGCAGCACACTTGCTTTACCTCCATGGTCTTCTTGTACTGCAAATTCCTGTTCTTGTGAATCGCCTCCATTATGAGCTCTATCTGTGGAGACAACAGACCCCAAATCAGTGCGTCAGTGACCGTCAGAGCTCTGGGATGAACTAGGGTACGGTATGGCCTCCAGGGGCTCTGGCAGAATTGGCAAGCCCTCTCCCTTCTGCTCGGTCCAGATCAGCCCCTGGCTCTGACAGCTTCCCCTCATTTTCCAGGCAAGGGAATTTTGAGCCAGAAGACGTTAAAGAGCTTGCTAATTTTACCAAACCCTATGTAGACCATACAGCACTACACATACACCTTAACAACCCCCCTAGTCAAGGCTGGAGGGAGCCCCCGCTGTCTCTGGCCCCAAAAGACCCTGAAGGACAGCACGTGGCAGTGAGAAGAAGGAAGTCAGGGGTTGCTGCACAGCTCTCCAGCACAGTTGCAACACGTAGGAAGGAGCTCAGGACTTCCTGGCACTGGTGGGCACGGAGCAGGCTGGGGCACAGGGGGGGACGGGGGACAGGGGCAACCCAACCGCAGAGGTTCCTCCTGCAATGCCCTCAGCTCCTGACCTTCTTCCGATGCAGCTTTTGCTTCTCCCTGAATTCCTCCATTTTCTTGGCTTCCTCCCGAAGGGTTTGAGCCAGCTGGATGTGACCTTGTCCCACATTGTCTATCTCTGCAAAGAAAATAAATATACATATATATATATTCCTAAAAAGGCTCTTGCGTAAGCCTGCTTTTCTAGCTGACATCAGAGTGACCAGAGACCCCTTCCGCCCGTGGTCCCACCTCATGAATTCCCCTGCAGAAACCTGAAAGCAACAGCACTTCCTACACAGGGTCTGCCTATGTAAAAGTGATTCATCATCGGTCATGCTGGGGCCTGCACTTCCATTTAAGTAAATCGTACCAAGAGAAGTTATTCAAATGAGCACAGTCACTTTTCCTCCTAATCTGGATTAATTCAGGCATGTTTCAGCACATCACACCCTAAAGCGTCTGTCTGAATGAAGCATTCCCCCAGGCTAGCAGAGAAGGAACTTGGGGCAGAGAAAAACTATTGCTAAATAAATCTCAGGCTCATTTTCAGTGTCACACTGAGCTAGCCCTGCTGGAGGAGAGCAGCTGTACCATGAAACACCCAGCCAGCAAGCAAAGCAGCAGCTCACAAAGGCAGCTAAGAAAAACTGTGGCTCAAGAGCTAACACCCAGAGCTATTTCACACCCATAGCGATTAAAGCGTCAGCTACTACAGGGCAGAGCCTCGTTAGAGCATCAGCCCAGGAACACAGCAGCAGAAATATCTGGCCAGGGCGGATGGTGGTGGAGCTGTGGCTGCCAGACTTCAGCACTGGGCAGCAGAATGGTGAGGAATAGTTACTGCATGATGGCCAAAGCCTCGTCACTTGGACGCTCTGATTAGTGCATATTTGTGTCAAAAGGGCAGGATGAGCCAGTCCAAAACAACCCAGATGAGCTTTCCATGGACAGCTTCAGATGCTGCACAACTCTGAAGCTGCCCCAAAAGCCCAACAGATCCCCAGAGGAACCTGCCATGACTTCCCTCTGGTAACTGTGCCCTGGAACACTCTATCCCAAACTCCATGCACTGGGCTGAGCAAGACCATGAGGACAGCCTACACCTGATCCTGGTATCTAACACTTATGGAGATTTCTCTGTTTCTTCCCAAGCAGTAGCCTGAAGGCTTCAGCACTGCCAAGTGTCCTGATAGATGAAGAAAAAGAAGGATTACTTACGTTGCTTGAAAACATCCAGGGATCTCTTCAGGGTGCTGAAAAACACAAGAACAGCATTAAAAGAATAAGAAAGCACTGCCAGATGCAGGCATGGGCTTTAGTGGTGACAGCAGGGCACTTCTGAACTGGCAAGGAAGTCCCTCACTCAAGACCAGCCAAGTCAGTCTGAAGCAGGTTTATCTACCCTCTTTACACTTCCAGCTCTTTCCTTACCAGTGAGTATAATGCTGGTCACTTGGTTTGAGATCTACCTTAAGCCTTCTTCCTGGACGGTGAACACTATTAAATATTCTGAGTTTCAAGACAAATGTCCTGTGTAATCTTCAAAGAGTATCAGTTGGGACACATGAACAATTTTATTATATGTAGTATGGGCGAGTGGTTGGAAAAGTAGGGAACTTTCCTCCCTATTAAGATAATGAAACAAAGTAAGTGACCGACCAGTATAGAGCTGTAAACAAACGAGCAGAGAACGCCAAACCAGGCACGTATGAAGCACAGCAGGAAGTAGACAGTTCCCAGGGCAATGGGAAAACGGAGATCCACGAATGAAGCCAACAGCAGCGGCTGCAGCACCCGTGTAGGGTGGCAACATGCTGGGTTTGAACATCCGTGTGGTTTGACTCAAGGAAGTACGTGTACTTCTCTCTGGCCACAGAAACAGTGAGGAGCAAACCAAAGGTCTCATGATGCTCGGCTCTCTGCTGAACCACCAGCCCACAACTTGCCTGAGCATCCACAACACTTTGGGTACTCTACAGCAGGTGGGAAGTTGGTGGAGTCCAACTTGGTATTGGCAAAGGCCAGCACAACTGGGCACCATTCATCCACAGGACTGAACATCTGGTGACATCCCAATCACATTTCAACACTGGTTTGTCTCTCTCAGCCTCCTTCCCCTGGCCTCCTCCTTCATTGCCCCAATTACAGACACCTATAAAAGACACTGGGCTCTGAACTTACTTCAGCTCCGTCTGCCCACAGGGCTTCTTCTTCGACAGGTTAATGAGCTCTTTGCCATACTTTTCTTCTATAATCGCTCTGTTGGGGAAGGAGAGAAATGAGAGGAAATTCTCATTTCAGAAAATTAAAGTTGCTTGCAGCAGAGGCCAAGAGCAGGAGGAGTTTCACAAGAGACATCCCCTGAGCACGGACGAGGGAATAGCGGGTGCACAGAACACCCTGGGCTGCAGACAGGCGGACAGGACAGGCATCCACCTCCCCGACCACTGCAAGCTGCCCCTGGGCTTGTGGCTTGCTGTGTCCATGCTCAGAGTCCTGCCAGCTCCTGAGCTGGTAGAGATGGCACAGGAAGGGCGTGCAGTCATGCTTCAGGATCGACCCACAGGGAGCACTGGAACGGACCTACAAAGATCATCAAGTCCTGCTGCCTGAGCACTTCAGGGCTAGCCAAACATGCTCAACAGGCTAAATATGAAGACTGATGTAGAATGACCTGGAATTAATGCAATTTTGTTATCGACTGGAGAAAACAAGCCTTGAATACAAGACTTGGGACAAAATAGTCTGGAATAAATGTGATGGGCATGCAGAGCAGAACAGCCTGAAATTTAAAGTGTCTGAACTATCAACACAGACATCTGCACTTGCATTAGAGACACAGACATTTCAGGAAGCCATTTGTTTTATTCTGCAACTCCCTGAGGAGGAGAAGCAGGGAGGGAAGTGCTGGTCTCTTCCCACTGGGAACTGATGGCAGGACCTGCAGGAACGGCACAAAGCTGTGCCAGGGGAGGCTCAGATTGGACATTAGGAAACAATTCCTTACCATGAGGGTGGTCAAACACTGGCACAGGCTTCCTAGAGAGGTGGTTGATGCCCCATGCCTGCCAGTGTTCAGGAGGCATTTGGACAGTGCCCTTAATAACAAAGCTTCTGGGCTTTGTGGCTAGCACCACCCTCACAGCTGAGGGTCCCCAGGTATGGATTTCATTCCAGCCATGCAGAGAAAGAACGGTGTGAAAAAACAAGTTCCTCATCAGTCAAAAGTGAAAGATGCTTCAGTCCAGTGGACAGAAACGTGATGGAAACCCAAATGGGAATAGAAGAAATAGAAGAAGTGCCTCTGCCTCACTTCCCAGATTCAGCCAAACCCGTTTTCAGAGGCCGCTCTGTACCTTTCCTTCAGAAAGTCTTCAAACTCTTTGCAGTTCTTCCTGCCGTCATTCAAATGTTGAATGATGCTGTCATAGCCAACTGTGCTCGTCAGGTCTGTGCTCTGAAAACACAAGAACAGGATTCACGTCCCTGTCGGGGCAGTCCACGCCCACTGCCACCGCCACCGGCACTTAGAGAAGCAATGGCTCAGCTGGGAGCAAGTGTGCCAGGGCCTCTTTCTGGTTCGCCCATAAATTATACGAAATAAGCTCTTTTTTTCTTTTTGGAGTGGGAGAGGGTCTGGAATGAAGAGAATGAAGGACCTTCATGTCCTTCACAGGTCAGAAGAGCTCAGACCTGCCACATCCTGGTGATCTGCCCCCATTCTCAGCGCCTCTGGCCCTGCAGCGCAGTGAGCCTCCCTAAAACTTTCAGCACTTTCCCTCCTCCCACCTTGTAAAGTCCATCCTCGTAAAGTCCAGCCCATCTTACTCCTTCTCCCAGCCTCTGCAGGCACCAGGACAGATCTCGGTCAGCGCCGACTTGCAGTTGTCTGCCTGGTCACCATCCCCACACCCAGCCTCGTTGCAGGAACCCACACCCAGGCCAGGGGGGAGCTGAGCAGCCCCTTCTCCACGGCATCACCGAGTTTCCTATGAGCTTCCCCGGCTGCCCACACAGCCCTGAGTGACTGCTGCTGCAGCAGCCTCCTCTCCATCCTCAGGAAAAGCCACCCTGTCCTGCTCACGTCAGTCCAAAACTCCAACGCAAAGACCACTTCCCTCAGCAGCAGGTCCTTCCCCACCCCTGCTCTGTGCCCTTCAGCATGTCACACTTCTTCACGTCCCCCAAAACACCACGGCCAAGTCCCATCTTCCAAGCCTCTCAGCCCCGCAGTGCTACCCACACCGGGGAGCAGCTTCCCATAGACTTCTGAAGGACCATGGCTTTCCCTCAAATTATTCTCAAAAATAGGGGTTTTCCTGTGATGGTTATTTAAAAAAATAAGAAATGTGACAAGGATGTAGCAGGGCTAGGATAAAGGCTGAATAACTCCACCTCATTCTCTCCTTATTCCTGTGCTGGGAAGCACCTGAGGATAAAAAAAAATTTGTCCTATACCCGCTGAGGATTTGCCACCCTGCAGACCTGGAGCAGGGCTCCGAAGTGCTGTGACGTTACGAGAGGGATGCTCTGACCGCAAACCCTCCTACTCTGGAAGAAGCCCAAAGCGGATGCAGGAGGAGAGCAAAACTGCCTGCTGTCCCCTGCAGAAAGGTCTGGCTGGCACTGCAGGAGCAGCACAGGCAAGAGCAGAATAGGGAAACGGGGTGCAGAAAGGAAGCAATGGCAAAAGCAGATATGAAGCTGCGAGAAAGGAAGCAGAAACCACAAATAATTATTATAAAGCTTAAAAGAGGAATAATGGCAGGATGGAGAGATCCGGGAAACGGTTCCAAGCCATGATGACAGCGTGCAGAGAGCTGGTGCTACAGTGCTGGCAGCAGAGGGGGGATTTCTCATAAGTTTGTGCCCGGAGTGAGAGCTGAGGAGGAACAGGGCCAGCATTTGTGACAAATACAGGATTTCATCATTGTGGACTTCCCCAAGCAACCAAAGACTTGAACACAAGTGGCCAAAAAGCAGGAGATAAAGTGGATATCTGGTGGAGTGGGGCCAGCAGGAAATCCCTGGGAATCCTGGATCAGCTTTGCTCCATCGTGGAGTGCATGGGAAGGAGGAGGAGTCTGCAGCCAGGACCTAGGGAGATCCTCAAACACTTTCTGTTTCTGTACTGAGCACGAACCTCCTCCCAAAATGAGCTTATTACTGAAACAAAAACGCAACAGGTTCTCTGTTTGCTAACCGGCTCTGCAAAAGCAGGAAGCATGCTTACACTGAAATCACTTTTCATGACAGTTGCAAAACTCAGGAACACCCTAACTTGACTTTTTGCCCCAAAATAAAACGGGCAGGGGCAGGCAGGAGGGGCTCCCGGCCCCACGGAGCTGGGCTGGGCAGCGTCACACACCACAAAAATCACCCTGGCAGCGCCCTTCTGGGCAGATGTCAGCACGGAAAGAATACAGGGGAGCAGCGTGACTGCCCACGGGAGGCAGGGAAAGAGGAAAGAGGAAGGGGGATACAGGGAGGACAGAGCCAGGGAGGGAGGACAGGGTTTAAAGCCACTGTAAACTGAGCTGAAGAGGGCTCTGGAGGATGGGATTTTGCACCAAGGCTCCCCAAGCTGTCCCAGCAAACAGCACCTCACCCCTTACGTCCTGATTTCCTTCCAGTTTTTAGCAGTAATAAGGCAGGAGGTTATACAAGAGCAGAGGTTTGCTATGAAAAGGGGAATAAAAGAAATTGCTGCTCTGTTGCTGTCGTCTTCAGAGAATAAAAGTCAGGCAAAAACTGCTGGGCCAGCTCTGCCGTACCAAAACCAGCAGCACGGTGCCAGCCTTCCCACACCAAAAATGATGGTGAACGGGCAAGTAACTAAGCAGCCTGCTGCTGGAAAGAAGGTAACCTGACCCACCGGGGCTCCCTGTGCTAACAGGGTCCATTTGGGGTGTAACAGGGAGGTTTCCGTCCCGCTGCACCAAACCAGAGCCCACCTGCAGTGCAGGTCCGCAGGGGCTGCACGGAAACAGCTGGGACCTGGAAAGCACCAATGCAAATTCCTTCCCTGAGAAATCAGTGGCTCTGCACAGCCCCAGGAGCATCCCAGAGCAAGCACACATGGGATATCCCCGTAGATTTGGCTGCACGATTTGAAAAAAAGGCCCCAGCCCCATGTTTTGCTGCTGGGGAACTGAGGCAGGGCGACCGGAGTACCGGCCCCAAACCCCACCTCGCCTGGCCGGGTTAACAGCGGGCGTGCTATTTAGGGGACAGCACCGCCCGTGGAAAATACAGGCGGATGATTTCAAGGTGACAAAGCAGCAGCTGATGTTTCCCGAGTACGCAGGGCTCCAGAGGAGCGGAAACTCCCGTTCCTGCCCTTTCGGAGGGGGAGATGAAATGAGAGGCTTCATGCAACGAGAAGGGCAAGGTGGGATTCGCATCTGCAGCACAGGTGGAGAAGTGCCGCTTCCCTTCTGAAATTTTGGCGTTTCAGGTGGCATGAAGTTAAGATGTTTTGGGGATTTTGCTTGTGCTTTAGCAAAAGAGGGGCTAAAATGCTCCCGTGGGCATGCAAAGTCCCTCTTTCACTAAAGGGAAAGCTGTTTGCTTTGATATCTTCTCCATCTTCTTCACATCGATCCCCCTCCAGACACAAGCCCTGTGAAGATAAGGGTGCGGGAGAAAAAGCAACCTGTCCCAACGTCCCCAAAAATGAAAGGTTTGGGGCACACAAAATTTCACAAGTGACTTCAACACTGCCACGCACACGTGGCCACATGCATGTCCCCAGACACATGTCCCTGTCCCTTAGCTTTCGGCCTGAGCAGCCAAACCAGAGCCACGCAGTCACAAGCCCAGGAGCCCAAACCCTCAGCGCTGCTCACGGACCACTACTTGACACGTTTTACTTGTGCAGAGCTTTGTCAGCTCTCCTCAGCTCTGTCTCCTCAGAGAAACGCTGCAGAAGTTGTATGTCTATTTTTGTATTTGGAAACACCGTGTGAGAACAAATGGCTGTGCTATTCTTGCTCGCAGCCGACACGATCTCAAAACTGCTCAAGGTCCACCGGAGGTCACCAAGACCGAGAAAAATCTTCGAGCAGGTTTCTGCAGGGTGCAGAGGTAGCCCAGAGGCTTATCCTTCGTCCCTATCGGGCAGAGCCCTGACTAGGAGGACAAGCTCTCATCCACGGCTGGCACCATGCAGAAATCATGCAGCGTGAGAGCTGCACGGGAACGGCACCGACCATACCATGAGTCAGCCAACTGCATACCCGAATCCACAGGCTGGCCAGGTCCATGAGATGGTCCTCTCCATCTGATAAACTCCAAGCAGGAACATCAGGGCAGGAAAAACTCATCCCAGGGATGAACACTCACTGCAAATCCCCTCGCCGTAGCACAGCATCCCACGAAACAGCACCCCAAATGTGAATGTTAAAGCAATTGACTGTCAGGCTCGACGCAACCACACCTAACCAGAACAGCCACTGGCATCCCTGCGAGCCAGCACCTGAGGATCTCATCAGGCTGCCCAGGAAAGCCGGTCCCCTTCAGAGAAGGATGAGCAGAGGGAAATGAAACAGCCCAGCCTGCATAATGCCATGAGACAGCAGCCAGGGAAAGCACCCAGAAGCCTGGCAGGCACCCCTCCTTCTGCAGCCCTGCAGAAACATGGAGCAAAAGGAGCTCATCCCCAGCCTTGCAAAGCCCTGTGGATCTGGGCAGGTTAAAAGACAGACAGCGAGCAGGGAGAGAAGATAAAGCTTCATCCCACCGAGGTGTGAACCAGCCCAGTGGGATGAATTTCCCAGTGTGCAAACAAACACTCTTCACCAGCGCTTTCAGACCCTATCCCACGTGCTTTGGTAGAAAATTAAACATGCCAGCGCACCTTCTCCAGCAAGAGAGGTGCCATGGAGTGTTTCAGCAGCATCATTTAGCACCTCATTTTCTTAAGGTGGCTGATAAACACTTGGGAGTGCCTAAAAGGTGCACGCACCTCAGTCTGATATGCAAAGATCACTTAACCAGAGCAGCCTGAGTGGGAGCCAGCAGGTCTCAGCCCTCAGCATCATTTGCTTATCTTCTCGATGTCCTACCAAGTCCTCCTTTTTAAGGCACCCCACCACACTCTGCAGAGGGCAGAGCTTTTGGCTCAGAACACAAAAAATAAGGTTTGTCTGAAGACAAAAAGAAATGGCCAAGAATCTGCCCTCCGGGTTGCAGGCTGTTAGCCAATGGGTCAGACACAAACCTTGTTTTATCACTATCAGGTTTCCCTTTTCCCTGCATGGTTTTACAGGCACCTGTGAGCCCCAAGTGCTCTGATCAGACCCAAAGCCCCGCTGTCAGGTTTCCCGAAACACTCTGCCAGAAGGGCTTGCAGAGAAACGGACACTTATCAAGGAAATGGCAAAAATGAAAGGCAAGCTCTCACGCAGTGAAAGGAGAACGGCAGGTTGCAAAAACATGCAAACAGCCCCACGCTTGCTCAACTCTCAGCAGTCGCTGCAGGCAGGGCAAGAGGAACCAAACAGGATTTGGGGTGTATTATTTTTGCACAGCTCTTTGGTAGGTGGCTGCAGCGTACACCGAGATGTCATAGGGTGAGCAAAAACAAGTAAGGGGATGGGGGAAAAGGTTCAAGACCGGCTGCAGCACATGGGGCTGGGGACAGGTAGGGAGATGGGGCTGCCGACATTTCTTCAAACCCTGAAATGCAAAATCAAGGCCTAAATGAAGCGGCTAGCCACACACAGTATTTGTTCGTGCTTATGAAGTGGTGGTTTGTAGGCTTTGGCCCACCAGACAGAGCACGGAAATCCTCTCCCTCTGCCTCCAGCCCTCTGTGCAGCAACCTCCCTCCCCTGCAGCCACCAGAGCAGCCGCAGCCCTCCCAAAATGCGCCCTGGGCTGTCCTGAGCCCTGTGTAATCCTCTGCATCTGTGCTCTTCTGCTTCAGCAAAGCAGCGCTCTCCTTCCTCTTCCCTTTTTGGCTCAAGCAAAGTGAATAAAAGGGGAAAAATCTCAGGAGGAAGTTTGTGCTCCCTCGCTGCCTTACAGCCAGCTGAAGCCGTAGCAGCAGCCCCTCTGCACCTGGCCCAAATTTGGGTTTTTCTGTCCACCTTTCACCCCCTCCACCCTCCCCGCAGGTGATGCACACTCACTGCTGCCTTCTCCATGGCCAAAATGACCGCAGCGGGTCCTGGAGGCAGCGCTGACACGCTCCCATCCCCGCTCAGCCCCCGCTGGCTTCAGAAGGGAAAAAGCCACGCAGAAATCTCATTAGCACCAGGAGTTCGAGCCCGGATTATTTACAGATTACCTAGTAATTAGCCTCGCTTGCCGTAAAGGCCACAAGGACCTCCTCTCCTTGTGCCAAAACCCAGCATCGGCTCCTCCAGCACCCGCGCACCTTCTCCCCGTCCTGCAGGGCTGCGTCCCGGCAGCGCAGCGCAGGACGAGCTCCCCCCCTTTTCCCATCCCAAACCCCGACTCACCCAAAAGTGGTCCCTGAAGCGTGCCTCCCGCATGCTGCTGCTGCTGCCGCTGCCCCCTGCTCCCTGCTCCCTCCCAGCTCGGCTCGGCTCGGCTCAGCCCCGCCTGGCCCCGCCCGGCCCGGGGACAGCCGCAGGGCTTCGGCTTGGAGAGCCGGGACGGGGGCAGAGCCCCGAGGGGTGTGCTCAGCGCGCAGCCCGGCCCCACGCAGGTGGGGAGGGTTTTTTGGGGAGGGTTTTGGGGCACACAGCCTGCTCCCAGCCCCGGGGAGGTGTTGCTGCTCGAGGTGAGCAACCTCTGGTCTTGGAATAGCGATGGGAGATGAAAGCAGATGGGCAGCGACTGTGCCCATTCGCCGCCTCTAACACAGGGATAGCTAAAACAAGCCAGTAATGTGAAAATAAGGCATTTTACACTTAATTTATCTGCCCAGGGTGGCGTGACACCTACAGCTAAGATGTGCTTGAAGGGCTTTCTCTTTCGCTGCTTGTGGCCATAGTCGCAGTTGGGGCTGGGCTCAAGTCTGAGGTTTCAGCAACCTCCTCTGTGAGCACATCAGCCACGGTGCACTGAGCCGATCCAACCCCAAATCCTGGAATAAATCACCAGTTTTCCTCCACACCCTCACCTTCTGCACTGCGGGCACTTTCAGCCAGCCAGGTAAGCCCCCGTGGGGCTGAGACAGGCAGCGGGACAAAGTAGCCAGGCATAAACTACCACGGCACCAGCACGAGGAGGCAGCATCAGTGTGGGGCCAACAGTGATGTAGTGCTGGAAGCTGCAGCAAAACAGGCACAGCGAGCACTACCTGAATGAAAACACGGCAAAAAATCAAACTTTTTTTTTCTGGCACACGGAGGCTCCTTTCAGCAGCTCTCCTGGGTGCAAGTGATCTCTTGCTCTCTGAAGCGCCTGCCAGCAGCCTCCACCACCACCACCACCCACACGCTGTTTCCCTGCCTCGCAGCACCACCCCGTGGTCTGCTCACCCCACAGCTCCACTTGCATGATGGAGCAGTCAGACACACACCGCTACCCCTCCCAGGTTTTATTTTTTTGATCTACTCAAGTCAAAAGCACCCTGATTTTTCAGTGTTCCTTTGTGTGTCCAGGGAAGTTGTGCACACGAGTCATTAGAGCAGCTACACAGAAGGGCAATAATTGAGAACAGGACATCCAAGTCTTTTTACATGGAAACTTTTATTCTCAGTGAGATCTGTACATTCAAGTCGCACATACTTTTAAGTCTTTGATGGAGCTGTAGCACATGACCACAAAAACCGCCTGGTCTGTTTGAATGGTTACAAGTTTATGCCTCGAAAGTAGACAGGAAGTTTGTGACTATTTCCTTCAACTTAGCTTCTGTCTGGTCAGAGATCTTCCCTTCGGTCCTGTTGAAACAGAGTTTAGTTAAGCTTCTGACACAGAAGTAAATGTACTGTTAATTCCCAAGTCAAAAAAAAAAAAAGATCTTCACTAACACAACCTTCTTTTTCCATAAGAAGTCAGTCCTGTTAAGAACTAAGGTTTGTCCACAAATATTCTCAGAACAGAGCCGTGTTGAACCAGGCACAGCTCTGCCAGAGCTGGAACGCATAAATCTGGCTCAGGACAAAGCAAGCTAGAACCAGCTCACAGGACAAGATTGTGGGAATACCCAAACCCCCAGAGTCAGCTCTGCAACAAGGCAGCTAGCAGCACTTAATCCACAGAATTCTAATATTTTAAAGCTATTAGCATGACAAAAGCATGCCAGCTCACTGCCTGAAGTGAGTTCCATTTCAGATTACAGGAGAAGCATGCAAACAGGTTCATTTTAAGCATCAGCTGGGTTTTTCTGAATAAAAACTGTAGACAAGATGCTGAGATCTGTGTAACAGTGCAAGGACAGCAGGCAGGCTGATTTAAGCTCCAGTCAGAGGCAGCAGAAGGCCTGATGTTCGGGGATACACTAGCTTAATGAATGGTTCAGTGACCATTATCTGTGCTGCAGCTCCCAGGTCAGTACCCCGACATGAACTAAGACAAATTATCATACCTGATCGTGGAGAGGAGGGCCTGGTGCTGGCTCAGGACATGAGCCAGGAAAGCACTCTCAAATTTAGTGATTTTGCTGGGCTCCAGCTTGTCCAAGTGACCTCTCACACCAGCATAGATGACTGCAACCTGCTCCTCAATAGCCATGGGAACTGCATGAAAGAAAACATTCGTACCATCAGCAATTCTTGTTTCAGGATACATCAGTATCAGTCTCTCTGAAGATCAGCTCTGTGTATGCAAAAGGGTTGCCAAGCCTGCGTTTACAATACCCAAAGGATATCTTCATGCTGCCACAAGGACCAGCACCACAGACTAAGAGGGAATGCAGACACGTTACACCTGAGACACTCACCGTACTGTCCTTGTTTGAGGAGCTCTGTCAGACGCACGCCACGATTCAGCAGCTGCTGTGTGGCAGCATCCAGATCAGACCCAAACTGAGCGAAGGCAGCTACTTCACGGTACTGAGCCAATTCCAGCTTCATGGTACCTGCCACCTACAATAAAAGGCAAGGGCACGCTGAGTTTCACCAGCTTTTAAATGAATCTAGTTGTCTGCAGGTCATCTTCAGCTGACAGTTGTCTCAAGTCAGCTAAATAGGTGATTAATCACACTTCTAAAAAAATCCCACACCGTCTGGCCTTTAACATGTTATCTTCTCTGAAAGTATCACAATTGATACTTCTAACTTGCATCTGGATTAAAAAGCGTGGCATTAACAGTGCGTTCTCTGTACCCAGCTGGATCAGCACCCAGTTCAGCACAATGGAACTTTGGACCATTTTTGACTGGTTTTGACTATTGTCAAAAATCTTTATGCAGATACTCTTCCCTCCACTCCCCATGTCCTGCTTCCTGCCAGCATGTGATGGAAATATCACAGACTCCATAAATTTGTCTTTCTGATTATATTTTTTAAGTTATTTCACAATACCAAGGAATTCAGAACTTACTTCCCTTGGTATTCATGACTCTGTAAAGAGTGAAATGGGTTGGGCAGCCTACACACTACTCATCTGATGACAGGAGCTCTCGTTACATGCTTACCTGCTTCATAGCCCTGGTCTGAGCAGCAGAACCCACACGGGACACAGACAGACCAACATTGATGGCTGGACGGATACCCTTGTAGAACAGCTCAGTTTCCAAGAAGATCTATGGGATAAATTTGTTTTATTACCCTGGTCAGAAGCCTCCCTCAGACACACCAGTATGTCTGAGCAACTTACTGGCAGAGGAAGAGAAAGCCCTACCTGTCCATCAGTGATGGAGATGACGTTGGTTGGAATGTAAGCAGACACATCACCAGCCTGAGTTTCAATGACAGGCAGGGCAGTCAGAGAGCCGCCTCCAAAGGAGTCGTTCATTTTGGCCGCTCTCTCCAGCAGGCGGGAGTGCAGGTAGAACACATCACCTGGGTAGGCTTCACGGCCAGGTGGACGGCGCAGCAGCAGAGACATCTGACGGTAGGCAACAGCCTGTGCAGAAGCATAAAGGAAGCTCTCAGACTTCGGCAGCTCATTTAAAATTCTGAATTCTTAAGCCTGAAGTGATCTTGCAACTATAACCATCAATGCTGGACCACAAGGTCTATAAGCAACACTTCCTGACCTGCTTGGATAAGTCATCATAGATGATCAATGCATGCTTTCCGTTGTCTCTGAAGTATTCCCCCATGGAGCAGCCTGAATAGGGAGCAAGGTACTGAAGGGGCGCAGCATCAGATGCTGTGGCAGACACCACAATAGTGTACTTCATGGCATCTGGAAAGAATTTGAAAGAATCATCACCTAAGTATATTACCTTATCACGCCAGTAATCATCAAATGCAACATGCATATTAAGTGCCAGTTGAAGTAAACCCAAGCAGTATCACCAGTTACAGGAAAGTAAAACAGATGATTAACCTATTAAGCTTGATTAACTCAAAGTTTCACAAGCAAGTTTACAGCAGCTATTATCTGGCACTTGCAGATTATTTTTCATCTAAAGTGAGGCTTCAGCTTTTACTAAGACACCCTTGGGCTCCAGAAGTCAGAGACCTGGAAGTCTGACTCCTTAGCTTGTACAAGAAGGTGCTACAATGCTTCATAGTCCAAAAACAAATTGCCACTAAAATACCTTTTTTTTTTTTTTCTACTAGGTATGATTCCACTTGACCAGCAGGTAAGAGGCGAAGTGCCTAGGTTCTTTTAAGCCCTGTTATATACATGGCTTTTTTGCCAGACATTACTGTTTCTGAAAAGATACAGTGACATAATGGATTATGTTTGGGCAGTAAAGTCTCTTCACCAGACTTTAAATTGCCATTCACACTGACTTGCATCCATACGAAGCAAATGCAAAGTCAATAAAAATACTTGCAGGCCACAGTTTATTATCAGGCCTGACTGCCAAGAGGAAACTCCCCCAACTCTGATGAAAGAAACATGAAGGGTAATGTTTTCAGAAGCAATTCAACAGTTTCAGGGCATCATTTAGTTTTCTAATCCAAAGTGAAAAGGTGTCCCCTATCCCTGCTGGTAACTGTAAGAACTTGTCTAGAAAAATAAGTAATTTTTTTATCAAATAAGAACAGAATCCTGTCTATACTCTCAGTCAGGAGAGTTCATAGTATTATTCAGCATTATAAGAACAGGATGTCCTTATGTGCCCGGCTCAACCATCATCAGCAATCTGTACCTGCATCAGTGAGCCTCTTCACCAGCTGTGCAACAGTAGATCTCTTCTGGCCAATGGCAACGTAGATACAGTACAGCTTCTTTTTCTCATCTGTTCCATCATTAAATCGTTTCTGGTTGATTATTGTGTCAATTGCAATTGATGTTTTCCTGTACAACACACAGTTTGGTTAAGTTATGTGACCCATTCCTCTCCCAACCTCCACCCAGCTGTGTTCAGGTTTGTACAGTAGAGCACACTGCATTCAAGTCTCTGTTCATGGAAACATTTTTCATTTGTGCATTTAACTTACCCAGTCTGCCTGTCACCAATGATCAGCTCACGCTGGCCCCGGCCAATTGGCACCAAGCTGTCCACGGCCTTAATACCAGTCTGCATGGGTTCCCGCACAGAGATTCTGGGAATGATGCCAGGGGCCTTCAAGCCAACTCTCCTACGTGTCTTAGATGTAATAGGACCCTTAAAAGAGAGAAGAAACCCCGTTGCAGTCTGCACCACACAGGAGAAAGCTTAACGCTTAGCGTGACACTCACCTTCCCATCAATGGGATTGCCCAGGGCATCTACAACACGGCCCAGCAGCTCCTCCCCAACAGGAACATCCACAATGGCACCGGTCCTCTTCACGACATCCCCTTCCTTGATCAGTCTGTCGTTACCAAACACGACAACACCAACGTTGTCGGGCTCCAAATTCAAGGACATCCCCTAGGATAAAGATCATGATATCATGAGAAAAACAATACCAGCATCTATGGTGAATTCTTGGTGCTTTAATATCGATGTGATTAGTCTACGGTGTGAAATATGGGACACCAGCAACAATTACCAATGTTCTGCTTACATCCAATCACAGAATACCCTGAGCTGGAAGGGACCCACAAAGATCGAGTTCAGTGCACTTATCTTCTCCCATACTGGTGACAGAACCTGCCTAAGCCTTCAGTTTACTACATAATTATACTTGCAGCAATCATTCCTCTCCCAAAGAAAAACAGAAAGGGTAAGTAGGTTTCAAATACACTTCTCTTGCTTAGGAATTCAACAAGAGAATTCATCTATCTGCCTGAGGCGAGCCAGAGCATTAATAATTCTGGAAGAGATGCTGCAGTAGTATTAGGGAACAGTCAGCTTTTTAACGTTAGTCTACCCTTAGGACTAGAAGGAGTCACCAAATTGTGCACTGTAATAGATCACAGAGCTTCTTCTTCAATGGTAATCATAAAAGCCTGCCTAAAACCTATGAAAACAAAATCCAGTGCCAAATTAGCCCTGAACACTTCCTAGAGGAAGGCAAATAAAGCTCAAGTGTTGGCCAAGAACCAGATAAGGATACCAAAGGAAAGCATTACAAATTCAAAGAATATTTGCTTTCTGTAGTATTTGCCTAGTAGTCTACTAGTTACTACACATTAAAATTACAATGAAGTCTGTAAAACCTCCATATGGAGGAGTCCATGCACAGATTCAGACTGGCTTTTAAAAAGTCATCTTCTCATTTGTATAATAAACTGCTTTAGTGGAAGCTCACCTTCAGCCCAGAGGAAAACTCAACCATTTCTTCTGCCTGCACATTTCTTAGACCATACACACGGGCAATACCGTCACCGATCGAGAGCACACGGCCAGTCTCCTCAAGTTCAGCAGAGGTGTCAGCTCCCAAAATACGCTCCTCAAGAATAGAGGACACCTCAGCAGTGCCTAGGAGAAGATATTTCAAACCAGATTTAGCGAATTAAGGCACAGTAGAAATTCAGTAAACTTGTCTTTAATTCATAAGCCAAGTTAGCCTCTCCCAGGTATAATTAAGTTCTAGCAGGAAACATTCTTCCATATATATAATGCAGATGGTAAGTAACAGTTTGTGTTTACAGCCAGTAAAAGCAGCTTCAAGTCATCACTGAACAGACTTCAATCAAAACACTGATGGCTGTTTAGTTTTGTCATTGATTTCCTTCAGTATGTCCTACCCTGTTAGCAATCCCTCCCTCTGGAGGGCCATTAGACTAAGTAGATTAGACTTCACTCAGAAAGAACTGACATGCCCTCTCTGCAGGCAGTGCGTTTACTTAGACTGCATGCATGAAAACACCAACTCGTTTGTAAATCAGCATATTCTAAAGGCACCTAATGCCTTTACAGAGCAAGATGTTCAATATGAACTATGTTTTCCATCTTCCCCTGATTTGGCAGCATGCCCCAAACAACTTTTTATTTCCTCAGCTAGGAAACAGTAAGTAGTGAAAATTATTTTCTAATAAAACCTTTACTTGGCCTAAACCACAACAAAAATTGTACATAAACTGCTACCGAAACACAGCTATGCAGTGCTGTTGCCTTCTCAAGACCCTAGCAGCTCAAGAGTTACAATCAAGGACAAAAGGTCAAAGTAGGCCTGAGAAAGTCATCCTTTCTCTAATATTGCCAACAAGCAGACAGAAAATTGGGATTTGGGTCATTTTTCAGGTAATTCTGCAGGACTGAAAGACTGAATTGGGCATTTGGGAGGCAGATAAGCTGAGTGAGCCAGCTGACATGCGATCACCCCATTGGTTTGGACACACTTTGACCAATTATTAAAGTTAATTCTGACAGATGTGACCATGTAACTGATATTCCACTTCCCAACACTGCCAGTACATAAGTGTCCTTAAGTGTTTGGTCAGCTGACACATGCACCTCACACTCCAAGTTCAAATTACTTTGTCTGACTTAAGATCAAGGTCTTAAACGGTACTCTTATAATAATAAGAGCCTTTCTTCAGACTCACCGGTTTTCTGGAAATGGTTTTTGGAGGCATGGATGTTTCTTGTGGCAACAAATGCTGCACCCAGGGCATTTCTTGAAACCTAAAATAAGTAATTGTTTCAATAAGCAAAGACTCTTTGATCACACAGAATACAGTATTTTAAAGAGAGATTACGTTAAAATTTCTCAGTATGAGATTAGATATTTAGTGTGTCTCCATTTCGACTTGTGCTCCAAAGCTCTGCGTTCCCAAGCTGCAGCTACAAAACCAAACCCAACATGAATAAATAACCACGGGCACTAAAAGAGACTGCTCTAAATCGCTGCGTTTTTCTGCACAGCCCTTGGTTTGCACTGTCACCACCACAGCGCTGCAGCAGCTCCCACAGCACCTCCCTCATCTGCCACCATTCCCTGTGGCATCGAAAGCTCAAAAAAAAAAAAAGAAAAAAAAAAAAACACAAATCAGCAAAAACCTCATGCATCCACACAAGAAAAAACAAGGTTATGTCTTAGGAGGACTGATTTCTCGGTAAAGCGAGGAATGACCTTTCCTAGCAAAGCCTAAGGGCAGATTTCCTGAAGCGTGGCTAAAGTATAGATGACTGTGCAAAAGAAAAAGCTGTGATAATTGATGCATTAAATGGTGATTATAACTATAAATCCTGAAGCTCACAGTGCAGCTCTGCAGCCGCAGAAAGCCCACGCTGCAGCCCCAAACCCCACGAAGGCCTGCATTCACCTTCACAAGGGGCACGGGCTGGGGACAGCCCCTGCGCCCCCCTGCCCCTCATGGAGCCCCCCAAACCCCCCAGGATTTCGCCCCTTTCCCCACACCCCTCACGGCCCAATTTTCACCTTCAGCGAAGGGCACGGCTCCCCTAACCCGGTCCCCATTCCCCAAACCAACCCATCCCCGGCAGGATGAAGTCCCCGGGGTGCTTTGGGGACGCCCCCCTCTCCCCCACCCCACAGCGGACCCCCGGGGGCCGAGCCACGGGGGGCCGCGGCCCCTCAATGTCACCGCGGCCCCCAAGATGGCGGCGGCGGCCGCCCTCCCCTCAGCCCTCAGCCCGGCTGGAGGGGAAGGCGAGCTCACCAGGCCGGCATGCCGCGGCAGGGAGCGGGCGAGGGTGGCGGCCAGGCGGGCGGAGAGCATGGTGGCGGCGGCGGCGGCTGAAGGCTGGGGGTGAAGCAGACGGGAGGAGGCTGCCGGCCCCGCGCTCTCTCCACAAAATGGCGGCGCCGCGCTCCGCCCTTAATGGGCGGTGGGGCCACGCCTGGGGTGGGGGGAGCTTCCCCCGGCCCCTCAGCCCGCCCTCTGTGTGTGTGTCTGGAAAAGCAGAGAGAAATGGGGTGTTTAGAAAAAATAGCCTTTACGGCAGGTGCGCTTGAAATGGCCCTGGGTGGGCGCTGAGGGGACGCGTGGGGCTGGGGGCTTCGCCACCCTTCTGGGGGCTGTGGGGGTTGGTGTCCGTCTTGTTCAGCTTCTGGAAGCTGAACATGGGGCGGAAAAGTGCTTAAATCTCTTAAAAACTTAAATCTGTGCTCTGGGAAAGAAGGTGAAAAAGACACAGCATGCAGCGCCTTGCTGGTCTCAGTGACCTGACAAAGCAGCTTATTTATTTCTCAGCCCCTCTCCTGCTAATGCCGGTGTCCTAAAAGGTGACCCCTCAGCTGCCTGGGTGCAGTGACAGCCACGCAGCCTCACTGCAAGGCCTGGAGGTGGGGAGGGTGCCAAAGGTCGGGCAGCACATGGGGACAGCGGCCTCGGAGTCCTGCAAAAAAAAAAAGCTCCCAGCAGGCCTTTGCAGGAATCGTAAATGTTAGTCAAAAAAGGAGCATGCCTTTTTTACGCAAGTAACAATACTCAAGCTATTCAGGTTCTAACTTTTGCCCTTTAGTTTAAAAAGATGATTCGTGCCTTCTTGGCAAAGGGTTTCATGTGTCTTTATTTGTAAGAGGAGGCTCAGGGGCAACCTTATTGCTCTTTACAGATACCTTAAAGGAGGCTGTAGCGAGGTGGGGGTTGGCCTGTTCTCCCACGTGCCTGGTGACAGGATGAGGGGGAATGGGCTAAAGTTGCGCCAGGGGAGTTTTAGGTTAGATGTTAGGAAGAACTTCTTTACTAAAAGGGTTGTTAGACACTGGAACAGGCTGCCCAGGGAGGTGGTGGAGTCACCATCCCTGGAAGTCTTTAAAAGACTTTTAGATGTAGAGCTTAGGGATATGGTTTAGTGGGGACTGTTAGCGTTAGGTCAGAGGTTGGACTCGATGATCTTGAGGTCTCTTCCAACCTAGAAATTCTGTGATTCTGTGATTCTGTAATTTGTATCGTGATACGCATGAAACATAAAATTCCATCAAAAACCACTTCAATATTTTACTGACTAAAGACTTCTTAAACTACTGGGTGCATAAGAAGAAAAAGCAAATTCCTTCAAAACATTCAGAGCACGTCGATCAGCTCTGTTAAAAGCAACGACTGCAGTTAGTGAATTGCACTTTTTTATTATTTTTATTTGAGCTTTGAGATTTTAAAGTTAGGATATTGTAACCTCGTATCTAAGCAAACTTTAAATAGAGAGCACCCGGATGCTTGTCCGTTAGCGACCTTGTGGCTGAACTGCCGCAAGGATGAAGCAATAGGATAAAGGATAAAGCAATAGGCCTAATAAAAAAAATAATAATAAAAAAAAACTATAAAAAGTATAAAACAAAAGAGCTTCAGGTGCTAAAAATCAGACCCCAAAAGACAAACGAGAGGACAACCGCAGTTGTGGCTACACGGCAGGGGCGGCGGGGCGCTCCCGCAGGACTACAGCTCCCAGCAGGCCCCGCGGCGCGCGGGGAAGGCCGGGGTGGAGGCGGGAGGCTCAAGGCGGCGGCTGATGGCTGAGGCGGACACCATGGAGAAGCTGCGGCAGGTAATGGCGGGGGGGGGGGCACCGCTCGGCACCGGGCTCGGGGGAGAAGGGGAGGAGAAGAGGGGGAGCTGTGGTGGTTGGGGTCTCCAGCGCCGCTGTAGCCAACAGGGCGTGGGGATAAAAAGGTGAGATTTATAAAATTAGGAGGTGAGCAGGGGTCCTGAAGAGATGAGGGAAGTTAAAGGGGAAACGAACACGCAGAGCTCGCAGCGCTCCGGCTATTTTCTCTCATCTCACTTGGCTGTTGACTTTTTTTTTTTTTTTTCCCCCATCCTCTGGCAGGTTACTTTATGGCTGAAGGAAGTGTTTGAGAATCAGCCCATTCCGCATTACGAAGTGAACCCCCAGACTGTTGAAATTTTGTATAATCTTAAAGAATACAGTGAAACCAGAGAGAGAGATCTGGCTTTTCTGGTAGAAGACACGGAGCAGAAGGCAGCAGAATATGAAGCACAAGGTGAGTTAGAAGCTCCAGTTCTTGGTTTCATCACAGTTTTCCTTAGTTACCTCATAGACTTTTTTATTAAAAACTTATCACCTAGTGTATTTAAAAAACAGACTAGCAATAAGCTTAGCTTTTGTTACGGTACAGCTTTCACTCCAATGTTCTCTGTGCTTTCCTTTCAGCAAAGTACACTCTGACATTAGGTTGGTCAAAAGCAATTTTTTAGCCAGCTTGCGCAGGCTGTAAATGTGGACAAGCAGGTTGATTGCAAAAGCCTCCTAGCCTGCTGAATAAGAACAGCATTAGAATATTGTCTGGATAGATAGCAGAGAGACCCTACAGCTAATTTAAGAGTCTGAGCTGGTGCTAGTCCACTGCTAAGGAAAACAGTTGAAGAATCTGAAACAACAATGAGGTGATTAAGTTATGCTCTTGCAGCCTGGACTCTGTGTCCAATATCATTTTTTCTGGAGCAAGTGAGTTTTTTAGGGGGCCATAGTAGATCTTAATAGATGTGCCAAAGGATCATCCCTTCATTGGCTTCTTTCAGGAAGGAATTTTACTGCTCTGTTCAGAGGGTGATGTTGTGCACAAGACAATGTTGTAAAAAACCCATTTGTTTTTTTCTTCAAGTCCTCTAGTGATTTGACACCAAATGAGTAGTAATGGAGACTGTGCAGTTGATTTAGGCTGTCAGAGAATGTAGATGCTACCAGACAGTTATAGATGTGAGCTCTGCTGTAATTTCAGACTCCCTTGGTAGGAAGGAATATCATTACTAGCAGAGGTTTCATATGACAAGCGTGATGGCTCTTTCCATAATAGCAGAGAGAGAAAAAAAAAAATCTGGAGTGGAATTGGGTCCTACCTAGAGCTAAAATAACTGTTTTTTGTTTTTTTTTAATCTGTTTTTTGTTTCAACTTGTTTTTCAGCTAAGTATCTAGAGGACCTTCTCACAAAAGGCTTGGGTCTTTCATTATCCAGTCTGTCCAGCGAAGGCGCCACCTACCTCAACACCCTGGTAAACAGTGCAATAACACTTGGAACGAAGGACACCTCTCTTGCCAGGTAGTCCTTCCCACTTCGCATTGGGGCGGTGGTCTGTGCAATTTTCCTTTCTACAGTTTCAAATTGTACTTTCACAATAGGGGTCTTACTTGTCCAGCTTCTTTGGCACCTCTGGGGCAGCTTTAGAGGACACATAAACTGAGCACAACACTTGATTTTTCCCTGTAAGGAAAGCCTCTGAAGCCCTGAAGGTGCCTTAGCCTCAATTAAATCTCTTTTTGACACATGCCTTCGTGATCAGTGCCTGCAGGATGTGACCACTACAACTGTCCACAAGCTGTAGCAGCTTTTATATTGCTGAGGCAAGGACTGTGGAACTGTAGCTGGTTGTTTAGTCTCATCTCTTATAAGGCCTCAGTTATGGTAAGGAGATTTCCTTGTCTCAACCACAGAGCAATTGCAGCTGTTAGTCTGTTCTTTCTGTTCCCTTCTGCCTGGCCTTAAACTATAACACAGTAGGAGTTCCTTGAGCATTGTCAGTAAGGAGGAGCTGAAATCTGCCTTGGAATCCATTTTTTTTAAACCATGTTCAGGAGCTTTGCTCTCACAGTTCTCTAGAGACAGAGGGGTAGGCAGAAATGAACAACTTGAGAAGAATAAGTGGATAAAATACTTCTGGGTGTGTCCCAGGGACATGCATTTTCAGGAACTGAATTTCAAAGGCAATTTGGCAAGCCAGGAGTGGAGCATTTTATTATTTCAAACCTGGTGGCTATATTCACTGGACTGCCAGGTCCTGTTTAGCCTTTCCCAGTACTCAGTTTGCTGGGCTGTTTCCCCTTCTGGACAAAATCTCTGCTAATTAAGGGAAGCAAATACTTTCAGTGACTTATTTTCCTCTTCAAAAATACCTGGTGGTTAGTTGCCTAATGCATCATAGCATGAGAAAAACAGGTCATTTGTGGAAAGTATGGGGTGGGTAAACAACAATAATTCTGAGCTTCATAAAAGTTGTCTGAGTATTCCTGTTGATTCTTTCCACCAGCTTCTTCTGTGCCATTAATGATATGAGTTCCGAGCTGTATGCAACAGAATCAAAAAACAAAGAATTGGAGCTGGAGTTGGCCAGCATGAATAAGAAACTAACTGCTGCACTGGCGATGGAAAAGCGGTTAGAGGAGTGAGTAATGGATGGAAAGGGGAAAGATGTAAGCAGTGCTGCTGATCTCTGCTGTGTGGTGCGTTCCTTGTGACAACTAACAAGGGTAACCGAACTGACAGGTTTTTGATTCATCTGTAATCCACAGTATTGGGAAGTATCTGCCAAAAACTGTGTGTTATGGGCACATTCAGAAGTCAAAAGACTTTGGGACTATGATCAAACCTATTATTTTAAAACAAAAATGGTTTACAAGCAGTTTTCAGATATGGGGTGGCATCTTCCACCAGTCCTCTTCACCTGAGGGTGATGGCAAACTACATCTTCTAACCACACTTACTGTAGGCTTTGTAGTTAGAGTGAAGGAGCCAGGCAAAACCAGAAAGATTCCTAAGTAAGAATTTCCTTTAACCAGTGAGAGTCTAAAAGAAAAAAAAATAAAGAGTATCAAGTCCATTCCCTAAAGGATGTCATCTGAAGGGCTTTGCCGAGTGCGCTGTGATCAGCCCCTCTCTGGGCATTGGTCCAGATGTTCTCCACAGTTCCCTTCCATTCTAATTATTGTCTGGTTCTGCCAAAGTTTTAATTGTGGTGCTGTTGCAGCACACATGCAAGACCCACATGCCTCTCCCAGTTTTGCCATGGCCCCTTTCTATGCCCATAAGTTTAGCCTGCATAACATGTCCCTAAGTGAATTAATTACAAAATGAAGCAGAAGACTTGTTATTCTGTGCTGTTACACAGATGGCTTTCCCCTTGACCCTTTTATCCTGTGGCCCTTGGGAGTCTGGAGTTGACAGCCATGGATATTTTCATGGCGGAATCTCACAGGAAAATGCAAGCATTCTCCCCCTCTGGAGTTGGTTGTATTATGGTGTTTAGCTTGAGCATAGATGACTAAGTGGTATGTGAATACTGATGTCTGTTTGCATGTAAATGCTTGTTTCTTTTTCTTTTTCTTTTTTTTTTAGGGATCTTAGAAAAACACGGGACTATCTTGAGGTGGAAAGAGTGAAGGCTGAGAGCCGATCCCAGAACTTGAAGTTCCTGAGAGACAAATCTGAGGATTTCAAAATCAGGATTAAGGCTGCTGAGGTAGACGGAAGGAATTACTTAACAGGATTCTGTAATAGGTTGGCGTAGTTGTGATTGATCGGGCCCAGAACTAGTTAGGGACATTGCTGATGCTTCCTAAACTCCTGGATTTTGTACATGTGGGCTAACAGGATGAGTTGTTACCATACTTCAATTGTTCCCAATATGTACACACTCATTCTTCTGAATGTCCTTTGCTAAATGCAAAGATACTTTCCCTTTTAGGCATATTAGCTCAGACTACTTTGTGCTTGCTGTGATGTACTGTTAACTTGTCTGTATACTCTTATATTAACAGTAGAACATATGATTCACTGAGGAAAATTGTGTCAAAATCCTGAATATAGCTATTTGGGGAGGATTAATGAATGATTAAATGTTGAAGGCAGAAGTTGTTCTGTCTTCTTCACCTCTCCCTATGTGATGAAGGATATGTAAATGCTTTACTTAATACTTGGATGATGTTCAATATCCTGACAAATACCAGATAGAAAATGTTGAATTAGTGTTAACCATGTTTTACTGAGAAACCTCTTCATAGCCTTGCCATGTGCTCTTCCCCCACTAATTTTCAGGAAGGATTTATTACTATAAATTTTAGTAGTATGATTTCATACACCAGCTAGAGCTGTAGTTAAAGTAGCATGTTTCTATTATTTTCAGACTGTGTTCTTGTTTGCCTCTTTCAATCAAAACCCAAGGAAATGGCAAAATCTTTCTCTTTCCTCTTATATTTTGTCATTTATGTTTGAACTCTCCTGTTTGTAGGAGAAGCTTGCTGCCAATGGGTTGGATTATTCATTGATGCATCAGTCACTAGTGAGCATGTCTGAGGTAGGTCTGTTGGTATAAGAGAGATGTTTCTACAGCAATCCATGTTGCAAATGGAGTGGGTATTCTGTGGAATGTATCTCATTACATGGCTGTCTGTGTATTGCAATTACGAAATAAAATGACCCAGCTGATTGCTTCTAGGGTGTACCTGGTCTCAAATACTGCTGAGCTAAGGGAGAGAAGGTTGAGTGAAACCCAGATTCTGAACCTCTGTGCGCCTTTTTCTTGTCTTTAAACATAACATTTTAAACTAAATCCTAAGTCCAGCAGGACGTTTTTAAAGGAAAAAGCACACTTCTTGAGTTACTAGCTATAGATCATCCAGGTTTGCTCTGAGTATTTATAGATATTTAATGTGTTTGAGTTGTTCTGTCTGCACTCAACATGTTTTAATGTTACTTGCTATTACTGAAACGCGCATTTCAGTCTCTCTTCCCATTTCTTTTACACTCTCTTCCTGCCTATTAGGCTGAACAATTAAAATAGGTTTCCTGAATGTATGTTGTCATTCTTGTGAACCAGCACTGGGTGGCAATGTTGACATTGCACAGTGTTTCAGAAGAGCACTAACTAAAAATTGTTGGAATTCTACATACAAAATGGCCTTGGAACCTTTCTAGTCTTTATCTGACCTTCATCATTTTCCCAAACCTAAGTAAAAGGGCATGTTTGACTCACTGGCATTTCTATGTCTGCTCTGCCAAGAGCTCTGTAAATTAGGCAGCACGGATGACTTCATCTTCCGAGTGTGTTTTTCTTTTTTATTCCTTTTTTTTTTTTTTTTTTCGGAATGTCTTAGGTTGATTATTTGAAAAAAATTACGGGCATTGTTATGTGCTAAATTTTAAGCTCCCTGGAGAAACTACCTCCCCTTGTTAACAGAATGAGCAAACCACTGCATGTTTGGGGACTCTTTTTCTGTTGCTTGTGCAAAATTATCACACCCAAGGCATAGGCATGAGACTGTATCTCCTTCCTTGGGGCTCAGGTCTGTGTGTGGCCTACAGTGATGTTGACCATGAAAGTCCTCTGGTGGCTTCTGAGTTGACAGGCTCCCTCCTGTCAGGGAGGTAAGATCAGGTGGTTATCCTGTAGGTAACAATGTTGTATGTTCTCAGAAAGGAAGAGAAAGTGTATCTGTGTAAAATTTGAACTGGGTTTAACTGACTGACAGCTGAATGAATGGTAGATCTTTAGTTCTCTGTGCATTTTGAGAAAGATCACAAGACCTCTAGCCAACATGGGTGACTTCTGAAATGTTGTAGATAATTGTAAATGTATTTTTGCTGATTTATATCACTTCTACAAGTAAGTCTATGAAATGTAATCTACTTTGTTCTGTCCACAGAAACTGGAAGAAATGCAGAAAGAAGTGGTGCCTGTGAAGAGGGAACTTGACTCCTACCTAGATTTAACTCCTGTAATTATTTTTCACTGTTCTTTTATACATGCAGTCAGATTGACTTCAATGGACTTCAAAAATATAAAGGAAATGGTTGCATGTAGATAGAAAGATCTCTGTAGAGATCTATTAATGAGTTGTGAAAACAAAAGACTTTACTAAAACAAGAAGCCATATATTGATTAATCAAAGCCAGAAAAATGAGTGTTTGCCTGGCAAACTTTGCTCTAACAAAATGTCTAGGAATGCGATCTGAAGAAATAGGCTGGTTGAGCTCAGTATCAAGATGAATTAGCTAGAAATCAAAAATTTAGAAGAAAATGTATATTTCCATAGTATAACAAACTTTCAGATTACACATGTCCTAATACATTAGTAAATCAGGCTGTCAATATGGCAGACACAGCACACGGTGCAGAGGTTGAAGCTCTGAGCAGCGTTGTAAAAATGATGAAGAAATACCCAGATGTAGACTTCGTTCCTTAAACAAGTACCATAGCTTGTATGAGTACTGGCTGCTCCATCATTTTCCTTGATTTCTCTTGAGGATGCTGGGAACACACCTCAGTAGGCTTCTCTCTGAAGCACCTTTTATAAAAAAAAAGATGTTTGATCATTTCAAATTAGAAAAACTCACATTACAAAAGACTGTTTCAATTGAGGTCAGTTCTGTAAACAATAGTGGCTTAAAGAAATCATGGGGAAACGGTAAATCTGTGAAACAAATGTCTTTGGCTGTGTGTGATGTGTGTATATCGCCGCCTGAGATACTTGGGACAACTCAGCCCTGGTATTTCTGATCTCCTTTGGAAGATCACTACTTTTACAGATGAGTATTAAGGATTTTCTGTCATTCAAGTGAGATTCTGCAAAAACTGGAGCAGATAGTCGAGTGGGCTTTGGCTTCAGTAAATAAAGCGGTAAGCTAAATGCTTGCCTTTGCATTTGAGTTTCCTGTTACGGCTTCTGTTACCTCCTCATTTGAGCACCCTGCAGTTCATAATACAGGTAACCTCCAAGAGGTGAAGGATTTATTCCAATTTTTATAAGCAGGGAGTAGAGGTCCAGAGAAACAAAGGGCCTTGTCCAAAGTCATGCAGAAATTCTGAGATGAATCATGTATCTTGTGTTGTGAACTGGGGACCTGTCTGCTGGACCAGCCTTCACCCCCTCAGCCCTTACAGAGTTCCTGCTCCTCAGCACGCCTCCCTGTAACCTGATTTCTCCCTTATACAAATACTGCCATCTCCCTCCTAGAACAAAAGGATGAAAGAAGAGGATGGGACTGATTCTCTTTTAAATCCATCTTACTCGAAGAGGCAGCTGCCTCCTCTCCTCAAGCAAAACAGGATGTTCAAATTGGATTAGGTTTCCCAATTCCTCCCTCCCCTGACTCCCTGTCAGTGGAGACAGGGAGAGCCCTGATGCCCTGCTGCTGGTGCAGACAGAATGAAGGAGGAGGGTTCATACTTGCACACTGCTGAAAGTTTGTGCTCTGATAATTTCATTCCTGGATATGTTTAAAGTCTAGTTCCTCAATTGGTAGTTTTGGAAAATGGATAAAAATATTTCCTTAGACACCAGGTTATAGCAGAATCTTGAAAATATCTGATTGTCCAAACCAAACTGATAATAGGCTTTTAATGTCAGTATCTATAGTATGTGAAGGGTGTACACAAAACTGATTTTATTATCCCTGAAATCCCCTGGGGCACATGATTAGAGTCTTGCGATGATGCAGGAACTCTGCGATTCATGTTGAAATACCGATTTTTATGCCGTTTTCTTTCATTAGAATCCTTCCCTTGTGCAAGTGAAGGTTGAAGAAGCAAGACGAGAACTGGTAAGCGTTTTTATCTTTCACAGGGATTTAAATGGGTGCTGTCATTCCAAAACAAGCTATATGTATAAGTTGCTTGTGGATTTATCTACCTCAGATCATAGTCTTAATGATCTCTGGAGGGAAATTTTTGCTCTGATATGGCAGAAGTAGTGCATATTGGTAGGAGGAACTGTTGGAGGCACGATATCTAAAGCTACAAGGGCAGTTGAGCATAATGGTATCAGTGGGGATTATGTATCTGTATCCCTCTGGATTTTCTGCTTCACCTGTCAGAATGTTTATTCACTCAACTGTGCCACAGCTTCTTGGTCTCATGACCTTCATTACTGTGCCTGAATTCTCAAAGGGTAGTAGGGCCCATGTGTTATTGAACAGCTGCCTTGTGGACTGCAACAGGGACCTTTCCCTATAAAACACAATGCCTGTTTCATACATGCTTGTGTAACCTGCAAGGCATTGGTGAGGAAAAGTTCATCTAAAGATGTTTGGGAACTCTGTATGTACCTTTCCAGAGCGAGCTGGGCCATGTCTGAGCATAGAAGCTGTCTTTGATTTCTTTGGGTTACTGTCTGCTTGTTTATAGACACGGCACAAGGCATTTAGTGATAAACCTTAAAACTGTGATCAGAAAGCACATTTATTTGAGAGTATTCTATATGTTTTCATATAGGACTAGTCAGGTTGGTGATCCACTTATTTATGTTCCAGAAATGCAAGCGCACCTTAGCAGCCTGTAATGCTTTTCTCAGGTGTGTACACTCTAGAGCATATCAGTTCAGCTCAAAGGTGTCCCATCGGGGCACAGTACAAAGGCTACCGAGTGATTTTGGCTGTTCTTTTGGAGGTTCCTCTGTAGTGACTACTGATACTACCGCCACTTGCAGCAGCGAGAACTTTCAGTTCAATGCTTGGGTTAATCAGTGCTAATAATATCTTGAGGTTTGATCTCTGCAGATGTGTTTGTGTCAGAAGAATATATGAAAACTACTGTGTGTGATCGCTGAGTTCTCTTGTGCCTTTTTTTTCTCCTGCTAGAATGACTTGGAGGCAGAGCTCTCAAAGGAGATTCTCATGCTGACTCTCGAGATGCCAGAATCCAGAAAAAACAAGTTCACCTGAAGTGGCTTGAACGGAAGATTTCTTTTCCAAATTTCTATTTTACTTGCACTAGTTTGGACTCACTGTATTTCTGCAGCTTTCTGCCTTACTCATCTTGCTGTCCGATGGCATGCTTGTCACCTTTCAGGAAGTGTAATCTTTCTTAAGGGTTCGGGTAGCCATGCATTTGTAAATGTCACTTTTTATAAAGTAATATGCAAGCTTCTTGTTTTCTCTATCAGTTATTTTTCCATGAGTGATACAAACCTGTAACCAACCTCCAGATGGCACCTTCACCAAGAACCGTCCCTACCAGCATCTGGTAGGCCCTTACCACACAGAATTGAACTAACTGTCTCTGTGTCCAGGCTCTGGGTTGTATTTTTTTATTTCCCTGGAGTCCTTGCTTTAGTGGTGCAAATATGGTAATGACAGGAGCCTTGCACTTACTAGACCATTGGCTTTTGCTCTCCTTTTCTTGTTATTTCAGAATTGGAGAGGCATCAATTTTTTCTACCACACATACTATGTCTAATGTTTACCAAGTTTTTGAAGATGAATTGTAGATTCTTAGTTTGGGTGGTTTCTTTAAGGGGGAATGAAATCAACTTTATTTCATGTCTTCAACAGGGATTTGATACATTAATCAATACAAGTAATGTGAAAATATAGCCTAGGGCTGTATAGGGACCTATAATAGGGCCTAGAATTGTAGTTCCCAGTGTGTTTTAAAGCCCTGCAGCATTTGGGACAACCCACAAAGTGGATTTTTGTGTGTGTGACCAATGGCTGTCTACTTTAATGGAGACAAATTCAGCTGTGACTTGCCTCATATGGTTTGTCAGACAGGCTTCACACATCAACAAATTCTACTGCTCACACAAGTAAGAGCTGGAGTGCAAAGCAGCAGTACCAACTGCCTAAGAATCTGTAGTTTCTTTGCCATCTGAGAAAATGGAAACCCATTACCCTAAACCTATAAAGTTTGCCCATGTTGAACACTTAGACAACAAACCAGTAGCTCTCAATTTTTCCCTTCATTACATTCTGGTGTTAAGCATATGAAAGTACAAAAGATAGCTTTATGGATAGCAATGGAGTAACTTTAAAAACAATAAAGGGGCTTTATACATGTAGTAAGACTTTCAGAGGTCTAAAGACGTGGGTATCTTTGCAGACCTACTGTGAGATAGTAGTTTGAGGCTAGATTGACCCTTCTACTTCTATGTCAAATGTCATCTTCCAAAAGGGCCTGTGGAACCCTCCTCCTTCTATGCCATCACCACACAAGCCATGAACACCCAAGTTCTTAAAAGCTGTTTTGTATGAAAAAGCCAGAATCTGAGAAGCTTGCAGTGGGGAGGGAACCTGGGAAGCGTCAACACCTAGAGACATGGAGCATGGACCATGGGCCATTTGTATCAGACAAGTGTACCAGGTACTGTCCAGATAAATAGCTGTGGTGCTCTCAGTAGCAATCTGTAGCTACATCTGTTCGCAATTACAGTTGCAAAAGATTATGGTAATGGTTGAGCCTGGTGTGCCTGTCACCAGGAGCTGCTGCTTGTTTCGATTCAGAAATTGATTTCACTGATCTGCAGGATGAGAGATTCTGTTGTTTCATGTCCTCACTTGAAGCAATAAGATCATGAGATTGGCACCTGATGGTTATGATGATTATGTGCATTTCTGATTTCTAAGAAGCTGCAAGCTCAGGAAGACAGAGTAAGTAAAGCATTACAACCTCATCACCTTGTGACCTTCCTTGCCTCACCTTGATGGGGAAGAATTAAAGGATGTTCTTAGAGCTGACGCCTGTGGGATCTGTCTTCTTCCAGATGCCAGAGAGAGCTGATGTTTACCTTCAGGATTTTTAATTAGAAAGTTAGGAAAGTACTAGTTGCCTTGGTTTCATGACTATTATCTTCAGTTCTTTCTGGGCTAAAAATCAAGACGGCAAGAACAGGTGGATGAGCTGTATATTCTGTATATACGCATAGGTTAAACAGGCGAAGGGGAAATTGCCTCAAAGAGGTAATTTTTCCTGTTGTGGAAGGGAAAAAGTCATAGTCTTAGAAACAACATATCTGGGCAGACGTTAGAGAGCAGTTTAACAAGGAAGCCATTGTAAGGCACTGGAGGTCATGACCTGTCAATTACGGAATCTTAATCACTTGAGGCTTTTAAGAGCAGATCAGAAATGCTTTGCTTAAGCATTTATTATGCTAAGGAGTGTTGATCATGCTGGGAGATAGTAAGATGGATTAGATGACTGCTCGAGGATGCTACCAGCCCTGTTTGTCAATGAAAGCCTCCAGACTTACTCAGCTAACACACGAAGGCTTTTTATTGCACACGTTACTGTGACTCAAGGCTTGAGTAGGCTTCCCTGGGCAGTGGCACTCCCTGAGCACAACTTTATCACACAACACCACACCAGTTGGGAAACTTGGTGGGAGAAAGGGGGGGGGTCTCTAGGCCTGCACCCGCAGGGCAGCTGCATGGCTCCTGGCTGTGCTATTTCACAGCACGGCAGCATGTGCTGTGGCCCACTCATTGGCAAAAAGCCTGACTACAGAGGTTGGCAGGGCCGGACTCTGACTCGAGAGCTGTCCAAAGATAGCCATGTGTTGCTTCCCAGGGTTGGAAATGTAAGGGGGGAAAAAATACCCAGCAGCTGCATGCGAGCTGCGTGCCACAGCTGAGCCATCTGCAGCACATGCAATATAAATCAGGAGCCAGTTGTCAGGTCCTACAGTTCGGCTTTTGATGAGAGCAGGGAAATTCAAATAAATGAGATTTATGCAGCAAATGGACTATCAGTAAGATGTCTCAGCTCTTCAGTTACACGTTTGCATGGGCAGGGTGCATTGCAAGGCGATCAGAGACATCCCTGCTCGCCGCTGGTATTTTAGGGCAGCCCAGCTTTTCCAAACTGGGGATCGGATGCCAGCACAGGAACAACTTGCAGAGGTGCTGCCGAGACAGGAGCGCGCTTGGCTGAGAAAATGTTTGATTTTGGGCTTTGCCCTCTGCCCTGGCAGCTGTTGAGTGTTTCCACGGAGGTCAGAGCTGGTGGCAGGGAGCTGTGCTGCAGCCTGGAAGGAGGCTGCCAGCTGGACCTCTCTGCTGCTGTATATTAGGAAATAATCACCCAACTGGGAATGACACAGTTGCCTGGGGAGGCTTTCGCTTCTTCAGCCCAGTTGCAGATTACATCAGCTGCTCCACCCTGAGTCTGATTTTTGGGGATGCTGTGTAATAATAACACCTGCCCAGGCTTCCAGTCATGTGGGGCTCCCTCAGCTCAGCCTGAGCTGGGGATTGCCTCGTTGTACTGCCAACCCATGCAGGACACGTGTGCTTTGTCACAGCTCACTCAGTTCCTCCCTAAGAAATATGAGGATCCCAATTCCACCTGGAAAAAAAAAATAAAAAAAGGATTTAAAATTATGCAGTAGGCATGAAAATCAGTGGTCAACCTCAAGTATAAACTTGTATAAATGAGTAATAAATTTTACCACAAAGTGATAGACTGTTCTTATCAGGACAGCATGCAAAATAATAATTGCTTTAGAAAATAATAATAAAAAAAAATAATCTTCAAATGAGCTCAGTGGTATGGATTTATTTAAATGAAACCACTTAGGTACTTAAACTAGAATAACAAGAATAAAATGCTAGAGAAAAAAAAAAGGCAAAATTCAGGCCAATGAGATAAAATACATATATATTTACTCTAAATACATTGGATCAAAAGATGTGGATGGACTCTCTTCGCTATAATTTGTCTAGTCCATATTGTACAAATACTCTATTTGTTTCAAATGGTTCACTGAGGTTGCTTTTTAAGCTTGCTTTGGCTGAAAGCATTCAAAATTTTCTTCGTTCATCTCAACCCTTAAGTAGATAGAGAACTTTGAAATTAAATACATTTTAAAAATCTTACTATAGTTTCAAGATGTATTTGAAAAGGAGGTTGGCTGCATGTTGTACTGTCTCCTGTAAAACACTCCAAATATTCTTTTGATAAAGAGTTCTGTTTTGGGAAGTTCTAAACAAAACAAAACAAAAAAAAAGAAAGGGATGTGCCAACACGCCTGTAAATGTACTTAAGTATTTTTTTTAATCACATCTAGTACTGAATAGGTCTGGGAAAGATTTCTAAGCTACTCTTTGAGTTTTCAAATTACAGGGACCAGTGCTGGAACGACAGTAATTCTGGTCTGCACAGCCGTGCATGCTGTAGGAAATCCTTCAGCTTCGTCTCCAAGTATGTTGTTGCTGTTAGTATCTTCATGTGGCTTTAGAAACATTTTACGTTTTTTTATGCACTAACTTCATTAAAGCAATCATGTTCCAGGCTGGAAGGATTTCTGCTTCTCTAATTCAGAAATATTTCACTTAAAAAAATAAAAAAATAAATCACAAGTGAGTAAGCAGAGGCTTTACCAGTAAGCATGTGCTTCAAGTCAAACTTGCATTTCCTTCATTCTTAGCTGGCTTCCACCTACGTGGTAGGACACAGCACTACCTCCATCTGTCTTTAAGTAATTCAGCATTACACCATTCTTCCTAAACTGTGCAATCTCTGGTTCAAAAAAAAAAAATAATAAATTTTAAAAAAACACCACCAACCCTCCAAACTCAAGACCTAATGTAATAAATGTTTCCTCTAGCCCCATGCTAGATGTGCCTTTAATGCTAATTAAGCAGCACAGCACAGCTGCTTAATTAGCCAACATTGGCTGGCAAAACCCAGCAGTGAGGAAGGTTTGGCTTTCTTCCTTCCCTGGGAGAGGAGGGCTGCAGCTAGAGAAGAGGTGAGCATTTTAGGGCTGTGTGGGGCATTGACACCCCAGTGCTGGTGTCCTGGGCGCCTCTTCTCTGATCCCAGGTCAGCAAGTGGAGGAAATGGTGCGACGTCGTGAGGGAGCAGGAGCATGGAGAGGATGGCTTGGCTGGGTTTCAGCTTTTGTGACTTCAGATGCTTGGCAGCCTGCAGCTGAGCTTGGAAAATGGGCGTTTTTTAAATGTTACTCAGAAGGTGAAGTTTCTATATATTCCTTCTGCAGAGGATGTTTAGTAATGTGCCTGTGGACCCACGGGGATGGGCTCTTGAAAAATCATTCTCCCGGTCTGGAGCTGGAGGGAAACTTCTGCCCTGGGGGAGGACAAAAGGTGTGAGCAGGTACGGAGGAGGTACTCTGCTCTCCCTGCAAGACCCAGCGAGGGAAACCAGCCTGGAAACGCTTACCAGCCGAGCAGCTTGGCATCCAGCTTTTACTTTGACACGGGAGCACAGCACAGGGTCATTCCTGCGCCTGCTAGACATCATCACACCGCAGGCGAACGCTGAGCTAATTTCCTCCCATTGTCTTTGGGGAAGCACAAGTGCTGCAGAGGGGATGTCGAGGTCCCCTGGAAGCTCGTGCTGCGCCTCCTTCCATAGCTAAACAAACCTCTGCTGTTTCCCCGTGAGCCTTCGAGAGGTGCTCTGCCGAGACTCCCGTGTCTCAGCCTCTCATTGTGGCAGAGGAGTTCTTATCGCTTCCTTGTGGGGGTAACTAATGCTGAAATAATTTCACTGTTGGCAGATGCAGCCTAAGAGTGATAAAAGGGAGCCAAAGGAGTGTACAGGAGTTGCTAGGCTGTACTCCCTGAATTCCTGGAGCCAGCACCACCTCTCACTTTTCTTCTTCCTCTCCTAATCTTTCAGCCTATCTCCCTGAAAATTCAAAACGATCCCCCTGGTATTTCTCCTAATCTGGCATTTAAAGTCTCAGGCAATAAAGCTTTCACCACTTCCCTTAGGGAGACAATTTTCCAGCCTACGGTTCTCTATTCAAAAGCTTTCCACCCTGATTCTCAGCTTAAACATGCCCTTTCTTAATTTCACCCCATTAAAATCATTAATGTATCACCAGTCTTCTCCCTTCATGCCATTTACCTCATTCAAATATTTACAGATCACTAATGTGTCCCTGCTTAGTTTACTAATTATATTGTACCTATTATATTCAGAACCTCTTCTTTCTTTTCGTAATGCCTCTGGGCTGCTGATTCCTTCAGTTGTGGCTCTTTGAGCTCCTTTCCATTTATCACTCTTCTTTGCAAATGTGCGGCAGATGCTCGCCGCCCTCGCCTGTGTCGTTATGCTTTCCTGTGTGCCGTCCAACACGGCATTGCCTGTTCCTCGCTGCCGCATCCTAATGCGTGTGCAACCGTGTGCTGGCTGTCTCTCAGGAGTCATGCCCCCGAAGCATGTCCTTTCCTTCAAACAGAGAGGCTGGGATGTGGAACCAGAGGTTGCCCAGAGATGGTTTTAGTTGCTGGGAGGGCACGGCTAAAGCTGCTTGGGAGAGCAGGGGTGGTTCTGGGTTTGAGCTGCCAGCAGGGGTGCCCAGGGCTCGTTCATGAAATTGCAGAGGTTGGAAGGGACCTCAGGAGATCCCCAGTCCAACCCCTGCCCAGCAGGGTCACCCCGATGGCATCCAGGTGGGTTTGAATATCTCCAGAGCAGGAGACCGCACAACCAGCCTGTGCAGCCTGTCCCCGTGCTCTGTCACCTCACTGTAAAGTCCTTCCTCGTGGGGCAACAAAACCTCCTGTGGTTCAATGTATACCCATCACCCTTTGTCTTCTCACAGTGCCCTCCTTGTGCCCTCTGCTAATGAGACCACTGGTTTGGGATGGGCTGATTTTGGATGGGTGGGCCAAATTTTGGATGGGCTGATTTTGAATGGGCGGATTTTGGAAGGGCCAGTTTGGATGTGCTGATTTCAGATGGGCTGATTTTATGTGCCAGTTTTGGACGGGGCAATTTTGGATGGGCCAATTTTGGATGGGCCGATTTCGGACAGGCCAATTTTACGTGCCAGTTTTTGAATGTGCCGATTTTGATGTGCCAGTTTTGACATGCCGATTCTGGGCAGGCTGATTTCGGATGTGGTGATTTTGGACGGGGCCAAATTTGATGTGCCAATTTTGAGGTGCCAATTTCGGATGTGCCAATTCTGGACGGGCCGATTTTTGATGTGGCGATTTTGGATGTGGTGATTTTTGATGCACCAGTTCTGAGGTGCCAATTTTGGATGGGGCAACTTCAGACGGGCCGGTTTGTGTGCCAGTTTCATATGTGGTGATCTCGATGTGATGATTTTGGACGTGGTGATTTCGGATGGGCTGCATTTGACACACCGATTCTGAACGCACCAATTTTGGACGAATTGGCTATTTCCTACAAACACTGGCCGCTCCGCACCACCCCCCAACACTCCCTCTTTCGGACAAAACCCACCTCTTTCGGTCAAAAACCACACTCAGGACACATCTTTATTCCCACACACGCCTCTCTCCCTTCACCCCACGCTCCCCTGAGGAGGAAGCCGCCTCAGGGCTCCCCTCCCGCGCGCTCCCCGCCGCCATTCCCCTCTCCCGCTGCCCGGCCTCCGCCGCGGCGAGGCGCTGCGGGGCGGCGGCCGCTCTGCTCGGCGCTCGCCTGCTCCGGCTACGGAAGTGACGGCGGGCGGCGGAGCCCCGCGGCCTCCGGGGACATTTTCTCCGGTGTCGGGGCGGCAGCGGAGACCCCCCCCCGGCTCCTCCCGGCCGTCCATGCCCCAGCCGCTGCCCCCCCGGGGGGGAGGAGGAGGCGGCCAGGAGGGGCCCTCGGCGCCCAGGTGAGCGCTGTGCGGAGCGGGCGGGGCCCGGCCGCTGTGGCCGCCGTTACCCCGCGTCCCGTCACGGTGTGGCTCCCTGAGGGGGGTGGGAGTTTGTGTGTGTGTGAGAGAGATTTTGGGGAGGAAAGCACAACTTTTGGGGGTCTGCGGTGCGGCAGGGGGGTGATTTTATTTATTTTAATTTTTATTTTTATTTGGGGAAAGCCAGGCGCGTTCCCCAGTCTCAATGTCACGGCTTGGCATCGAGGCTATCCTCCAAACACCCCCTCAGACCCCTCGGGGAGGTCTCGCCCCCTATTTTTTTGGGGGGGCTGAGCAGCTGGCAGGGGGCTCGCAGCCTGCCCCGGCTGTGCTCACGCCCTGGTTGCTTCGTGGCAGGGTCCGGCTGCTCGTGTCGGTGTCTGTAGGTACCTGTGTGAGGCGGTAACTGGGTTAAACTGGGTTTTACTGGCACCTCCCTGCCTGCTTTAAGCCAGCACAAAGTGCCCCACTGCACCTCAAGGGCTCCAGCAGCTTGGACGTGGAGGGGCTGTGGCAAAAGTGTAAGTCCCGATTTGTTATTTTTCATTTTTTTTTTACCGTAGTTCTGGCTTTTAAAAGTGAATGAGCAGTAAAGCTTTGGACCCGTAATCATCTCCTGAAAAGTGTAAGTTTTCTCTTAAACGCCTCCCCTCCGAGTAGATTTTTATTTGGCTTTAAGTCTTTTCTGGTACTTGTCAAGCTTAAGACTGAATAGCAGTCTTCTTACAGGACAGGATACTTGCAGTTTGCACGCAAAAAACTTTAAGTACAAATGCATTATCTCTCTCCTTAGAACAGCAGACAAACATTTACACTTAAAATGTTTGTCTTAAAGTGTTTTCAGTTGCCTAGATCGGTTAATAAACCCAAGGTCTGACCTTGGTGATACACCATGCACTCCAGATAAGTGGGACCACGGTGCTCCTCTGAGGTGTTCATCGTGTGGCCCTCCTGCCTCCCTTCGCACCCGTAATCACCATTTCTGAGAGAAGAGCAGCTTCCCTGCTGCCCTGGAGGAGGGAGAGCTACCTTTGTGGAGGCAATAAATAAGTGTCCTCTGAGGAGAACACTAAGTTGCTTGTGAGGCGTGTTTGCTAAACCCAGACACCCCACATGGAGCTCAGATGGCAGGTAAACGCTGGGTACAGGAGCAGTGGGATGAAGTGCAGTGAGCTCATCTCCCTCGCGGCAGTCGGTTTTCAGCAGTTTTCTGAGCATTTCACGTGTCCGGTGATCTAGAGGAGCCTGCTGCTGGCGAAGGAAGCTCCAAAGCAGGTGGTTATGTAGCTACTAAAAGCTAATAAAAGGTTGCTCTCTGTGGTTCTGGCATACCAGCAAGGCTGGTGTTTTGTCTGTGTGGCTGGGAGGAGGGACGGGGGGTGAAGGAAGGCAGTACGTGAGTACAGGCAGCTGGTATTTGTGCTCAAGTATGAGAATAACACTTGTGACTCATTTTAAGCACTTGAATTTTTAATTATAATGTGTTGACTATTTCTGTTTGCTCTTCGAGCTAATTGCTAGTTGGCTAGCACACAGGCTTCACAAAGAGATGTGATGAGAAATTCCTGAGAAATCAGGAAGAGGAAAGGGCTCTTTCCTTGCGCACAGCGCGCGGCGCAGCCTGGCCCTCTGCTCTTGCACGAGGGCTGCCCGCTCAGTAAAAACCCGAAGCACACAAAAAATGAGCTTGGAAATGAGCGGATGCGTCGAGCTGGGTACCGTGGGGGGAAGCAAAAGGGGAAGAAACCTGAAGCCGACCGCAAGGCAGTTGGGAACGGTAAATGCGCGGCGGTCCCAGCACACGAGCCGAGCTGTGCCGTAAGCGATAACGGGGAGGTAGGAAGGAAGGATGTCTGCCTGCGTCTGGCAAACGGGCAGCTGGCTGCGTGGACAAGGTGGGGATTAGTGGGGTAAGATAAGACTGGATGAACAAAGAGTAAATATAGAGAGTCGTGAGGGGCTTTGAACGCTAAGCGTTACGGAGATAAGGTGGTGTAACTTGATCAGAACAACAAGAAATAATTGCCTTGTTTTTCCTGACCCCCCTGTCTCCTTGCTGGGTGTTTACATTTACAGTGCAGGCTTTTTCACCTCGCCTCCAAGGCTGGAACAGATTTTCTTCACTTTCTTCACTATCTCTTACACATGATCCCATCAGCCCCCTGCTCCACCAAGGATGCCCGTGACGTTTGTGACCCACAAGATAACAGCATCTCACAAAAACAGCTATTTCCAGGGAGGGAGCATCCGCACGCCGTGCTGAGGTGGCTCCGCTCTGCTTGAGCAGTCTGGTTACGCTCTAGCCAAAATATTACCACTAAAAAATTGAAAGCTTGGAAACTTTTCACATGAGTAAGTTGTTCCATCAACCTGTGTCTCGGTCTCTGTAACATCTCAAAGGCAGTGGGTTGATGGTACTTTCTGACAGCACGGGGTCTATGGTCCATCTCTGCTTCTGTGTTTTCGCCTGCAGCTGACCATGTGGCTCACAAAGCCGTAAACATTGACAGAAGCTGGGCAGCAGGCTTAATAACACATTTACGAGATCAAAGTGAGAGATTTCAGTACTGCAAGCACGTAACTCACACCTCAGAAGAGGCTCTCCTGGAAGGAAGTACCAGAACTTGAACAGTGTTTGCTGACTTGTGCATTGTGGGGAACCAAAAATGAAACGGCCGCGGGAGAGCGTGACGGGCTCGGGGCTGGGAGAGAGCACGGGGATAAAGAAGAACTGCTGCACGATTACAGCGCTGAGACTGCAGCTTAGGCTGTGTGCAGGTCAGCAAGGAAGCCACTTCTGGCTCTGTTTTCCAGCACATGAAGCGGAGCTCAGCAGAGAACCAGAGCTTTTGACTTCGGTGCTGTAGCTGCGGGGCAGCTGAGCTGTTACAGCACCGGGATCAGCTGCAGCAGAAATTTCTGCTTTGAGTCTACAAATTGGGAGCTAGGATGTAACTGCTACAAACGGGCAGTTCTGTGGGGAGGAAAAAAAACAACAAAACCAACAGAAAATATTATCTTTATTTATTTTTTTTAAATACTAATTTAGATATAGAGTAACTATAAGCCTCTGCAGGTGCTTTATCCCAAGTCCATCTCTGAACTCGCCTGGAGCAACTGATAATGTCGCTCACCCAGTTGCTGTGAAGTTAGAATTGAAATTTGTGGTTGCCTGTTCACACTTGTTTGTGTTCCCCCTTCACACGGCTGATGAGCACGAGCAGAGCTGGTATGGTGTAGTAATTTCTGCACGGATGTGACTTTGTTTCTGCAGTTGAGGCACATGGCCATTACTCATTCAGGACTGGAAATGAGATGCAGCTTGGTGCCTGAGGTGTTGCTGTTACACCGTTGCAGATGCATTACTGAATGCACAGGGAGGTCAAGTAACGTGCCCATGGCTGTGTGGTGAGTCGTCTTTAGATTCCCAGGCATCCGACCTAGTACCCCTTTTTATTTAAGAAGATATTTTTTAATCAGTTTCACCACATAGCCTGTCTCCTGAATGTTCAGAAGTGGATTTAATTAACAAAATAGTGTACGGACTTTGGCCATATCACACCTTGTGATACTCGTCTCCCAGAAGACAGCTGAAAGCTGTTGGGTCTCAGTCTGGCAGCTTTTAAGTCATAAGAATAGGTGGACACTTCAATTAAATGCAGGTAGTTAAGACTCAAGCTAGCATTTTTGTTTCAGTGTACTTGCATCTTAGCTTTGATTTCATAATGAAACTTCTGCAGCATCCTGCAGGATGCTCTTCTGCTTTTATGCTTTATAATTTCCTCAAAGTGAGCAGGCAGAAACTGACTGTGGTTGGATAATGTTCTTGCCACGTTTCTTCTGTAATGTCTTATTTCATAGTGCTTGGTCTTTAGTCTTCCAGGACTAAAGAGAAAGCAGATTTCAGAGAAAGCAGATTTCACTTCCATTCATTCAAAATGGATAGAGACCAAGAGGCTCTCAGTAGCAGAGCTGGGAAGAGCTGAGAGCCAGGCTTTGCCGTGCCAGTTGTCTGTGAGTAGTTTCCACCATTTCAGTAATTGTTTTTTCATTGGGAATATTACGTTTCCATGATAGCAGTTTGCACTGTATGCTCCAACAGTCCTGTCAAACTTGAAGTAAAAAGAAGCAACTTAACATGATAGCCAGATAAGATTGAGATAGCACGGTTCTCCTGTACCGTGGTTTCTAATCAGCTGGAAATCTCCTGACTCCTCAGTTTACTCTCCCAGTTCTTGCTCTGTGGGAATGCCAGCTCCTGTAGTGAGATCTAAGTAACCTGGTACAAGCAAAATTTTAGGGAAGAGTGATAAAGGCTGGGCCAGGAAGCTGTCTATTAATCCCGAGTACTCTCGTTAGGAATACAATGTAAGATAAGGGTTGTTTTTTTAGAGACTGCTAAGGAAGTGAGCTGGATGAAATGCCGGTAGCCTGAGGTCTCGTTGTGTTTCACAGGATGTCTTTTGGAAATGAAGTTGTCGCTGTGGGAAAGAACGAGCTTGTAGGTAACAGTGCCCACGAGCTGAATTACTTATAAATACAATTTGAGTTGTCAATAGCTGTGGTTCCCCCAGAACTCCTAGTACTTTTTGATCAGCATTGCGTAGAATATGAGGAGTTGAAAATAAATGTGTTATTTTCAAAAAAAAATAAAAAAAAACGAAATTAAGTTTTATTTTCTACGATTTGGTTACTGATACTAATAAGTCATCTTAAAGGCGATTCACAGGCCTTGGATCCCAGGCCATTCTTGATCTACAGCTTTTATCAGCCCACTGTAATAACAGAAACTCCAGAAATTGTTGAATACAGCAAAACTAAGCTAGGGAAATCTAGTGAGTATCATATCGCAGCTAGCTACTTTTTGAGGGCTTATGAAGCCTCACGTAATTTATTTTATCACGTAAAAAAAAAAAGTTATATTTATCACGTAATTTAAAATGATACATTTGATTTCTCTTTTTTTATGGATTATAAGGTGAAAGTGCTTGTTCTACTTAACACCTGTAGTGAATTTTACTGCCCCGTGGAATTTGTAAAGCTACATCAACGATAGGGCTGTGTTGGATGAACAGTGGGATTTAATTAGTATTACAAACTTAACACCATTTTTTCTTCTACATTTCGTTTTGCTAGGAAAGTTATATGTATGTTACTTATACATCTTCTATTGTTAATTATTCGCATTATTCTTAAGGAAGCTCTTCCAGCTGAGCTTTTTTCCTTAAGTAAAGAACAATAATGCAAGAATTGTTTGGGGGTAAATAGTGTTTTTTATTTAAGGGTAAGTGGGGCTTTTTTTTCCTGTTACTACCTGCATGGTATTGATGAAAACTACCACCCAGTTTTCTTTCTCTCTCTTTATAGTTGGTAACTTGGTGTTCTCTTGGGTATGCTGATATTTAATCCCTGTAGGCAAAAACATGCAAAGTCTTCTGTACATTGTGGGAAACAAATGCCTATTTCCTGGTCTGTCTGTTGTCCTCTCACAGCAAAGGTCTAATTTCTTCACCTGTGCCAGCTGGAAGTAAATGCTTTAGGAAGTATCTGATAGTAAAAACAGCATTAAAAGCATTATTCATAATGCACATGCAGCTGGCTTCTGACCCAGTCAGTTGTGTGTTAGAAATACCCAGAGCAGCTTTTGTTCAGTTGTAGAACCAACCTGTGTACTTCCTGCTAATTTATTCACCTGCTGGCTGTCAGAAGCTAATTAACCCTCTCCTGCACTGTCCTTTTTCCTGATGTGCTCTGTTCTCCTGCCGTAACAGATCGTGCCCCAGTCTCTTGCTTACTGCCTGCGTCCAGACACCTATGGCTGCTGAGTCCTGTGAGAATTTCCTGTATTTTTTGTCACAGTAGTTTCTTAGGAAACCTCCAATAGGGAGCAGTACACCGGGATTTGTAAAAATGCAGACTCAAAGTTTGGCTGTCTTGTTAGCTGTGGTCTTGGTTACAGTCCAGCAGCACAGGTGAACTTTCTTAGCGAGAAGGCAGCAGGTTGTTCCTGCTGGAGCTCTGTCTGTGGCTTGCTGAGTCCTTAGGTCACGACAGAGCACTGTAACACCAGCTTCCTTCACAGGAGCATGTTGAACATGTAGAGACTACATTTGCAATCTGTTAGACACCAAAATAAATTGGTATCTCTTATTACTAGTTTTTAAAGAGAGACTTTGGTGTCAATAACAGCCCAACAGCAGTTGATGTCTACTGTTGCTAAAATGTTCATAATCTGACTGAATGACTTTGTCATTAGTGTACTGATAACATTTATTTTTTTAGTAGTATGCCTACTGCAATTTCACGTCACAGCATTTAGATTTTACACTTCTAGCTTAATAGGTAAATCAAAAAAATGAATGCTAATAACTTGTGGATGAGGAAATAACTTGAGGTGAGGGTCTGGCTTTTAGATCCTTTCCAGCCTGTGTGTAAAGTCTGGGCTTGTCACCTAGTTCTTCAGCTGTCCAGACCATAAAATGTTTATGTCGCTGCCACATGTGGCAGGAAGATTCTGGCTTTAGGGAAAAAAACAAACAAAACAAAAAAACAACCACGGTTTTGGTATTGAATTTAAGGTGTTCAAAGTTTTAAAATACATGAAATTTGGTTTGCGTTTACTCCTTCCATACTAATATGTGACAAAGATGTGTAAAATGGGCTGATGGTAAAATACTTGCAGACTGTAAGTTTGCTTAATATGTCTGTTAACTCTTTGTTAAAGACAGATGGCTGTCATAAATCGATACCGGTGGTAGTTCATTGAGTGGCTTTGTCTTTTAGGCAGCTCTGAGAGATGGTGAGCTGCTGGTGATTCCCTTCATGTGCTGCACCAGCTGCGGGAGGAGCACAGGAGCTGGCACGGTCCCTGCAGCAGGCAAGCAGCCCCCTAACTGGAAGGGAGCAGTGGCACAGAACTTGACAAAACAGCTCGTTATTGAGAGTGTCTGTGCTCCCCATCTCAAGGGTTGTTTAATTACAGGGTGATTTTCTGCAAGATCAGGTGGACTGTCCGGTGTTGTCCCTCACTCCAGGTCTGTCACTGCTGTCCCTTGCGTTAGGCTGCTCACCCTGCTCTCCTGGAGTGCAGTTCTCTGATCTCGTTCAGTCCCCTGGCCCTGCAATAAGGTAGGGAGCTTCCTCCTGGGAAGGCGGATGGCAGACAGAGCAGCAGGTAGGCAGTTCTGCCTCCTCGCCGTGGCACTGAGCTGCTGGAGGGGCTGAAGGACTTGTGGAGCTGCCGTGTGAGTATCCCACAGCACTCGCTGCTGCTTCACATTTTCCAAATAACAGCAGCAGCAGGGTACAGAGTGTTCGTTTGTGCCTGTCTGTGCTGGATCTGCTTTGATTTTGCCGGAGACAGCAGTGAGATGACTCGTACTTCGAAGTTACATTGCTCTTGCCTTTTGAGCTATTAGTGGGTAATGCAACGTGTGATTACTTTCAGGCTTTTACAGATAAACGTTCTTAATAGAAATCAGATCTGCACTCTGAAGACCAGGATTGAAGCATTACTGTTGTTCCCAAGCAATTTTAAGACGTGGCGTTTCTGTGAGCATTACTTTATTGACCACAGTAGAACAACGGACCAATGATTCTGGAGAAGAGGTTTGCTTGTTTAAAATGGTGTGAACCAACAGAGGAAGCACAGAATACATTTATTTTGAGTTATAGAAATGGATAGGTAAAATAGGAAAGTTTGTTAAACTCAAAATCGTACAAAAAGATAGTGCATCTCTATGGCTATCCTCAGTAGGGTGATCTTGTGCGAGCTAATATATGGGAGAGGGAAAAAGAAATGAAGCATGGCTCTCCTAGCATGAATTTCTACCACTAGTTTTATTGAAAGAATAAAGAAAATCTGAGTGAAACTCTTACATTTTTAGGAACAGGTAGTGATAAAAATATGCCCTCTGTAATTTATGGAGTAGAGAGTGCTGTAGACTTTAGATCACTGTGCACTTGGAAGACAGTTATGCTCTGAGGAGGAACTGGTATTTTAGAAGGGTAAATGTGTCTTTATCTGTATGCTAATGGATTTATTTTTACAAGGACTGTGATTTTTGTGGGATTTTGGTGCAGCTGGTGAATGTTTCTGCAAGTCTCTGTCAACTTGTAAAGTAACCCATAGCTGGTAGTTACTTTATTTTTATTTGTACAGTTTATTTTATTTGGAAGAGGCAGGAAATGTGCATTAAACATTAGAATGCAAAGACCTGTATTTAAACGTAAAACCTTGTTTCTTATTAACAATGGAAAACGTTGCTTTTAAAGGTTTCAAAGGATGCTTCCCAAACCTTTGTTTAATACATATGCTTGTAGTTTTTATTCTGCCTTGAATAATTTGTATAGCCAGCCTGTTGAGCCCACAGTAGGAGCAGCCTATTTTTAACCTTGGTTTGTTTATGCAAAACCAGTTGAAACAGAGCATTACTTTAATCCTTTCTTCTTTTGTTTCACACCTCAATTCTCTTACCATGTCCCTTGCAGAAAGGGTCCTATTCTTTAGGGTTGCTACCAGGCCTGATTTATGAATCATCTGATAAAGAGCCAACTCCACTCCCAGAAATGTGCCTTAGGTAGAATTGTATGCTCGTGAGTCAGCTTCAGGGCAGCATTTTCAAAGGAACACTATATAAATTACACAGTATCCATGCGGGGGTGGCTCAGTGTTATGAAAAATCTGCTCTAGAGCATCGTGCACGCACATCCACACAGCGCTGAGTCAACTGTCTTGAGTTAAATTGAGTCCTGGTTGCACTTGTGTTGTTTGAAGAGCAGAGGTATGTGTGACACTTAGAGGGAAATAAAAGGCATGTGCTAAGAATGTGCGGTATCCCTGGGGAGGAGGTGGAGGAGTACAAAAGACAGCAGTTGGGAAGTCCAGAAAGCATCACTGCTTCCTTGTCATCGTGCAAGTTAGGTTTTTTTAGTGGTCTAATTCTGTGGATTGATTGGTTTTTAATTACTTAGGCATTTTGTTGTTGGGCACATCCACACTTAGTGTTAGTAGGAGAATGGCGCTGATGAGCTTGCTGCATTAGGAAGCCTGGTTAGAGTAAAAAAGAAGGCATGGCAAACACGTGGATACACCTGCAAAGGATTTAGGCAAACATTCAGAAGTGGCCAGTCACTGCAACTCCACATCTTCACAGTCGTGTGACTCTCTGTCACAAGTGGGCATAACTTTGGTGTTTGCCCAAGTTACTGTTCTGTTAGTACGAATTAGTCTTGAGTGTCATGGTCAGCTCCTCAGTATCCAGGTTGTGTGCTGCTCCTGCCCTCCCCATGTCCCCAATCTTTAGGTAAGTGCTTGATTCAGAGCTCCTGCTGCTCTTGTCAGAATGTTTACATTTTTTACTGTTTAAAAAAAAAAAAAAGACTCTTTTACACAGTTCTGTTGGGCTAAGCTGTATACATTTGTCTATAACTTGTTTAGCTCTTACTCCATCCATGTGCGGTTGCTTTTGGTAAAGGGGAGATAATCCACTGCTGATAGAAATCATTGTTTATGGAAGTTTCAGCCACTGTATGCTTTAGGTCCATATAAATGTAAAACCATTTAGATGAAAAGTGAGGCTGTAAGGTGTATTTCCTCTGGGCAGACTGCTTTAGTTAGCTCTGTTTTCTAAACAAGTAACTAATCTGCAGCACTGCAGTTTAACTTTTCATTTAGCTAGTCACAGACTGTACATTTTCTGCAAAACTGTACATTTTCTGCAAAACTGTAGGTACCGTTTCTCTTTGTTTCAAATTATAGCTTGTGAATGAATGGCTAGTGGTGTGAGGAGGTGGGTTGTTCAACCTTTTTTTCTTTCAATGCTAAAATGGCATTCAAAGACAGTATTTTGCTAGATATATATGTATATTTTTTAATGTAAGCAGTTGCTGGAAATGGTGTAAGAACAGTCATAAGCAGGGAGAAGAAGTGAACTGCTGCCCTCTGGGTATAGAGGACATTGTGGAGTCTGTGTCAGTGGAGGTTTTCAAGATGTGCTAGGTACTCTTATCTAGGCTCACTTTTCCAGGTGATCTTTGGAAGTTCCTTCCAGCCTTGGCTGTTCTGTGAAATGTGCCAGGAGTGAACTAAAGGCTCTGCACCCAGAGGTGGTCAGGCACTGCACTGGGCTCCCCAGGGATGTGGTCACAGCACCGAGCCTGGCAGAGCTCACAAATCATTGGGCCAATGCTCTCAGACACATGGTTTGATTTTGGGGTGGTCCTCTGGGGACGCAGGAGTTGGACTTGATGATCCCTGTGGGTCCCTTCCAACTGAGGATGTTCTGTGATTCTATGCTTTACAGTGACTTTTAAGAGCAAGCTGCTGTGAGAGGCTTACTTCTTCTGAGTCTGTCGTACCCACAGCTGCTGAGAGAGCGCAGGCTTCATTCTTTATCATGAATCAGTTCAATAACACCTAAAAAGACGACGTACAAAGAAGATGAGGCTATCATGATGTTTATTAAGTATGTCAGGCTTTATCATTTGTTTTGGGTGAAACGCATTTCTTACTGACATGGCAGGATTTACAATTCTAAAGGACATTTGCTTTGCTGAAAGCAAAACAAAAGTGTTTTGAAGGATGCACATGTGGCCAATTATTAATTAAAAGCATCCATACTGTCCTTGGTACAATTATTTGTGCAGTAGAATATATTAATAGCATAAATTCCACAATAGTTGTTCTTCCGGAACTACTAATACCTCTGTTCAAATTTCTTTTTTGGGGGGGGTTTAATCATTTTTTTTATCTTCAAAAATCTCAGAGCAAACAGTGCTGTGAAGGAAACACTTGGCAGTCCCCCCTGTGGGGATTTGGAACCTGTGAGTTCAAGGTGTGATGAGATGAAACAGCAGGTAGTTTTTTGTCAGGTTTGTTTTTGTCTGAAGGGATGCTTTGTTCCATGCCCTCCCTTCCCTAGTCTTACTGCCAGCTCTGGCAGAAAATTTCTTATATTTTGTGTATTTTGTGGTGTGTGTTTTTTCCTGCTGAAGTGAATCTACCCAAGAAAGGCCGAGCCAGCTTTGGAGCAAAGGAGGGAGCAGGACTGCCCACTCGTGAGCAGGGGGTAAAAAACATCTCAATGAGAGGCAGCGAGCTGTGGGACTGGCTGGGCTGTCTCTGCTTGTCTGACCTTTGGAATCCTCCTGACTTTCTTCAAAAAATTGCAGTTTTCAAAGAGAGCAAATTGTCTGCTTTTACAAACGAGTCCGCGACTTGAAAGCACTTCTCGTGTACAGGTAGATGTTTAAAGGTTTCCACGTAGTGGTACTTGCTGTGTGTGGTTGAAAAATAAAATAATTTGTTGAAAAAAGCTAGCCTAGGAGTTTTTATAGAATTGCTTTTTTGAGTCGATATCTGTGCGTCTGAGAAAGGAGAGTGACATTTCTGAGCAATATCTAATTAAGTATCCATCTGTGTCTGTAAGCACCACAGCTTATTTTTCAGTGCTATGTTGTTCTCGTTTAAGGAGAAAACTGTTCTTTTTCTTGTGTTACCTTGAGATCACCTTTTCTAATGCCATTGCAAGAAAAGAGAGTGACAAGAAAGGACGGGCGTTTTTCAGTACAGTCTATTTCTCTTTATGATCTATATATTTCTCCAATAGAGCTAAATCAATGTTTTTTTTCTTCTTTGAGATGTGACTTTCCTTGGCATAGATATTTTACCCCCACAGTCTGCATTCTTCCCTACAGCAAAGTCTGTTTGAATCACGACAAACCTTCTTCCCCCAAGATAAATGTGCAGTTTTTTATGCACAGTAACACCAGAATTCCTGCAGATGAAGATAGGGATACCACATAAGCCAGCAGGGCAGACTTGAGTCTGTGGATGAGGAGGCTGCTGGATGTCCTTGATACCATCTCTACCATCCGTGAAGACTCCTTGTGCCTGGGGGAGGCTGCTGAGGACCGGAGCAAGGCTGAGGACAGGACCAGGCTGTGGCCAGCCCGATCTCACGGGTCCTGCTCTGAGTGGGCAGGAGCTGGGAGCAGAGAACTTCGGACCAGACCCATTGTACAGAAACTGTCCTGTGGTTCTGCGACTCTCTGTATTTGGGTTGTTAAAGCTCGGAATTTTTATAAAATTCTTGCAGCGTGAGTGAAGAGGTCTGGCGCGGTTTGAGTAGTCAAAACATGATCCTGCATAATAATAAAAGGCTTTATTTTGGATTTAGACTCTCAGCAAGGTTGCAACATGTAGATAAAACATAATGTTTGTTGTTTTTTTTTGTCTGATAGACCAGCAAGATGGAAGGTCAAGTACTGATGACTTTATGTTCCCTTTGGGGCTTGTGAGTAGATGATGTTCCTGGGTAGGACACTCGTGAGAAAAAAATCCCTAGTCAATTTGTGCCACCCTTTAGCTCTGTGTTGGGCTCCCCTGACCGAAAGGGTGAAGGGTACAGAAGCTGTTCTGTGGTTACTAGCTTGAATTTTAAAATGCATTTCTTTTGGCCAGGCTATTATTCTTACTGTATGTATTTGAGCAACCAAGTTTGTTCCTGCATGAGTAGAAATCACATTTCAAAGTTCCTAGGAAAGGTATTTTTCTGTTCAAAGTGTATTACCAAGCAAAAGCAGGGAGTTGCACTAGCAGATACAGTACATACCCCACTGTGAGTGGCTTGGCAAGAGTTATACATTCATCAGATCTCTGTTCCGCTTTCATGTCTCCTAGGAAAATTATTTGGTAATGTAGATTTGCAGATGATATATGTAGGAATACTGATTTTATTACAGCGTTGGGATGCCGTTGTCTCAAAGGTGTATTCGTCATGTGGGTTTGTTGATATTGGGCTGTGGCCTGGTAAATAAATGGGCTCTTACGTGATATTTATTACCTACATTAAATTACCATCTCCAGAAATTCTTCTTTTAAGTTGGTTTCAAGAGAATTTTTCTCAGTGCAAATATTGGGAACATTTTTCTCTCTATCTATTTTCCTTTATTTTAAACTTACTCTATTCTTGTATTTTTTATGTGAAACGGGGTTTCTACTTGTTTTTTTGTTTTCTTTTTTGTATTTAGTATACCTAGAGTTGTCACCTGTGCCTTTCTTCTGTTGTCTGTTATTAACTAAGTTTTCTTTCCTTAACTGGTGTTTCCCGTATTTATCTGTTGCATCATCCAGCATTTCATTCATTTGCCTGAAGGAGACATGACCTCTACTTTAATACTCTTTTGAAAGTGAAGTTTTGAAGTGGGTTAGGGCAGACAGCACAACCCACAGCATCTTGAACCAGGGAAGCAGCTTCACTCTGTGCTACAGGCAGCAGCAGCATTCATGTACAGGCAGCTTGGGATCGATGGGGAGACAAGAAGGATTGTCAGGGCATAGAAAAACCTCTCTGACCCATCTATGCTCTCTTAGGCTGCTCAAGTGCTATTTGCCCTTGCCTGCAAAAATGCTATTTTAAAATAGTAAAGCTTAATATTGCTTTTCCTTATGTGTCTATGCCTTTTTTTTTTTTTTGAAGTGCCATAAATTTGTTGTTTTCTGTACTTCTAAACCCATGAACCATTTGTTCCATACAATTAATCTGCGAGCGAATGCGGCAACTTCCTTCACTTTTTTCTTGCATTGAATTCCAAATGGAAATTTGGGTTGAAGGCAGAGTGTGAAAAATTAAGATAAAATGATAAATATTGTACTGCTAAAATTTTATTATTATTTTTTTTAATTCCCTGAAGGTGCTCTAAGTGCTGCTTAGTTGATAACGTGCAAGTTATTAATCAGAAAAATAGCTTGTTTTTTGTACTTGTGCTAAAGCAATGCAATTTATTAAATTATAATTTAAAGTAAAATAGCTGTGTGGGTGGATACTGTTTGTCACTTGCAGCCCATACTACTTTATGCTGTTCTCCTGGCAGATTTAAGAGAAACTAGGTCAGCCGTAGGTTCTTGTACCAGCAGGACTTGTACGGGAGCCTTTCAAGGAGCACCGAGTGGTGTTTTAGATGCTCCTGATACATCTTTACACATGGCTCACGTTGGTACTGTAAGTTTTGTAAATTATCTTAAAAACATTAGATTATAAAGTTTGGAGTCCTGATCAATTGCGAAGAGATTTCTCATGAAGATGAAAACTGGACAATGTTCTGGGCTTTCCGGGCAGATGGCTACAAGTCTGGGAGTTTTCGCTCTGGCTTTATTCATAGGTACTAAAGTTCTTTGTTAAAAGCTTTAAAGGCCAAGGTAAAGAACTTTAGCATATGTTGCTTATAAGACACTGGTTTAAATCTTTGTAAAGGAAAAATAAATATTTTTGATTTCTAATTGTTTTGATCTAGTGAGATAAGCCACGTTTACTATGTGTGCAGTGCTGCTTTTCTTAAGTGTGTAAAAGGATGAGTAGATTGGTGTAATGGGATGAGTTCACTAGGAAAAAGTAAATGGGGGGAAAAAAAAAGCAGTATGGTACTGAGCAATGCTCTCCATGATTGAAAGCAACAAGATGACTGAGAGAGTTATTTGGGTAAATGATTCTTACTGTTCTGTTCTTGTGCAGGCTGCTGTGTTGCTGAAAACCGTATCTAGCTGACCCAGTCTTCCAGTCCGCGTACTCCATGCTTTGAGACCAGGAGAACCTCGGCGTTCTGAAATGAAGATGGAGGCGGTGGGAAAAGCAGAAGAACTTCTCGATTCGGAAGCTCCTCCAAAGGCTTCCGAGAAGCAGGAGACTGCTCCCGATGAAGATGGACCTTTAGAACTGGAGCCACATCCTCAGAAGGACAGTGTGCCCGCTGCCTCAGACTCCGCAGTGCTCTCTTCGATGCCTTGCTTACTGATGGAACTGCGGCGAGACTCCTCGGAGTCTCAGCTGGCGTCCACGGAGAGCGATAAGCCAACGGGTGGTCGAGTTTACGAGAGTGACTCTTCTAATCATTGCATGCTTTCCCCTTCTTCCAGTGGGCATTTGGCTGACTCAGACACGTTGTCTTCCACAGAAGAGAATGAGCCCTGTCAAGCTGAAGCTGCTGTAGAGGGAGACCCTTCGGGGGTGTCTGGGGCTGCAGTTGGGAGGAAATCCAGGCGATCCAGGTCTGAAAGCGAAACTTCAACAATGGCTGCCAAGAAAAACCGCCAGTCTAGCGATAAGCAGAATGGTCGAGTTACCAAGGTAAAAGGTCACCGAAGCCAAAAGCACAAAGAAAGAATCCGGCTGTTAAGACAGAAGCGGGAGGCAGCTGCTCGCAAGAAGTACAACCTGCTGCAGGACAGCAGTACCAGTGATAGTGACCTGACGTGTGACTCGAGCACGAGTTCATCAGATGATGATGAAGAGGTTTCAGGGAGCAGCAAGACAATCACTGCAGAGATACCAGGTAGAGGATGTTTTTTAAACTGAACTGTAACGCATCTGACATCGTTTCTCAGCTGTCATGCTAAGTTAGATGAGTGACACTTGAGAAAAACCAGAACTGCAGCTCTGTAAATTTGAAGACTGCAGTATATTAACAAGATATGGGCAAACTTTAAAATCTGTTCTGAGGTTTCATTGCACTTTTGCATACCAACAAAGTGTAGAAATGGTAAATTGGAGGAAGGACTATCTTTGAATTCTGGAATTTTCAGATCTCTTCCTTTGTAAGCCTATATGAATTCCTGTCAGTGCTGTTAAATCCCATTAGATGGTGATAATCTAATAAATACATTCTTAAGATAAGTGGCCAGCTTTGCTTTAATATATTAAGACCACAGCTCTGCAGCTGTGTTGAAAATGACATGGCATACCTCTTGCCTGTGTTATAGTAAGGCCCTGTTCACTACTGCACTTACACTGTGCTTTCAGCTCTCCATTTCAGTGCATGACAAACCTACTTAGCCTTATTGTAAATTCTTGCAGGTTGCTGCTGGTCACCTATTTTGGGACAGAAATATGAATTTGTTTACAGAGGTGCCCAAGCTGTTTCCAAATCTAAATTTTCAGCGTTTTAGACAAAGCTGTTACCATTTTCCTATGTTGTAAAGATCTATAATTTCAATATTTTTGATTTTCCCAGACATCCATGTTAAAAGATGGGAGGCAGCAAATTTTAGGGGCCTTCTTATGATGTTATTAGTGAAAGAAAGTTGGATTCTTCAAATTCTTGTCTGCTGAGTCTTTGTTATTTTATTAGCCTAAGTGCCGTGGACAGGATTTTGTGTGAGCTGCTCTTGCAGAATATTATACCACAGAACAACCATCGTATGGCAATCAAAAATAAAATCACATAAAAATAAACTTTTTGGCTTGCCAATTTTTACTGGGTTACATGACTTTTTGCCTTCTGTGCTAGAAGCTTTTTTGGAGATAAGTTTAAGCTTACATAAGGCAAGAAGACCGAAAGGAAAACTGCAATAATTAAGTTTCCGAATTAATGTTTGCTAGAATAGAGTTATTTAAAATATTTGTATCAGATTTTACAAATAATGATCACTGTTCTAACTGGCTTGGTTATGGTGAGCGATCCTGCCACCAGGAGAACTGGCACTTTTCCCACATACTGCTAGGAAGCAGGTTGCACAAAGGAAGTTAATGTTTATTATTGGAAAGTCTGGGAAAGGCATAATCCTCCTATAATTATTGTGCAGTAAAATTTTAATAGAGACTCTAAAATTATTTTTACCGTTTTAGTAGCTAGTCAGACCTCTAGCTTTCATAGTTCTGTGCCTTTTTACTTACTCTATTTACACTTTGCTGGGCAATAAGACCTAATGTAAAGCCTGTCCTGTGTAAGAAAACTTTCTTTCATGGAATTTTGGGACAGCTCAGCCCCTCTACTCCCAAAACAACCCACCCACCCTCAGTGCAAAATCCCTCAGGGTACACTGTTTTCATTTTTTTATAAAATTATAAAGTACCTTATGACCCAGAAAGGTACCACCTGGTATTTTCAGATCTGCCCAGACTTCTGACTTGCAGTGCTGAGATCTGAAGGCACACCAGGGTACTTTTCTGTGTCAATTGGCTTCTCAGTATTTGAGCTCCACGTCTCACCATGAGAGGTGGGCAGTGAAAAGGTCCCATTGCGGCTGATGGACGAACCTGTCGATTTCATGATTATTAAATCAAGGCCTGATTTTACCTGGGTTGCAAGACGTGGGAGTGCAAAACCCACCTTGGAGAACAGTGACCTTTATTTATTTGGTGGCTGCTATCATGCACCTGGCACCAAATTACATTTAAGACAGCAAAACTTTTGAGCTGTCCTTCTGCTATTAGGCACAACGTGTACCTGCCAGATTGCAGTTTTCCTTTTAAACAGAAACAACATTGGTTTGTGGGCAGCAGTCTGCTAGTCCGAGGGAAAACCATCCCCTGCAGAGATGGGACAAGGGCAGCCAAAAACGCTTCATGCACTTGTTGCAGGCTTTGCAGGCACTGCAGAGCTGTGGGCTGGGGGCTCCCAGCGCCCCCCCTGCAGTGACAGGTTCACGGGCCCTCCTGTTGGGATGGACAAAGTGGTTTAGGTTGTTTTCCTGAACGGACAGCTGTTTTAGTGCGCTTAGCTTCGTGCTCTAAGCTTCCTCAAAATTTTGGGAAGGAATGAGTAGTTAGAAGATAATACAGGGTAGCAAAGCATTGCTGAAAATCTGAAAATACAGGGTTAGCCTAAACCTCGTGGATGCTAGTGAGAATTTTCTCACTCACTCAAGCAGTTTGGGCTCTTATTTCGTTTAATGCCATTATTTTTGAATTACTGCAGGTGAGGAATAATTTTTTACATATTAATGATTGAGCCTCTCTGTTGGCAGTAGGGTTTTACCATGCTATAACAAAAACTAGATAGTATTTGCTTTGGGCATAGGAGGATGATCTTCAAGTCCTGAAATAAATTCTTCTAGACTTGCTGCTATTGAAAGGTTTCCCTTTAAATGCTTTCAGATTTGATCATGCAAGTTAACTCTAAATGATATTGGCATGAGAGCAAGTCTGGAAATCAACATTTATTTCTTTGGAAGAAGGAAAGGGTTTTTAAAAAATTTAAATATAATATGAAAAGATGGTCCTTTCACCGCTGTTGTGCTTTCTACAACTCAAGAAGAGGTCTGAATTGAAATAGGGATGACTCACGTTTTAGGCTTTCAAAAATCTGTAAAGTTCAAAGTACTGATCTTAAAAAAGATGTTGCAGCTCATTTGTTTGTAAAAGAAAAAGGATTTTTAATACACAGAAATCTGAAGAGAGGAGCATGGTGCGCGTGAGGGACTCTGAGCCAGTTTACTTCCTGCAAAGGTCAGTGCACAGAGCTAGACTGAAGCATCTTGCAAGGGGTGAATTTTGTTGGAAGAATGATAAGAATAGGGAAAAATCAGAGTGATTTGGAGTCAGTTCCCCCTTTGGAAGGGCAGGATAGGAAAATGGCTAGGTATTGTCCACCAGTGCTGATTGCAGTGAAGATGCAGCATGACTTCTAAACTGTTATGTTGTCTGTTTTCCTAAATTAAATGACTTTGGACGTGGTCATTATTTGGGTAGTAATTAACAGATCCCATAAAGAGACAACAGGAGTTCCAGAGGTGCTGTTCTGCAGGTGATAGCGTCTCGGCTGACTTCTAAAACCAGAGCTGCAAGCTTGCAGTTAGCAAGGGGACCAATCTGATAAACACTAGCTTTTTAATATTAATAGAAATGCATTTTTAGACTTACTTTTTTTAAACACCAAAGGCCACCAGTAAATGACAACTGAGTAGGGTATGTTATAAGTAGAACTGCAGGGGAAGCCTTTGAAGCAGATTGGTTTGCTGCTGCTGTAAATTGTAGGTATACTATAAATGATGCCTTTTAAAAAAATGACATTACAGGGTAATGTATATTTCAGTACATAGTCTCTTTTAGTTTACAAAACAGTTTTGTCAGCTTTGACTGTGCTAATTCATTCTTAACTTTAAAAGCCTGCCTATATTGTATCTCACATATCACTGTCAGCAGTGGTTTTAATTTAAATTGCAGTTAAAACTTAGTCAGCGTTACTTAAAGGTGTCAGCTGTTAAATCTGTGAAAGTCAGGCTGCTGCTTAGTCCTTTTGTCTTGGGATAAGTTCCCTGACTAAAGAAGAGTAAACACAAACACATCGGCTGTTCAACACTAGGAGTATGTGAACAGAAGTAATACTTTTTTCAGGGGGGAAAAGATATTGAATATTCAAAAGGAGACACATTTTAGGAAAAAGGTACCATTTTACTTAATTACTTTTAGTTAAATACCATCAAAGAGATGGAAGGTAGTTACTATAAAGTGATTTATTTTTGGGCAGTGGACCTGAATGATGAATTTCCAGCACGTCTGAGAGAGAAGACTTCAAAAGTAGGGTTTTTAATAGAAAGTCTTTACCCCTCAACTGGAAGCCTTGCTACTGCTCAAAAGTAAAAAGAGAGTAACCCCAGGCTTTGTTTAGCTGTTACTGAAGGTCTTATGTATACCTCATTTAAATTGCTCCTAAAATGAATGTATTGCTCAAGTGATACTGTAATTTCGTACGCTCAGTGGAATCCCAATAAAGAGTTAGTGCCTTAAGCTTTTATTAGCGAGTATGCTTAGGTTGTGCAATGATTTCTCTCCCTCGTAAGATATTTTCTATTATTCTTAAGCTAGAGGATCCCGCGAGTTTCGTATTTATGTACTAAGTTGTCAGTTTATATAGCTGCTTTGTGTAGTTAACGTGGTGCTTGTCTCCTTGTGGACCACCTTAGGTGATGTTCCTGCGTTAGGCCAGCATGCACGCATTGGTTATTGCTTATCAGACAGGTGCAAAGCCTCACCTTCTTGGGGATTTGTTGCTTCCTAGAGGATTCCCGAGTGAACTTTAAACTTAAAAATAGAGATACCGCTGCCTTCTCTTGTTAATAAGCAGAGTAAAATAATGAGGATGGCCTTGCATTCTTGCTGCTAAAGCTCTTCCTGAACATCCCAAAGTCACGTCAACCATCTTTTTGATGGATGGAAGGAGAAAATCCTCCTTCCAGCTATGCCCAGCCTGTTTTTAGCACTGGTTAGGAGGAGTTTCGTGAGAAATGCCGCACAGCCAGCCGCTGGCTCTGCAGGTGAATTAAGGGCACGCTTGTAGCCGGTGCGAGGTGAGCTGCTGGCATCGGCATCGTCACGCTGACCTGATACAGCCTGTGGGCTGTTCCTCTGATGGAGCTGGGTTCTGCTGTCAGACCTGACAAAAGCTGCTTTCACCTCGTGTACTAGCACAGTGTCCGTGTGTCTTTCTGTGCTCGTGTCTGTGTGTTTGTGTCGTGTATTCTCTTCATCGGTGTTCACTATTTTTTCCCAAAGTTAAACCAAGAGCGGTAAGATCTGGGCTTGGCTGCTCTAGAGGCTGCAGTCACTGCTTCAGCCTTTATCTCTGTTATTTGTGTACGGTTTTGTGTATGTCCATGATAAAAGGGTTAATCTAGCTAAGCAAAATGCATATAATTGTTCAGGTTTATCATTTAAACAGTGGCGTCTTGGACCACAGCTTAACAGAAGTAAACCTCTTGTTGCATGATGTTTTGGATTCCTTCAGCTGAATTCAGGACTGAAATTGCAAGGGAATTGGGCTAATTTGATTTATAAAACAAACGAGACCTTTGTGACAGAGTTGTCTGAGAATTCTAGAATAAAAACAATTTTGAAGCCAAAATTTATGATAACTTCAATGCGTGTAAAATGTTGTTTATTTTAACATTAATACTGTTGGTTGATTCAATATTTGCTAATTCCTCCCCGATGTCATATCCAAGGGACACAATTAGAAAAGTTTTATTTTCCTGAGTTAACATGCCTTAATAAACAATATTATGTTATTGCTTAATGATGTCTTATCAAATGGCCTCAATGTCTTTAAAGCTGGCTTCAGTCGTGCTGGGGGATCTGGAGGAGCGACCAGGGAAATTCCAGGATTGCTTGACAGGGGCACCGTATGGGATAGGAACTGCATAGGCAATGTCCTGGAAGAGGCCATGAACTGCTTTGCCGAGATGCAGAGGCAGACAGAGGAGAAATTTCGCATGTGGATAGAAAAGCTAACCCGTCTTGACACGGATGAAGAAAGCAAGCAACAACTGGAGCCCAGGGATCCTAAAATGCAACTAGTTGGCCAAAGAGTCCCCCCTACCACGCAGTCAGGGGCATTCATACAGATGCCTGATAGCCAAGTACTTCCACAGCAGTCGTTTAATTCTTACATGGGCTATCAAAATGTTGATGCTACATTAGAGTTTCCAGCGACTTTTAATAACAATTTTCCAGCTATCTTTCCAGAGAATGGGAATATTGCAGAGCCTGATCTGAATCAATCATAAACTTAAATATATATATATATATATATATATTTATCTCCTATCTTTGCAATCTTGATGTTACTTTGGATTATGCTAAAAACAAGGTTTGCTTTTCTCTTCATATATATTTGTTTTGTTTTTCTCTTCTGGGTTTGAATACCATGGTATCTTTTTTAATTTATAGAGAATATATATATGTAGTTAAAAAAAAAAAATTTACACCCATGTGCATGTGCCAGCACACACATAAAACACCTGTAAAGGGAGGGGGGGAGTGGGAAACACCGTAGGCTTTCATCACCCAACTTGGGAAAATATAACTTAGAATCCTTGTTTAAACACCCCAGAAGGAATAGAGCTATGTTTGTTACCACAGGAGCATTTAGACTGCTCATTCAAATGCTCTCTTTGCATGTTAGAACATTTATATAAGGAAATAAGTTTTATATTTAAAGATGCACCCTAGAGAACCAGACAAGATACAGACCCGTAACTTTTCCTTAACTCTCTGTTTGTTCCCAATTTCTGCAGCTTGAACATGGCACAGATTAGTTTTTCTTCTTCCTTTTTAGGTAGAAGTAACAAATGAGCTTGCCCTAAAGCTTTAGCTATATATAACCAATATGCACAACTGATTTTTTTATTTTTGTCTCCCATTTAGTAGTTCATTTTCTGTCCAGAGTTTTTATTAATGTCACTGCTGTCTTGCATATGACATATTTATGGAAGCAGCTGTCTGACGCTGTGTGCACAAATAAGCACATGTATACATATATATGTGTTCTGCTTGGGTGGAAATCATCTCCTCTAATTTTAGGTGTCTAGTTTGCTGTTCTGCAGATCTCTGGAAAGAGAAGCACCTGTAGAGGATATCTCCTGGCGGCGTCTTTCTCTTCCATCAGTTGTCTGAACTCCCCTTCTAAATAGTTTAGGTGAGATAACTTCTGGCTGAAGTTAGGCGAGATGAATCACCCACAAGGACATGTGTGTGCATGCATGACCGGTGCATACAAAGCACTGCTGCTTCCCTGTGTATATACGATCAAACTGCATCCTTCGTGCTGGGATAAAAATAGTGGTGTCAGTCCTAAGATAAGCAACCGTTGCTGGATGGATTGGTTCTTGGCACAGGAATTCAAAGAAAGGTTTGGCAGGCAGATTAGCAAGCACTGTGGTGGTCGGGAGGAATGGTTTGCTGCTCTGGGTCAGACAGCAGGAGCTTCTTCTGAACCATGCTGGAATGCTGCTGAAATCATTATTTACTTGTGACTGGGAATGCCAGAGCACTAGTTTCATTTAAATAATACAATAACTTGCTATTGCGTGGATTTTTTTATACTGTTAGTTATCCTGAATAGGCAGGCTTGAAACTGTGATGTTTAAAGTAGAATTAATTTAAAATATATATTAGAAACCTCTATTTAATTCTTACTATTACTACTACACACAGGGATTTTTGTTCACCTCTCCAATAAGGCCTTTCTTCATGTGAAGTAACTTCTCCATAGCTACCAAAAATGTATACTTCTCATCAGCTAGAACTTGTTAAAAGTTTCTGATGCAAATCAGAATTTTAATAATGGAAATTTAAATTCTTTGCATAGGCATAGTTTAAGTAAAGAGAACACTACAGGTCTCTTTTTGCTCTGCTATTTTGTCTTTTAAATATCGGTCACTTCTGTTTTTTTCTAATTATTTTTGCCAAATTCGTTTTCTTTCCATCGGAAGTAACCACTGTATCTTCTGTAGGTCTAACTTCTTCCTTCCTGAAGTCAGTGGAAGATTTTTCATCAGTTTGTGGCTTTCAGATCAAACCTGTAACAGGAATTCAAGAAATGCTTTTTATTCTTGGTGTAATACTGTCACTGGTGTTTTAACATTGTTCTTGGCTCAGACTCTTTTTTTTTTTTTAATTTGTGATGCCTTCATTAAATAGAAAAGTTAGAGAGCTACGTTATTTTCAACATAAGTGTTTGAAAGACTATGCAGGAGATAATTTTTAAGAACTGGAATAAAATCTATACACAACATACCAACTTCATGCTTGATTTTGATACAAAGATTTTGATATGAACTTACGAGAAGACTCCCTCATCTGAATTTGTGTGCATTTTTAACTTAACTGTAGGTAAACTTTAAATGAGTTACATTTAATTGCAATTTAATAATCGTATCTGCTTAAAATTTAAGGTCATTCAGGGAAGATAATTTGCTGATATGAAAAAAAAATCCTCCTGTTGTTCATAGATTTGATATATATGCCTTTATGATGATAAGAGCAGCATATTTTAAAGCATGACAACCTTACAAAGCCTTCCCGTGCATGCAGAAGCAGCTTTTTGCAGTGACTGGTTTCTTTTAATGTGTAGGCATCACTTAACTCAGTATGTCTGTAAGCATGCTCTTAGCCTTTTTTTTATAAAGCACTAGGTATGGAGCAATTAAGTATTTCAAAACAAATTGTGTAAGGGGATCAGTTGAGCTTATTTTTCTCTCAGACTTCTATACTGACTTTTATGTACTGAGCTAATAAATAGGTAATAACTTTGGGGATGTAGCCAGTGAAATTTCTGCCAACCTTCAGTGTCTTTGTTAGGTAATCTTTTTTTCTTTAAAAACAAAACAATAACAAAAACAAAGCAGAATTGAAATAACTTAGTGTATTAACAGGTAATTTGCATTTGAATACTGTAGGCAAAAATTTAAAATTCTCCAATGCTTTTATCCATCATTATTTTATTTTATTTTTTTAATGAAAACAATTATAAATGTGAAAGAACAAGCAGACAATTAAAGATGTAATAGTATTAGGGTCAACTTATTGAAAGGCATCCCGAAGGCTGAGGGGATGGTTCATCTCAGATGTAATTGGAACTCATTTTCCCCATGAAAGCTGCCTAGCGTTGAGAATACCTGTGCAAGAGCAATGGCTGTAAATGATTTTGGAAACTTCCAGGCTCCTGATAGGTAACTTCAGAGGTTTTTATTTCCTGGAAAAATGGAAATATTTTTGCTGTAGTATCTGACTACAGTTGAGTTTGCCCAGGTTTCCATTTTAAGTCTGTTTTCAAAGGGCTTTGACTAGAAACTTTCAGGGAGTTAGAATTTCTTCAGCTGAAATTTTAACGTAAATTTTAATCTCATCGATTTAGTATTGCATTAAAGTAGTCCAGCCTTATTTAAGTGTATCAGGAGGAAACTCTTTTGCTTTTCAACTTGGAGATAGATTTTTTTTAATGTGTGTTTTTGCTCACATCTCAATAAATTGCTTTAAAACCACTGAGTTTAACACATAGAGGAGAATCAGTAGGACTTTTTGCACAGGTATGGAGAATCACAAATGATGATTTGGAGTTTGTGTAATTTTCCTAAGATTTATGCTTCAGAAAGGATTAAAGACACATTCTAGTTTCTTAAGTAGATAATTACATGTGGTCTTATGTTTTTGGAAGGGTAGATGTGTCAGGTCAGATCAGCTGGCGTAGACCAGGATAACTCCAGTGTAAACGGTGCCAATGTAAACCCAACTGGCCTGTTCAGGTTTCTACGTTGCCATTTTTAATATTGAATTATGTTCTCAATGCGGCAAATGTTTCTGCATGGGAGTAATTGAACACCCCTTCCATCGACTGCAGAGTCAGGATCTAGTAGGGGGCGAAACACAGCTACTTCATTAATGTTTTTATATGAGTGCAAACGAGCCTTTATAGAAGGGACTAATTGAAATGTCACGAAATGTCAAACTGCCGATTCGGTGAATGAAACATTACAGGATCTGCTCCTAGGGTGGGATCCAGTGCAGAAGCCCCTGGAGGTCTGGGGGGCCGAGCAGTCGTGCTCCTTTTCCCCTTGAGAGGGGTTTGAGAGGTACAGGCAGTCCCCAAGTTTGGCACACACGTTGGTTTAGCTGAGGGTTGGGGTCTTTTCTTCATGTGCTTCTAACAAAGTAAGTGAATTTTCAGGGCTTGTTTAGGAAAAAAGGTATGTTTTTTTTTTTAATTAGCATGCAGCATAAAACAAATTCAAGTCAAGGCAGTGAGCCTTAAAACAGTCTGTTGGAAAAGTAACTGAGCAGGGGGAAAAAAGGCAAAAAAAAAAAAAATCCTAGGCATTTCAGGTATACAAATCTTTATTGTTATTTCTAACAGCATTAGGACAAAATAATTCAGGTAGAAATATGCATTTGTTTGTGTTATTATTTTTAAGTTCACGGTGTCTTAGTGTTCGTGCAGGATTGTTTGGTTATTTTGTCAGAGCTGCTAAAGTTAAGACTGGAGGACCGGTCTTAGATGTGCTGGGATGAGGTTGGGCATTTATTTTGCCAGTCAAAACGTATTTATATTATCACTGCGTTTTCTTGTTAATGTATTTTGTTTCTTTCTGTATCACATACTGTAAATGTCTTTAAGTGCTATCCTGTGTCTTTAAGGGCATTAGAAATTAAGTCCTAGCCCTATTAAAACCGGTAGAAAACCTCTACTAATTTCAATGGGGCTGGCATTTCTCCTCATTAGCAAAGGAACTTGCTGCAGGTTTTGGTCAGAGACTACTTTAAGGGGGACTCTTTGCCTGATAAAAGTGTGTAAACGGGGCTCCCTGAGCTGATGTTTGTTTTTTTGAAATGATCAAGGTCTGCACTGTGACCACTGCAGCTGTGTTTGGAAGCATTAGAACAAACGCGCTGTGCAATTAGTACTGTAGACGCTAAATACTCAGGCTGGTTGATGAAGATGGACAGTACTTCGCAAAACATGCGGCTAGAAAACGCTTTTTCTCACAAAATTTTTTAATCTCATGGTGCTGGATCAGCAAAGCAAAGGCACACGGAGAACAAGATTAAATTAAGACCGATTTTGAGCGCTCTGTTACATCTCAGACCGATGGGCAGGGGTTAGCCCAGACCATCAGGCATTTGGTATCTCATCACACCGCAGCAGCTCGCCGTGGGAGGATGCAGACCGTGCTCCAAAAACGTGATGCTCCTGGCGGGGTGAGCCTGCCTGCACTTGCCTGCCTTTTGCTAAAGTAAGTTGTGCCTCCGCAGGAGACTTTGTGGTTGTAGCTCTGTGTGATGCTTTCAAATCCCTCCTGATAAACCTCTCCCCCGTAAAAGTAGGGAAGAGAGCTGGCTAATAGGTCTGCTTCCACAATTAAGTAGTCATTAAGTAGCACCAGTGACAATGAGTCCTGTTGTGCGACAGACATCGTGCATTTCCTCCTGTTCTCAGTGCACAACCATGCTCCGTGCGCCTTTGCTTAACGCACATTGAAAATGACTTTATTGCATCTCGGTGTAACTTGGTAAAACAAATCCAAGATACTTTCCATCTGGCCATCAAAAAGCCTGAAAGAATGAATGTTGATCAGCAAGACTTGAATTTTTGAGATCTCTTCTGGTGTGATATATTATAAATGATCCAGTCTGAAAACAGATACTCATTTGATCATGTTGGTTTTCATTATTTTATTATGATAGTTTAAAAAAAAAAAAAGCTTTACTGTGTGAAATGAAGGAAACTGTGAGGAAAATGGATTCATCATTTTTTTTGTTCACTTTATGATTTTAGGGAGAATGTTGTTACACTACTATTGTTTTTTATTGTATTTACCATGTATTCTTTGCCTAACCCTGTAAATTTTGAAATGTAACTACTGTAACCTGGAATAAATAAATAAACATAAATAGTAAAGAAGTGTTTCATGTTGCTAAACAACATTAAAAAAAAAAAAAAAAAGGCAAAGGTCTCCTGCCCCCCACCCTCCTTTGGGAACTGCTTTAGAGTTCAGATCCTTTATGCCATCTGAACCGAGCCTGCTTTTGCTGTAGCTCTGGATCATGTCTTAAATAATACCAGGTTTGTATTGTTTATCTAAAATAAATTAAAAAAAAAAAAAAAAAAGTGGTTGCTTCAGCCTATAGTCTTATATATGAAGCCATCCTTTTTAGGTGGAAGTTACTGGCTTGTCTACTACAAAGCTATTTCAGCAAGTCATGTGGGATGCAATCCTCTGAATCTTAGTTTTTGGCACCCAAAATTTGTTTGCCTTGATTGCCATAGTGATTATCTGAGCTTTTAATTGATGTGGTTATTAAAGTCCATGCTATGTTTTGCTTAATCTTGAAGTCAGTATAGTTATCCCTTAAATTTGTGCGAGGTGTAAATGAAAGGTGTTCTCGGGTCTTTTTATTCTTTTAAAATATCTATCTCAGTATTCTCTTTTGCTACATAAAATCAATAATTTAATTCAGAGTACAGGGGTGGGTGTAAAGCAGAGCAATGCCTTTATTCCTGAAGAAGACCCAGAGGTGAGGCCGTGGCTCTTTAGGCTCGCGACTACCTGGGTGCCTTGGCGTGTTGCCTTTTCAGCTTCTGCATGTTTCAAGAATACATTCCCCAGCACTATTTTTAAACTCCCCCATAATTTCCCAGTCAAAAATAGCTTGGTAATTTGAGGGGAGCGTTGTTTTCAGCCCAGCTCAGCTCCCCAGCTTGTTAGCCCTGAGCAAGCCGCACATCTCTGCGTGCCTCAGTTTCCCCCACGGGCAAGGGGAGGTGAACAACCACCTCGCTGAGATCACTAATGGGGAGCTTTGTTCAGAACAAAGCGCTGCAATTACTGCTGCTGCTGTTATTGTGCACGTCTGTGTGCATCTGAGAGCTTGTGGTGCTGCTCACACCTCAAGGAGGCTCCAGACACCGCTGGCTCCAGCAGACAGCCCCAACCACCAGAACTGGGCTTTCAGTTGTGGAGTGACTGCAGCCCTTTGGAGCCTCCAGCCTTTTTCCTTTACTTGGGGGGAATTTAAGCACATAAAGTACTCTGAGTAAGTCCCGTCCTTAGGGCTGGAGCTGGTCTTGCTGGGCAGTTTTGGTGCTGGATTTGTGTGCTCTGCTGATGCCAGACTGAGCCCTGCACGCTGGGGAGGTCATCCCCCAAAATCCCCCTCTCTGGCTGCAGAGGGAGGACATTTGAGCAGCGAGCTGGGCCTCCATGCCTAAATTTAAGAGAGCTGAATGACTCGGAGGAGTAAATCCCCATTCAGGTCGTGCTGGCTTGCCCTTTGTTTCATGCTGCAAAGTGACCCCGGTACGCTGAGCATTGCTAGGCAGCTGCTTCAGCACAAAGGTAGCCAACGCCGCTTCTCCCAGGGGCGCTGCTTTCTTAACCCACCGCTGGGTTTTTACGCTCGGTTCCCCCTTTTTTGCTCGTGCTGCCCTTCTCGTGAGCTGGGGGATGAAAGGAGACGTGGCTCTGTGGAAAGCATGGCAGTGGCTAGCAAGTAGGAGGTGACTGAATTTGCTGCGTTGCAAACTAAACTTGTTATGTGTAGAGCTGGATTTCTGTGCATGTGGCTTTTAATTCACATGTCCTGAGCGGATTTAGCCTTGGTGGGCTCTGTAAATCGAGGGAGATGCTTGAAAGTTTTGTCCCTGTCATGACCTCTGCCTCCAAATTCTTAATAAATAAATAACTAAATAAATCCTTGCAGTCTTTCCCTCCCCCTGTTAACATTAAATGTCAACAGCTGTATTTTGCTGCTGGTACTTATTAACTTTCAGCCTTGTCTTTTTCAAGCACTTAGTGCTTTAGTAATAAATTAAAGCTTATCACCAGTGAGATGTAAGGCTTCCAGCTTCCTTGGGTGCTCAGAAGAAGCGATTTTTCCTAAAGGCGTTGTTTAAATTACTGAGTAGGGAACCTCCTAATTGTGCCACGTTAAATCGTGATCCTGGCATGATTTTGTTTCGCTGTCTCCTTCAAAGTCCCTTTGCAGCCCTATCGCAAAGACAACCCGATGAGAGTTGTGGCTGTGGCTTTGGTTGGTCCTTTCCAAGGTGAAAGCCCTTTTTGGTCCCTATTTCCTAGCCAAAGCCGGCTGTCCTTATTCCTCAGCACCCCGCAGTCCCTTTGCATCACGCCGTCAGATGGCCAGGGTTAACCCCTCCTGCCCCATCCACCTGCTGCCAAAAGCGAAGCAGGCTTTGGGCACCGGAGCTGTTTTAGAGGATTTTTGGATGATACATCCACTGCAACTTTAATCTGGTTGTCATCTGGGACTGTTTTATTTATTTTTTAAACACACACAAGCATTTCTTGCTTGTTCCTTCTTTTATTCGTGGTGGGAATCCCAGACTTGTTACCTCGGCCGCTTACTGGTGATAGGTGTGGGTAACCCTGGCATCAGGGCCCTTCCCTCTCCAAATCTGGCTTTGAAAGGCAAGGCTGAGAAAAGCACAAAGAGACCTCTGCTGTGCTTGCTTTGTAAACAGGCAGCTTGTTTTCTCCAGATCTTTAAATTGGTGGCTGTTACGCTGACAAATATAATTACAGTATGTAAATTATATTGAAAATATTTTTGTCTGTTTGATGTATACTAAATTTAAGCTAAGTTATAAGGTGTGCTGTTTGGAAGTGTGGAAGATACAAGAGTGGAGCTACAGATAACAAGTTTATGCTTGTATTTCCTACTGATGAAGACTTTCACACAAGTTATTTCTATGGGTAGGTGATGAGAATATCACTCTGCATGTATATACATTTATTATACATTTTTGCATGATTATACATGTAGGAGTGGTACAATTTTGACTTGAGACTATTGGTGCCTTCTGTCCAAATACAATTTTACTTGTGTAGACACGTCTATCTAAATCAAATTTCGCTGCTTCTTTTGGAGACCTTAGCAAGAAGCAAAAGAAACAAAGCCCTGAAGGAACAGTACACAGCTCCTGAAATTTTAGATAACCTTTTGTAAAAATGGTCAAATAGTCAATATTGTACTTGACCCTCGTATCTTCTGCACTCAACTATTTATTTTTATAGATCACATTATATATGTTCACGCTGAACTCTGATGATAAGACTGAAAGAAAACATTCCTCTCGTGATTCAGTCCACTTGTAACTTCTGCATGTAATTAAGTCATCAGCTTGCACAAACAATTAACCGAACATCAGCCAGCTTAATTTTGAACTTGGAATGCCATTATTTCGCAATCGCCTTTTCAAAAGCAAAAGATTGCCTTTCAGTTAATTATCGGGATTTCTTTTCTAGTCATAATCATCAGTGTTTCATGTTGTGAACAGTTTGGTCTTTAATACATTGGCATTTAACTACTCATTTATTTTTGTCGGGTCTGTTTTAAGTTTGTAATATAACATTGTTTTATGAAACTGTTGTTGTGGAGGCAGGTCTGATCTCAAATATTTTGTGAATTTCTTCATACCTCGTTGCAAAACTGATCTTTAGTACAACTTAAGCAATATGGTCACTCTTTAATGAAGCGTGTTGCTAATCACAGAACAGGCATTTCTTAGGGTATTGTGTTGAATTATGTTTCAGGGACCGAGTTACAAAAGCTAACCTGAGTAGATGCAGCTTTTCAGGGACCTAGATCTGAAACTTTCAGTTCATTGCATTCTTTGTCTTCAACAGTAGACATTGGTTACTTCCCAATTGGATCAATCTTTCCTGAAACTTTTTTCTTTTTATTCTTTGTGAATTTAAAAAATTTCTTCAGTCATTCAGTAACTCTGGAGGTCCTGTCTTTCTGAACACGTTATTAGTGTCCCATATGACTGATAATGTTATGAAAAAGCCCCTCAGATGTTCAGCTGCCAGCACTCCTTTGGAGCTGCGCAGTTACACGAGGGAAGCAGCTGAGCTTTGGCCATTTTTTCATTTTGTACCATTTTCTGTGGCTAAAGTCTTAGCCCAAACCAAGTTTTCATTCTGGCACTTGAGGAATGAGGACTCCAAACACTTTCACCCACTCTGCATCGATAAGCTGTAGTTGCTAGGTGAGACAAGGTATTTGAATCAAAATGCACATCCTTTCAGTATTATGATGTCTAGCTGTTCTCTCTTTGCTTCCACATCAATCCTTGTCTTGAATTTGAGGTTTCTCTGAGCCTCTTCTGTTTCTAGTATGCTTCCTAATCATAGGAGGTTTTCATTGCTCAAAAAGGAAATATTCTGCCCTAATGAGATGGACCAAAAATATCTTTTTGTTTTTCCTCAGTAATAGATTTCAGAATCATGCAAGCAATTCTCTGCTTATTTCCCCCTTCACTTTGGTGGCAAAAGGTGCATATGGTGATCATAAAAACAAACAAACAAACAAACAAACATATTTATTGCTGCATGCTATAGTTTCATTCCTCATTGTTCTTCATCTTAAAAAAAAAATAAAACAAACAAAAAAAATACATTGCAGTTTTGAAAAATCCCCCCTGTCCCTGACAGATAGCTGTTACGTAAGGAAGCTCAGCTAATGCTAAATTGTTGTAACTGGATCAGTTATATCAGAAAGTTAGCTTTACTCAATCAACCCTAAAGTAATGTGAGCTGTCACTTGAGTTTTGTAAAACTCTCTAGTTAAATGTCTTGCCAAATTTTATGTTCCGTAGTATATTATTTCTTCTTTTAAACTGAAGGTTTTATCCTTTTAGGACTGTAAATGTAACATTGTCAGATACTGGAGCTGTTGTGTGTTAACGTGAAAGATAATACCCAAATAACTGGCACATTCATAACGCTGTTTTCCTCACATCTGTGTTTTCTGTGTATACAAAGGTTAAAATGTCTCTGTAATCTCAGACTATGTTCATTAACTGAAGTGCAATAATTGGTACAATTTACAGTTTTTTAAGAGCTTTGCTAGGAGATTGCATTAATCCTTAAACAATTTATATGTATTTTAAAGGTGCCTTTAAAAGGTGTATGCCGATTTCTGACAGCTGCTGCCTTTCTCTCCTTCTGCAGATGGACCTCCAGTTGTAGCTCATTATGATATATCTGACACAAATTCGGACCCAGAAGTGGTAAATGTGGACAATCTGTTGGCGGCTGCAGTAGTTCAAGAGCACAATAATTCTTTAGGAAATCAAGACTCGGGATCTACCTGGAGAACCAGAGGGCTGATAGAGGAGCTGAGCGCTGATACAGGTCTGTTGAAGTTCCCTTCCTCTGGTGGTCATTCCTTCCAGCATCTTGGCCACTGTCTCTGCCTTCTGTCCTTTCGGCATTTTTGTAATTTATATGGCTTTAAAAGCACCTTGTATGGATTATGCAATAAAGCAGTATAGGAGTTTATTGAAAATGTCTGGCATTTATTCCAACATACAACTGGTAAAAAATGGCAAAGGTTCCTGCAATGTATTTTTTTGAAACTAATTTTCTTAATTATTTTTCCTCCTTCCCCTCTAATTACTTCTTGGAAAAAAGGTCTTTTTTTTTTTTTTTTTTCTTTCTTTTTTCCTCCTCTCTAGTGAGAGCGAGCTAAACTCATTACTTAATGATTGATTATGATGACCCATGCCACTAGTTAGTAACCAATCATAATCTTATTTTAATTATTGTAATTGTCTATGTCTATGTATGTCTTTTTTTTTTTTTCTCTTTTTATTTCCTTAAAATATACGCATTAATTATTCCCATATGCCACCTTCATTTTTTAACATACCCCAGAAAACTGGACATACTGACATCAAATAGAAGAAAAAGTGCTGGTAAGGGGGCTTCGCATCAAGAGACTGAAAAGAAATTTCCTACAAGAAAGTAAGAGCAGGAATACTGTGGGAGGCTTCATAAAAACTGCTCAGCTTCACTTGGTGCTTGCAACGCTTCGCTAGCAAAAGAGTTGAGCAATTAGACAAGATGTTGCTGTGTCTTGGGGGAGAGCCATATAAGCAGGGAGCTAATGGGGAGCATTTCCTATCGACTTCATCAAGTATCCTCAAGTGGCAATATATTATCTTCCTTGCCACTCATTTTTGATATATGGTTAAGTTTTTTTAGCTGCATAAGACATGGAGTCTTGCTTGTCTTGGTGGAGCAGAGTTTTTTGTGTTACTCAGTTTTTAAATACCGGTAGGTCGCAGCTACTTTTCTGTGTCTATCAGGCTCAAAGAAATACAAGTATGTAGCAGATTTTGAAGGAGCTGTTCCATTACTATATAGCAGATGTTTCTCTTACATCAATGGGAGAACCTCTGTTGTGTTATCTTTGCTGTGCTCTGTGGTTGGATGATGTTCCAGCTTTTTTGAAGCTAGCCTGTGCTTTCCAAGCTCACTGCTGTTGTTTGCAGGACAGTAGGCTAACAAGCCTACTCCTCTACTAAGTGATTAAATATATATATATATATGTAAATGTTATAACAGCTGAAATGAACTTTATTACATAGCACTAATGATTTGGTACTTTAGTAGAAAGAAAGGAATGTAAGGAAATAAAAAGTGAACGTTTCTTACCAAGCTTCCTTCTGCTTACCTGTTATGAGTACAGTTGAGCGATGCAGGTAGAAATTTGTCATCCCTCCTTCTACCTATATCCGAGGGCACTCACTTTTGCAAGGACGAAGCTGTGAGGTAAAAGAAACTTCAAGAAACTTCTTTATCCTTGAACCGATGTGAACATGTCCAGACTAATTCACTCCTCGTGCTGGGAAAGCATCTGAAAGGATGAATCTTTTTTTTTTTTCTTTCCCCTGCATATACTTTGCCCCAGAGCCTTGTACCTCTAGTACACTTCTGACTATACATTTGTCAGTGCCAGCCTTTTCTTACCATGCCTAAGAGTGCACGTTTGGAAAGCAGATGTAAGATTTGAAAATTCTGTTTTCCAAATTAATCTCAAGCCAGTATCTAGTTTAGCATGCATTAAAAGATGCGTTCCCATGGGAAAATAACACTGTAAAGTTTATCTAAGTGAAAAATCGTACTGGGACACACTATCACATCTTTGTGTATGGGCAAATATTTGGAGTTGTTTTGCAAGCTGATGTAGGGAAAACAAAACATCTCCTTTGGGCGTCATCTTCACATTTAAAAAGCGTAAGCATGTTATTAGGCATGAAATTCGTATGGCCAGAGGCTATAAATCTGTGTGCCGTAATCCTGATTTATACTCAGCTACGTGTTGTAATATTTACTTTGCTAATCACGGTTTCCCTGCTGCTAAGTACCTTTTTGTTGTCTGAAGGTACAGCGATGGCAACGTCCTACTGTTTCAGGGCTCTTGTTTATACCTCGGGGACTTGTTATGGGGCTGTAAAAGCCCCTCTGATGGGCATTACTGTGTCTAGCAGAGGTTGCAGGATGGCATAACTCAGTTTTTGAGCCCCAGCAGTTAATGTACTAAGGCAGCCTGAGAGCAGTAGCAGCAAGCTGGAAGCGGTCGAGGAGCTCCTTGCTGTTCTGCTGTTGGGATCGGGGCGATGCGACCCGCTGGGGCAGCAATCACCTTCAGCTCCTGGTTGGCATCGCCAGCACATGAATCAAAGCCTCTGAGCCTCTGTTTCATGTTGCACAGCTTGCCTGTGTGCCCGGCCACTTCTGTTTAAGAAATATCCGTGGCCTGTTTGGGTACTTTATGGCAGTCTGTGATATTTGCCAAGAAATGTTCCGCTGAGCTGTAATGTTAGGAAAACTCTGCCTGGGCTATTCATTTAGTTTGAGCTCATCTTAAAATCTTTTTAGCCTTGTGAGGTGGAAGCTCCTCCTTCAGGCCCATTGCAGCACATGCATTTCCCTCCCTTTCCAGCCCTGCTCTGATGCTGCACCAAGCAACTTCACTGTCCAGAAACAGCGAGCATACAGTGCTGTCACTGTCCTATTTTGCTTCCATCCTTTCTGAGCATTTCAAGTATTTCTGAGTATTTTCAATTAGAAAGTCTTCCTGATGCTTGTTCTCGGGTTAATTTCTTCTTTTTGTGTCCTCTTGGTCCATCTCGGGGTTTAATCAGTTCTGCAGTTTGCACGCTTTGGGAGTTCTGTAGGTGATTATTGCAACCTCCTCCTCCTATCTTTGAGGAAGTGTCCAGTCAAACTAGATATGGATAATGCATTTGGCTAATCTCAAATTTTCCTGCTCTACAAATGATTCTTCCCATGTGTAATACAGTTGTGTGAATTGTTTCCAAGGAGCAGGTAGTCTCGTATTCAAGGTTGCCCTGCTTCTCCCAGGTTGCTGCTAAGGAGACAATGAAAGTATATATTTTTATACTTTTGAATCAGTTTATTTTCTATAAAACAAAAAATATTTTGTCTCTTTTGTGTATTCTGTGCAAGTATAATATTTCACAATGCATTTTCACTAACTGTGGTGAAGTACTCAGCAGTACTTTGCGGGAAACCAAGAACCTGCCACACTTTTTGTGTCTAGAAAGGACTTTTTGTTTGACAAAGTGATGAAATGGATAGCCATCAAGGAGCTGTAATTAAAAGCAAACAACCAAACAAAACCCAACATTGTTATATATAAAGTTTATGAAGAAAAGTGTGGTTTTTTTTTTTTTGTGTTTGTTTGTTTGTTTTTTCTCAAGTATTTGTAATAATTTTAGAGCAGATGTGAAGCAGTATGACCAGAAACTGATAGTTTTGTTTTCTTCTGTCTCCTGGTTTAGAACAAAATATTGAGACCAACATTTCTATTTCCTCAGGGTGTGTGTAGTGTTTCTATCCATCCTGTAGGCTTTCTTTCCCATAGTGTCACTGGGTTTGATTTATTGACAGTAGATTGTCATCTTGCTTTATCTCAAAGAGGTTTAGGTGCAGGCTAACTCTTAGCATTATTGTAAAATAACAGTTGGAAAGTCTAATTACCCCTAAAGCGGAGGAGTGTGCCTGACACAATGTGTTCCTGTCTTTTTTCACATTTGTGTGATAACACCATCGCTAGAGCTACTGAGATTGGATAAATCCAGTGATCATCCTGTATCAGATAACGCAGTGAAAGTTAGCTAAGTTGATCTAACAACCTTTCCTGATCTTGGTATTTCAATCTTTGTTGGGTTAGCTCTAGAAATTCCTTTTTTCAGCTGATTCCTGAGTCATGTAAGCTGTTAAACATTGGCTTTGTTTGCATTTTTCCCTTCTATAGGTCATTTGGATCCAGGCGTCCTTGCAAGTGACAAAACCTCTTCTGGTAATGCCCAGATCAATGAAGAAATTAATATTGCCTCTTCTGATAGTGAAGTAGAGATTGTCGGAGTTCAGGAACATGCCAGGTATGAATTCCTTTTTCCTACTTTTTTCAGTTTTAATACTTCATTCATTTTATCAGAATATCTGTGTTGCAAAAAATAATAAAGGAAAAAAAAATTGCTAACTTCCACTTGGCTAGTTATCATCCTTGACTGATGCCCCAAAGGTAGCACTTGTTTTTTCTGTTCTGCTTGTCATGGTGATATCAGAATGTTTTCCTGCAAAACGGTTATCAGTGTCATATGTATTTAGATTAAGCTTGTGATTTGATATCAAACATCAGCAGGCTAGACATATGAAATATTGCAACACCAAATGTTGAGATACCAACTTTGTGTATGTCAGGAAACGTTGTTAGGAATTCAGTTTTTAAGTACACAGGATAAATATGCAAATACATAAATCAAAATAATTATTTGGGTTCTTGTTTCTTTTTCAGAATAATTCACTTAAAGCATTTAAATATTTTTTTTTGTTTTATTTAATTAATCAGTTGTTGTAGCAGTAAAACCACTAGCATCTTTTCAATGGCCAATGTGATAAGAGAGCCCTTTCAGCCTAAAAGTCAGATCCTTATAAATCTTAGTTTTATTTGAAGATAAGAGATAATTCAAACCCCCAAACTAGATCAGGGCAGGAAAGCCACAGGTTTCTCTCAAGTTTGAACAGACAGCAATTGAGCCGTGCTTTGGCTGTTATTCTTGGTAGGCATATTTTGATATCTCTCTCAGTCATTAGACTATGGTCTTTCCTTGGTTTGATGTATTATGAAGCAGATAAACGAGACCAGCATTTTCATACAGTGAGGAGAGTCAATTTGGTGAAATAAAACCAAGTTATTACAGTGTACACACAAGCTCTGTTTAAAACTAGTTTGCTTCTTGGTGTGTGCTATCAGGAGGAAAAGGGGTGTGCAAGAGAAGGAGCGGAGCTTTTCTCTGTCATTCCTTCACCACATCTTTCTGGGAGAAAGGAAGAAAGGAGGTGTGCAGGACCCAGTTTCCTGGGTAGGAAACTACAGATAGTTTGGGTGCAGTCCATCGCTGTTGGATGCAGGGCAAAAAAATCAAAATTCTAAGGTGCTAAAGGCAGATAAATTTAGTCTTAGCTTCTAGAATACTGGAAGTCTTCTCATGGCTAGCCTGCCTATTTATCCAGCAGACCCAGAGCTTAGAGAATCTTTACTCTGATGCCAAGTGACGAGGACTTGTTCTCCACTACTATTTCGTGTACTAATCTGTCTAGTGCTATATACACACAAGCCTTCTGCATGAGGTCCCTGAGTCAAACACTTTCCACGCTGCTTGCCTCAATAATGTTTACCATGTATGAGAATAGAAATGTTAAGTAAATGCAGAATTGCTGTTTAAAATTAGTTTTAATAGATATGCACTGAAGTAATTTCAGCAAAGATAGATGAATAGCACACTCTTCTTCTTCTGCTTGCCTTTGTTCATGTAACCACTGTCATCCCTCAAAAAGTGGTTCTTACTGGTTCCGTAAAATACGTGCACATTTTGGTTGTTTGAATCCTATTTAGAGTTTTATTTCTCTTGCAGGTCTAGGCTTGCAGTTATGAAGTATTGATGGGCTTCTGACAGGGTTGTCGTTTGGAAAAGGTTTAGGTTTTTGATCAGTATTTCTTGCATGCCTAGTTAGTATGGTGTTTGGATTCAGTTCTTTTGCTCACACTGTTTTCATTGTGCTCCATGCTCCATGTTGTCATTGGATTGGTGTGAGTTATGACACTCTAGAGTTTGTCTCCCATTTGTAGTTCTTGAGATGGGTAGCAATTTGGTGGCGTTTCTCATCATTAGAGATATACTTGGCATTTACTTAGGACACCAAGTCATGTTTCTCAGTTTCTTTATTTTTTGTCTGATAGAATTATTTTTTTTAATCATGCATGTGTATAGAAGTCTTCTTCCATTTTTTCCTAGTTTTTCTTTTTGTTTTGTTTTGTCCCTTTACCTGATATCATCCCCTTAGCTACAGGTTGGAAAGCATGTTCCCTAAGTTAATACTTGATTGAACATTTTGTTATTGGCTGCTTGTGCGACTTGTTTGAGGATAAACACATTTTTTTTGAGAGGTATCATTTCCATGAGATAAGTCGTAGATCGCTTTTTGTCATCTTCAGGGAGAAAAGTTAGTGTTAGCTTTTCCTAAGCATGGAGGGCTGCTCTGTGTTGTAATGATGAAGCACAGTCCCTGAGACTGAGCACTGTATTTAGTTTGCTTTGGCTACAAACCTTTCGTGTCAGTTAAGCTTTAAAATGTTTCTTTTTAAAAGAAAGCTTAAAAAAATCCCCTCCATTTGTTAGAGTTCCAATTCCTTATTACTAATTCTTCGTAGACACCTAGTTTAAGTATGCGTTTTTAAGCTCAACAATATAATAAAAATAATTCTGAACATTGCATCCAAAACTAAACAGGGTATCTGACATTTGTGTTCTGACAAGTTAGAGCTCAGAGAATGAGATTTTTCATCCTATTTCATGAAACTCTTTCTCTAACCAGAGACAAATACGATGAGCATAACCTAAGGCGTTCTGGAGAAACTAAATTGTGCTGCCTTGAATTAAAGCCAGTAAAACGTAAATGTCAGGAATATTTGACCAGTGCAGGAAACGTGGGTGCCTGAAATACAGTTCACGTGCCTTCACAAAGAGGAAAAGGTTACCCCAGCGGCCCCAGATCTCCTGCCTACAAGAGCAGAACAATTTTTGGAGCACGAGGTATAACGTTTTACTAGTGCTTGTTTAAGGTTTCCAGCTATGAAAGGAGAGACCATCTTAAAAACCAGTAATTCTTGTCATCACTTCATAGAGCAAGCCGAGTCCTCTGTTATGCTTTTTTTTCTAGTTGTTGCTAGCTTGTACTTAATTTGTCACTTACCTGTTATCAATATAATAGATAAAAGTACCGTGCAAATAAGTAGACATGTACCTCACTTCAGCAGGGCACTTGAGCGTGTGCTTATCTTTAAATATGTGATTTAGTCTCATTGACTGCAATCACTGAAAGCCTAAATGTTTTGCTGAAGTGGGGCTGTACCGTTAGCAGGGAGCATTTCCCAGCATGTTTGTAATTTTTAGTTAAGATGACCGAAGAAAAATCAAGTGTAATGGTTTTATTATTGTAATGAAGGTATCATTATGTCCTTAAGGCAACACAGTTTTTTGATTTCGCATAGAAAGTTGTCTTTTCTCTTTGTCTCATCAAGTCTCGCATTCAATTTTTCCTTTTTTAAAATTCCAGTGGGTAAAATTGCTAGCGGGAAACTGAATGCTTCTGCATAATACGTGATGGGGCAGAAAACTCGTCGAGATCCTGGGGGATCCATGCACATATTTATGGGGAACACCCACTGGTAGTAAGAGTTCTTAAAAAGAATGTAAACCCCACCAGCCCCTTCGCCACCTCTGCCTAGTCTCAGCATGGCAAACCTGCAGATCAGTGGGTATTTAAGGTGCCGTGGGTCTACAAATGGAAAAGCCCCAAGGAAGTTTTGGGGAGGGACGTGTTAATGAAATGCATGAGCAGTAACACACTGCAGCTAAGAATCTGGTGCCTGAATTCAACAGCAGCTTTTAATGCTTTTTGCTTTTTGCCTTGCTACAGGTGTGTGCATCCTAGGGGAGGCGTGATCCAGAGCGTGTCTTCCTGGAAGCACGGCGCCGGCTCTCAGTACATTAACACTCAGCAAACGCAATCATGGACAGCTGTGACTCCCCAGCAGAATTGGTCTTCGCCCCCAGAAGTAGTAGACCTCACGTTGGATGAGGATACCAGACGCAAATATCTACTGTAATGCGGTGTCACTGTGTTTCTGTCCCCATCCCTCCTCCCTTTGTGGCACAGAAGTTCATTGTTACAGCTTCAGCTTCAGAAGCCCTATTCCTGGCGTTATGGCATTCAAACTCATGAAGTTTTTCATTTCCATAGGAATGTAGTATAATTTTAAGATCATTTAAAATGGTTTCTTTGCCTTCTCAAAGGAGGATTCTTCCCAGAATAAAGACCCAATAGCTCCAAATTTAAAGCACAGCTCTAGTTGCTAACTTGCGTGTGTTAATTTGAGGAAAAGCGTACAAAGTTGTCCTCCCACCCTTTCCTGCCTCCAACTTCAGAACATTTTTAATTTATCAGTATATCAGGTTTGTTAGTAGAAGTTAGTGTTTTGCTGTGTGAGCATCAGTGATTTTGAGAAATGCTGTGTCCTCACTGATTTCAGTGGAACTGGGGTTATTCAACACTTCCAAAAACTGGGCCGAGACCATTTATACCCAAGCTGATATGGTTATGTTACCAGCAGGAGGGGCTGTCTGTAACACAAAAGGCCCATAGCATATGCACTGAACAGCTTTTAATTAAAGGACTTTTATTTTCAATTTAATTTATAGTTTACACTCTTTTCAGTGCTGAGTCTTCTGTCTACTTGACTACTGTGTTTCACTGATCATTTCCCACAGCTTATTACAGTTCAAAATAGTCGTAACAGAGACTTTCTAGCAGCTAATTATTGAAAAAGCACAAGGAAATGAAAAGTAATAAAAAGGCCCAACACCCCTCTCCTTTTTAAATGTATCTGAGCTTTTTACCTATTTCTGAATCTTGCCTCAAGTAGGGGAAGGAGAGAAATGAAACGTATTTGCTCCTAGTCCTCATTTCTTCTGTTGCTTATCTGCTTCATTGACCATCTCAAAAAATAATTAAAAAAAAAAAAAAAGTGTAAAGCCCCAGTCTAGCAAAGCACTTTAGCAGCTGTGTATTGTTAAGCTCTGACAGTTTGCTGAAACTCTCGGGGCCATTCAAGTGCTTCAAACTCTGTCCTAAAGGTCGTTGCAGGATCAGGGCCTGAGGTTGTGATATGTTCTTTAACTAGATCTGCACCATTTTCCTGGCTTTAGGTCATGTCTCTTATCCTAGTTCTGGAATTGCTTTTAGGGTATGATCCAGGAAACACTTTCTGCCGGAATATTTGCTTGACCGAAATCAGTGGAACTGCTTGCTTCAGAGGACTCCAGTTTCTGTAGCGTATGTGGGGGTTCCTGGCCATAATCTGTCATATTGAGCCTTCTGCAAGGCAAAAGCCAAAGATTAGACTTAAACAAGATGATACTCACTTTGGGTATCTGTTGTGCAATTAAAATATTCTAATGTTTCTAATGGAAATTTTCTACAGCTCTCTTGGCAGCCTTTTGCCATGTGATGCTGAACAGGGGGTAGTCAGGACATGGGAAGTTGTGTTTCGTGTTTGTGTTGGCTCGTTTTTAAAGTTATTTGGCTTCCAATATTTTTTCTTCTGTGAGCAGAAAACAACAACAACAAAAAAACACCACCAAAATTCAGTTACCTGTGTTGTCATGTAATGTAAAAAGAAAAAACAAAACAAAAAACAGTGGTGGTATAGTCAACAACAGTTTTTTTTCTTTAATAAGCAGAAAGGTTATGACTGCACTTTAGAGAACAGCTAGGTAAGGGATTGTTATTCCAGTTTAAAGCTTTCTAAAACGTGGAGCTGTGATAAGTGTATTGCATGACCAGGCAGTGTATGTGGTGCTTCTAGCGACGGGTTTCTTTCTCGGGGGTGGGAGGGAGGAGCGGAGCCCACGCTCCTTGCAGTAGGGACAAAAAAAAAAAAAAAAAAGAGCCTGCACCATCGGGACACTCTATCAGCAGTGGCTGCTGATCTTTTTCTCCTCGTGTTTTCATCGCGTACCTCGGCCGTCATTTTGGTGGGCTGGCACACATGCTGTAAGGTGACTTTTGGATTTTGTGTGGCTGCTTCTTGCTGTTTGATCAAGTCGTTTAAAGATCAGTTTCGAGGAAAGCTGCAGGGACCCATTTGTAGTCCTTCCATTAAAATCGCAAACTATCTGTTTTTCAGTTTGTATATGATGTGACTTCCATGTATATATAAAAGCGACTGCGTCCTAACCAAACTTCCTCCAATTGTGCACTGTGTTTGTTTAAACAACTCATGTATCGTAGTCTGATACAGGTTTTCTTTTTATTTTATTTAAAACACTACATTATTTTCTTTTATTCCTAACAAATTTAAAATGATAGTGATCCGAAAACCACAATCACTGGATAAATAGGAAGTGTTTTTGTTTTATTGTTTTTATTTTTTATTATTATTTTTTTTTTTTTTACAAGAGAGCAAAAGGTGCCTGGATGGTTTTGCTCTTCTCAGCAGGAAAGTGAAATGTTAGCCATTGTATGGCTAAGAACCAATGCACTTAGGGCCTGATCCAGAGCCCACCGGAGCTGATGCGGGGCTTTCCGTCAGCTTCAGTGTGCATTGGCTCAAGCCCTTCATGGTTTTAGCAGTTCCTGAATTGCTGGAGTGTGAACTTGGAATCTTCTGTAGTGAAGACAAATCATTGCTTAGAAGTTAAATGTTTAAAACGTGCGACTCTAGTTAAAAAAAAAAAAAAAAAGTTTGATTCTTCTCGACACTCGTTATTTAGTTCTCATTTTCCATCTAGTATTTAATGGTCTTTGGAGAAAAAATAATAATAAAACAGAGTGTTATATATATATATAAATATATATATTTTTGGTGCAAGATGAGACCTTCTGTTTTTTGAAACAAGTCTGTAGCATAAAGGTTAAACTATTTTAAGACAAAATAAAATAGAGTGTATTATTTAAACAATATCATCTTGTTTGGGATGTTTTTTTATTTGTTTACCTGAGAAGCCTCCTCGTGGTATTTCCTCCGAGTGCGTCCCCTTGTCCTCCTGGTGGTCCCTGCAGGCTGAGCAGAGCACGTGGCCACTGGGATCCTGCTGCACGCAGATTTTGCCCACAAGAACCACAGTGGCCTAAAAGAGCTGGCAAGCTGAAACCTGACATTTGAAAGAGAGGTGTAGACCAGCAGTGGAGCCGTGCCCGGGTCCTGCAGGCCACAAGAGGTGGTGCCACGCTGAGCTGTGTTTGGGGAACCCCTATACTCCCATCTACTGCCTCCACTAATATGGAAGCAGGAATGAGAATATAAAATCCATTATGTTTCCAGCCGGACAGGGTAGTGTGATTTATTTCTGATGGTTTTTGTCACACGGGGAGGCTCTCCGTGGTGCGGGTGGGGAGAGCCATTTATCCACGTGTTCTACATAGCCAGACAGATAACAGAAGTCAGTTCGCTTTTCAGCCCCATTGAGTTCTTGGCTTCTGTGAAGCTTAAAAATGGGAATTTGGGGGCCAGGTTGTTGCCATGAACATGGACACCAGAGATTTTGTTTCATGCACATCACCAGAAAGAGAACAGCATCACAGAGTCTGGTGCAGATGTGGGAAGATGAGAAGCAATGTCCTCCCTGAGCCCTTTTTCTCCACCACCAGGAGAAACCCAGCGTCCTTGAGCTTCAGCACGCGCTGTACGTAAAGCCTGACATTTCCCTGCAGTCGCTCAGCACATCCCTCGTGGCTCAGGCCAGTTTGCTTTGTGGGGATTGTCGTTTCTGGAGCTGTATGAGAATTGACAAAAGCTGCTTGAGCAGCTCGCATTCTGTATTGTTTTCCACGGTGAAGTCATTGCAGTGCAGATTAATTTTTTGGCTGAGTTCTGTTTGTCTGCCTTAAAATGGGAAGTGAAAGGGTTTTACCGAACAAATTAGTTCTCGCCTTCCCTGGAGGATCTGCAAAATGTGTCCTTTGCTGAGTGCTTCACCACCATTTGCTGAAGTACTGTTTGTTTTTTCCCTCTCCTTTTTAGGGTTGCAGCTTGTGAATGCCAGATGCTTTCTCTCCCGAGCATTGCAGGGTTGGAGCTGCAACTTCCCCTCTGCAGGGACAGGGGCAGCCCTCCTGCAAAGCACCTCCTTGTGTACGAACACATCTTGTTTTACTTCCAGCTTTGGTGCAAATAAGGTGGCCGCTCTCCTTTTACTGGAACTAAACGGTAGCTTACGGCTGGAAAAAGAAACAAATTAGAGCTCTGCAAAATTCATTTTTCATTACTCTACACCACGCAAATTGAATGCAGACCTGGGTCCTGGCTGCTGCCTCTCACGGCGGGTTTCCTGCACGTGGCTCTGACAAAATCCCATCTCCTACAGCTGAGGATCACATTTGCTCTGCCCACAGCTTCACCCACTGATAGCTTTTGGCTGGCCCGTGATCAAGGGCACCCAAACCTTTCCCACCTCCTTTCTGCCAGGTCCTTGTGTGTTTACATTAAGGCTGATGCCACCGAACCCCACTGCCACGTCTCACTCCAGCTCATCCACTACTTCCCCTGCTGGCAGTGCTGCACGAGCCCGCCTGCTCAGCAGTTTTCAGTAGAAATCTCCAACTCTACACCAAGGTCACTCGTGAAAACACTGAAGTAGCGTGGTTTCAAAGCTGATCTCTCTAGGGGAGCCAACAGCTTGCGCAGCCACAGCTGAACCAGGCATCAGCTTCCTCAGAAACTCACCACGGGCAGATTTAATTACTCGCATGCTAAAATATCCTGATTGCTCCTGTCATTGCCATATTAACCCCCTGGATACCCAGCCTTTGGCAGCAGGGACCTCCAGGTCCTTCCAAGGAAGCAGGGTGCCTACAAAGCCCCCAGGAAGGGGGTTTCACGTTGGAGTGGTTGGGCTGGACCGATGCTGTTGAGACCCTGATGGGAAACGTGTTGCCCTTGCAGTGTGTTGGTCAAAGCTCGTCTCACCTGGCATGGAATGTGACAGAGAACCACAACGCAGTAATTTTACTGCTTTTCCCCATGATCACACTTCCCACCACCTCCTTCACTGGGCTCTCCTCTTGGTCACCAGCATGTCCCTGAGATGTCCCCTCCTTGTTCCTGTGCCTGAGAGCTGTGCTTTCAGGGAAGGGCACCCTAAGAAAGCTGCTTTGCACTTAAATAAAGCAGTGTTGAGAGTTAATTAATAGATTTGGGAAGATGGGTAGGTGTTTTGAGCGGTTGGGCTTGGCTCTTGAAGGTGGCCATGGGAAGCTGAGGAACTTTGTGGGGATCGACCCACCTTAGGGAAGTGTTTCTCTGAGTGATCTGAATGATTTTGGCACATCATGACCCCAGATTGCTGAGGAATTGGTCATCTCCTGGTGGCACCGTGGGGACCAAGGAATGGAAGAGGCTCCAGGAGAGCTGCCTGGAGAGGGGCAGGGCTGGTGTTACTGAGATGGGAGCAGTAACCAGATGCCTGCCCTTGAATTATTGAGGAGCTGCAGCGTGTGCCTCCAGGGCATCGCGAGTCACAGCACGGTGAGCTGGGGTGGGCGGCGTGGTGCTGCCACCAGCGTGCTTCCACGTCAAAGCCACGATAAATCCCGATGAAAAGAGGGGAGCCTGCAAAAGGCAGCTCGTGGTGTGGCTGGGACGAGGCTCGGCATGTTGAAAATGCAGTTTGGGTCATCTTCATCGCAAGGAAAGGTTCCTGGGGCACACCAGACCGTCCTCCATGCCCCGTGGATAATCCAAGGGCCTTTTCTGTGTCTGGGAAGCATCAGGCCTTCATTAGGAGGAATTATTAGGGAAATTTTCACCACAGGCCAACCTGGGCATTGCACAAGGCGGGGAGCACGCTTACCGGGGGGGCTGAGCTCCCCACAAGGCAAAAAAAACCCGCGTTATTAAAGTGCCTCACAGGCCGGTTAGCGGCGGTTTTTAATCCAGTTTGGCCACCGACATTTTAGCTCGGAAAATGCGGTCTGGAAGCAGCCGGTGGAAGGCACTAGATGGCACCAGAGCCGGAGGCACGGGCTGCAGCCGCATCCTGCGCTCCCATCCCCAGGAGCAGGGGATCAAGGCTCCAAAAATCACGCCAAAAAGGGCTGGTGGGTGTGAAAGCATCCCAGGCATCGGCAGGGTTGGATTTGCACCTGGCTGCAGCATCCCGGCTACAGGAAAAGTGAGCCCAGCGGGATTTGCCTGCAGCTGGACAAATACAGGGTGTAAACGCCGCCTTGCAGCACTTGTGTATGTCCTGGGGCGAGCTTTGGCTAAAATGGTCACACTTAAACACTGAGCACACCCAAAATATGAGATGCAATTATGGAAATAGCAAAATAAGAGTGAATTTAGTTGAGCGTAAGCCTCGAACAAAGCCTTAGGGTGACCCAGGCGTCAAAGCCCAGCTGGGGCTCCCATTGCGCTGGGCCAGGCTGTGGTGCCACGGCACCACCTCTCCCTGTAGGATTTCCTCCGATCACCACCCTCCAAGCCCAGCGGGGTGTTTAATCCCCCAGCAAGGCCTCGAGAGCCCCAAAACCCTGTCAGTGTGCCACCAGATGCGGACACCGCATCTTCCCATCTGCAACCCGATGGCATTGCTGCTGTGGGTGTGGGACGTCCTCCTGGAGCCGGCTGTGGCAATTTCTGAGGGAAAAAATAAAATTAAATGATACATTAAATAGATATATATGTGTGTGTGTGTGTGTATAGGTGTTCACCAGGGCTTTTCTGCTGCTGTGGCGGAGGTCTGCAAAGAAAAGCCAGCTTCGGATGCTGTTGGCATGTGGGGTTTTGAGCTGGCTGATCCCACTCCCCTGTCCTGGAGGGTTTCACCTCATTTTTGTGGAAAAGGCAAAATCCCTGCCCTGCCAGCCCTGCTGGAGGACAACTCGGGACCCCGAGACAGGGCTGCAGGGACCCCACGGGGGGTGCCTGTGGGTGCCAAGCTTCAGCTGTGAGGACAGCTGGGGACCCAGGCCTCACTTTAATTTTAATTTCATTTATAATGCCGAGCCGTGGTGTTGGGGATCGGGCTGCTGTGTGTGTGTGTGTGTGTGTGTGTACGTGCCGCAGCCCCAGCCCCCTCCACCACCTGCCACCCAGGCAGTTGGCGTTGGGGCAGCCGGCAGAAACGGGCGGAAAGCGACGATTTTTGTGTGTGTGTGTTTTATTTTTATTTTATTTTTCCATTCTCCCGTTACCCTGCGTGCACAAACGGGGCAGACCTGCCACAGGACAAGGATTAAAACCAGGATGGGGACCACCTCCTCACACCCCCCACCCCCCAAAACTCCCCTCAGCCACACTGCGCGCGTGCCCGCGCCCCCTCATCATCATCCCCCCCCCCCTTTTAGTGGGCGGGTACGCGCGGGCCCGCGCCTTGCTGCCATTGGCGGCGGCCGCCTTTGTGCCCGCGTGCGCGCGCGCGCGGGCGGGGAGCGCGGCCCGGCCGCCGCTGCAGCTGCAGCCGCCGCCGCTGCTGCAGCCACCGCCGCCGCCGCCGCGGGAAAGCAAGCAGAGAGCGCGAGCAAGAGTCAAAGGGGGCCGGCGGGAAAGCAAAGCGGGAAAGAAGCGCGGGGAAGCGAAGCGAAGCAAGGAAGGGGGAGGGGGGAGCTGGAGCCGCTGCAGCCGCTGGAGGAGCCGCTGGGGCCGGGGCCCGGGCCGCGCGCCGCCCCGCGCGCAGCATGGTCCTGGTGCACGTCGGCTACCTGGTGCTGCCCGTCTTCGGCTCCGTGCGCAACAGAGGTACCGCCACGCCGCGGGTTCGCGTCCCGGGGCCGCCCGAACCGGCTGGGGGAGGGGGGAGGAGGGGGGGGGGGATGCTAAAACCCCCTAAAAACCTGCCCCAAACCCCAGCCGGGCCCCCACGCCCCCCTCCCCTTAATTCCCTATATTCTTTTGTTCCCCCCCCCCCTGCCTGCGCTTCCATAGATCCATCCCCCTTCTTTTTATTACTGTTATTATTATTTTGTTATAAACGCCGATTTCCGTTAGTTTTCGTTCCGTTATTTAATTCACCCTTTTTTTACCCCCCCACCCCTCACCCTCCCTCCCCCCCCCCCCCACCCTCCGCGTAGCCTAGCGGCCACCCCCTGCCATCTGTGCCCCCATCCTGTGCGGCTGAGGACATGGCACTGTAAATCCCTGCCCCGGGGATTCCTTTTGCTGGGGTTTTTTTGTTTTATTTGGGGGGGGGGGGGTGGGGGGGGCTACAGGGGGGTCCCGCTGCCAAAACCACGAGAAAATTAAAAAAAAAAAATCCCCAAAATTAAAAAAAATAATAATAATGCATTCACAAATTAAAAAAAAAAAAAATAATAATTCACAATTCGGTGCGATCCGTAACATCCCGAATCAAAGAGGGGGGGGCGGGATGGCAATTGGGGACCCCCCCCTTAAAATAAAGCCCCCCCCCCCCCCTCTAGACACACACCCCACCAGCAAAATGGATCCCCATCAACCAGGGATAACATTATTTTCTGCTGTGCTGAATTACTTCCTGTTCTTATTTTGTGGGTAATTTTCTGTACCGAATACCCTTTGGTTGTGTATCTCCACCTTTTTTCTTGTACTAAAACTAAAGCATGGTCTGTATTTTTTTACATTACCTAGTTTCTGATGTAAATCTCTCTGTAGAGACATACCCTGCTGAAAAGTAATGTGCTGTAGCCTATACATCTGCTCAGTGTACGCTGCTTTTGTTCTGTTGCCCTTCCATAGCATGGTGGGCCTTGCCTTTTTGTATTGTGTGCATGATGACATTGTTACACACGATTCCACTAATACTAATATACGATCTCTCAATAAAGAAACTAGTTTTCCTATATTAACCTAGTGTGCTTTTTCTATTGCTGTTTTCCCATTTATTGTCGTATCCTGCTGTTTAGATTTTTTCCTTGCTTTCCCCCTCACCCCCACCCCCCCTCATCGTGAGGTCTGAGTGAGTGGATTTCTCCCTGGCGCACATAGGGGGGCTTTTTAACATAGATACATTTTTTTTCCCCATCCCATATCAACCCTCAGCATTACTCTGTGTATACATTGCTCCCGCAACGCACGCTCTGTGCTGCCAGTGTGCCGATGCAGAATCCTGCCTGACAACTGAATAGCCAAAAAAAAAAAAAAAAAGAAAAAGCATAAATCCAAGCTATTAATCAGAAAAGATGGATAATTAATGAAGGGTCCGCCACTGATTTTATCTTAGTTATGTTACACCTTCCTTAGCAGACTGGTACCAAACCGAGGGACGGCCTCCGGATGGACGGGGGGAGTTCTCTCCCCCTGAACTCTGACTAACAAGAGGTGAATGGCCCTGGGAAATATAAAATCCCCCCTGCCCGTGGCCCTATATCTGAGCATGGATGCGTGCTCGCCATCTGCCAGGCGAGAAGTCGCCGTGCCTTGGTCCCAGGGCTGTAAATATCCCCGCCGGGGCCCTAAAACCGGCCCGGCTGCTGGTGCCCTGGCTGCCTCTTTCTGCTCCGGGCCCTCCATCTTCTGACGCCCGCTGTGGTCACAGAGTCGGCCCCCCGGGCTCGTGAGACATAAAATCTGCCCCAGGGTTTCAGAAGGGCCCTGTAAAACCCTCAAATTTTGGTTGCAGGGCGGTGCACGGGTGCCAGGGCCAGCAGGAGAGGGGCTGGGGTGTGTGTGGGGGGGACCTTGTCCGAGCGGCGCCCTGAGGAGACGGGGAGCCGCAGGGCCGGGTGCTCATCCTCACCCAGGGCAAGGCGGATTTCGGCAGCTCCCAGCGCTGAAATCCCCTTGCCACCATCCCCACAGAGCTGCCCTAGCAAGCCAAACAAAAAGCCAGCGGTCCGAGGCGCCCCCAGCACCCCTCCAGGAGCCGCATCATTCTGCAAAGGCCGTGCCTTTCCACCTCCCTCCTGGCTTTTCCCTCAGTTTTTTTGGTTTGGTTTTGTTTTTTGTTTTCTGTTCCGTTTTTGAGTCACGACCTCCTCCTCCATACTTCCTCCTCTGTCTCTCTGGGTGCCTGTCAGGCCCCCCCTGTCCCCCAGCGGGCCCCCCTGGGTGCAGTGCGTGCCGTGCCCCTTTGTTCTCCTCCATCCTCGCCCCGGGCCAGCGCTGAGCTCCGCACACATGTCCCCGCGCACACCCCGAGGAGGGAGGCTGTGCTTCTCGCTTGCATGAAGGGAGACGTGCATGCCTGTTGGGGCTGATCATTTTCTGATGTGACCTTTTTTTTTTATTTTTATTTTTCCTTTTTTTTTTTTTCCCTTCGTTTCTTACAGTTACTCAACCCCCCCCCCCCCTCTTCCCACCCACCCCACATGAAACAATGAGAGTTTTGGTTACGGTGTAAAACAACAGCAAAAAAAATGAATCCCTTCCACCCCACCCTGCCCCAAAACCCTGTCATGGATAAACCCTGTCCCCCCTGAACCCGTGGGTGGCTGCAGCCCCTGAGGTCCCACCCTACAAAGCGGTGCTGGTACAGAGCAAAACGGGGCTGTCAGCGTGCTCTGTAATCACACCTCGGTAATCTGATAATAAAAAGCTGCTGGGTTAATGGCGACGTGTCCTAAGCTATTGATCACCCCCATCATATTTTGACCTGTCTTGTTAGAAACACATCCATAGGAGAGGAAACATCTCCCCCCCTCCAGCTCCCAGCGTTATTAGTCGGTAACCAGCGGGCTCATAATCCATCAAACACATCTGCACTTTAACGACTTAATTCCTTTGACACCCTGAGTCTCGAAAAGCCACCTGGACAGAGAAAATAATCTTTTTTTTTTTTTTTTTTAATTTTAGCATCTGCGGGCTGAGGAAAGCCCAGACAGATCCCGTGCGGGTGCTGCTGTGGGTGTGGAGGCACACGCAGCGCTTCTGTCCTGTGGGCTGCTCTAAATAACCTCTTTCTGTAACAGGGAGGAGGATAATCCCGAACACGGACAAAACCGGCTCTGAGATGGGTTTATGTAAGGGTTGTGTAAAGGTCTTAAACGTATCTGTGGGAATTTAATAACCGTGCTGCCAAATGGGGGCCGGACCCATCCGGGCTCGGGCTGTAGTCACCATTTCCGTCGTTTTTTAAGGAAAAGGTGAAGGGATGGTGGTCACGTTTTGCTGTTCCTCGTTTGGGGAATAATCAGCAAAGTCTGGTGAGCGTTGATGTGGATTTACGGTGTGGATCTGGCCCCATGGAGGTGTGTTAGTTAAGAAGCGGTGAGTTTGTGCCCAAGTGAAAAAGCGAATGTGGCTGGGATGGGAAGGGGGGTCCCAAAATCCCTCCCGGGGGCTCCTCAGCCCCGGTGCTTGGTCACCAAAACCTGGCCCCGTTTTTTGGGGGAGAGCAGGACCCTGAAACACCAACCTGTGGGCTCGGTCACTGCCTCCGTGAGCTGCCTGGAAGGAGCTCCACGGAGTAAGTGTGAGCTTGAGTATTTTTGGAGGGGGGGGAGATTTTTGTGGAAAATGGCTGGAAGTACAGAGCTGGGAGGATGTTGCAGGTCTCCTGTGCCTCAATCAGACTCAGCACCTTTAAGCCCCAAGAGCAGAGCTGACTTTGCAACTGGGGGAATCGTGACGGCACTGCCAGGCGTCAGGACTTTGGGGAATACCACGGGATTTGGGTGGTTTCACAAAACCCGCAGCTCCCGGAGTCAAGCGATTACACCAGGCTTTGCTTTCCCCCAAGAACGGGGGAAAATGCCCATTTTCCCCCGTTCTTGGTTCAGTTTGGGTCAATCTGCGGTAGGGCTGGGCATAGGGGTCACGGTTCCCCTGGCTGCCCACACAGGACCCCATGGGAGGCCCTAATTCAGTCCTTCCTTGGTCTCATCTTCCTGCTGAACCTTCTTGGGGTGAAACTCAGGTCTGTGGGGAATGGCTCAGGGTCTGCAGAGCTCAGGGCAGGCAGCACTCAGATCAAGCTCCCTTCTGCCCCGAGTCCCCTCTGCTTAAGATATTCCTAAGAGGATTTTGTTAGCTTGGAGGAGAACCTGGGTGTCTCCATCAATAACTGAGGGAACACAACTTTGCATGTGCCAGCGTGCACAAAAATCCTGGTGCTTTCTGGGGGGGTCTCCCCCTGAAGGAGGAGATGGAGGTGATGGCTCTGCCACCGTGTCCCCGTCCTCCTCCCTGCCTGGAGGTGACACCCGAGGAGTGGGTGCAGGGGGAGGTCTGGGTGCCCCTGTGCAGAGGGCCTCTCAAAAGAGATGAAATCCGTCATTTCAGTGAGAGGAGAGCCTCTTCCCTGACAAAGGACCGTCAGCCCTGCAGTGTTTGGCATCAGTAGACGTTGATTTCAGGTGGTGATCTTGGCCAGCTGCTTCGGTTTCAGATGGGTTTTGGCAAACGTTTCTCCCTCTGTGAGCTAACTGAAGCCAGGGGTTTTCTTCTCTGCTTCGAAGAAACTGCTCTGAACGGTTCAGAAGGCACTGAGCAGGGACCCTGCGGTCTAGCAAAAGCCTGCTTTGAGTTTTATTGCTTCTGGGGATGGCTCACTGTGGGGTGATGTTTTGGGGGACTACCAGCCCTGATGGTGCTGCTGCCCATTGCTCATTTTCCTTGGAGGGCTCTGGTGATGCTGTGGAGCTGTTATCATGTGTCTCTCTTCCTTGAATGGTGCAAGGAGCAGGCATTTCCCTAAAAGTGGAGAAAATGAGGCAATGGGTTCTTCGTGGACATGGCCTTTCTTTGAAGGGCCCTTGAGGAGGACTCTTGGAGCTGGACAAGGCTGATGGTGGCTCTGGTGTCCAGGCACCCAAGGCTGGCTTTGGGTTAGGAGCTGCTCCAGAAACCTGCTCTCATCTTCTCCAGGCGTGGGGAATCTCCAAAAGACATCCAGAAGCAGAGTGCCCCGTGCTTCTGCCGTGCTGTGCCTGCTCCCAGTGCTGGGCTCCTCCCGTGGGGGTCTCTGGGCTTCCTCACCCACCTTCTGGGGGCATCCAGCTCTTCCTCTGCTGCACTGCGAGCCCAAACGCGAATATATCCAAAGGGATCTGGGTGGTTTTGGAAGCTGTGGATGTGTTAGGAGCCACCACTCGTGAGCACCCCAACCTGTTTCCATGATATTCCTGCTTATAAGCTGGGCATCTACAGAAAAAGGAGGCTTTCTCCTGGTTTTGTTTATTTGTTTGCTTGTTTGTTTTGCTGGTGAGGCAATGCCCGTTCTTGTGCAGCCCTGCAGGGCTGGATGGGATCTCGTTTGTCTGTGCCCCTTGGGCACTGGGGGACGTTTGTCTGCCCCATTCAGACCATTTGTTGGCAGCTGGTCGGAGCTGAGGCTGAAATGGGCTCATCTGTGAGCCCCAGACCTCAGAGAGGAGAAGCTGGAGCTGGAAATGACTTTTGGGTTGGTGGTGAAGCTGCTAGGACGCGGGACCTGGCTCTAAAGGTCTGAGCGTGCTGATACGTGCGTAAATCCAAAATTACCCCTCAACCTTTAAAATAGTTGCTTGGGATTTATAGTGGGGTGAGTCAGATGGGAATCTAGTTTCAGGTGTTAAAAAATAATTGGCAGCAAACTGGCCCCAGCCTAATTATTTTGTTTTTGTGTGAGTTTGGCAATCTTTGCAGGACTATCGGCATGTTTTCAAAAATCATCTCACATTTGCTGGCAAATTTGAGCTAAGGAGCCCTGGGAGGAACTTTTTAAACCTCAGGCAGCATCTGAAAGTACTGGAGATGCTGGTGCTCGAGGAGAGGTGCCCATGTCCCCTGGGTGGCAGATGCCAAGTCTGCAACATGCCCGGTGGGAAGCGAGCTGTAAATCCCATGCCCATCGCCACGCTTCTTCTTCTTGTTGTTGTTATTGCTAAATCCACATTTCTCTTTCTTCTAGCCTGGCCTTTAATATTAATACCTTAATTTCATTTATAAATTCACTTATCAGCTTTCATTAGTCATCCCATTAATGATCCCCGGCAAGAAGTTTGTCACTTGACGTCAAAAGGCAGATTAAGGGACTGGTGGAGCCTTGGGAAGCGGCTTCGCTCCGCACCAGCACGACAGCGGCTGGCATCTGAGGCTAATGCCATGTATAATTTGCATCTGCTGCTCGGGGGGTGAGCGATTATTTCATATATTTAGCCGAAAACAAGAGCGTTTCTCCATCATGAATGGTGCTACGTCTCCCCCAGACTCGGCGGCGCTGTGAATCACCCGCCTGTTAGCATCCTGCTGCTGTGGTCAGCCCCGAGGGGACGGATCCTGGCAGCCCCGGAGGGGTGCTTTACTGCAGCAGCTGCTAATTGGAATTAAGAAGCTCCCTGGGTGCTCGGGACTGGGAGAGGATTAAGATCTGCATGGCCAAAATCAGGCGTCTTTGGTCTCTGCTCCTACCGGTGGGATGTAGGGTTTGGAGATGGGCATCTTGAGGCGTGAGAACGGGGGGAAAAATGCAAATTTTGCTCAAAGCATGTTGAAAAGAGCAGGGTTTTGGACTGGAAATCGATGAGATACAGCATCCCCTGGCACAGGTCTGTTCGGGGCCATTGTGGTGAGGCATTTTAGATGCTAGGAGCTGGCACGTTGGGAAACCCTTATCTTGTCCGATCATTATTTGTCATATCCCACAGATCTCCTGGGGCCGAGATAAGGAACGAAGCAGCTTTCTGCACAGAAACAGCATGACATGAGCGGGCTTGGACGAACAAGCCCAGAGAACACGTTTTTTAATAGTTATTATCTCAGTTGCATGCAAGCCTATGAGAAAAGGACCAGAGCAGGGAGGTGCTGGGTCTGTATGCAGGCGACCCCAGCTCAGCGCCCCATTTCGAGCCGTGCAGGCTGGTTTTGCTCAGCCCTCATTGACCTGAATGGGAACTTCTGCATTAAGGGGAGATAATGGAGTATTGTGTTCTCTGGGAAGAGCCCTGCGGCCACAACGAACCCGGTGTGGGGCGTTTTGATCACTGCCTCGGGTGGGAAACGGCAGCGTGGGCCAGCCTGGGTGGGCAGGAGGCAGCTGGAGGTTGGGGACGAGGGGACACGGAGCCCCTCAACCCCAAATCTGCAAGGGCTGAAGGGTGACCGAGGGAAGAGCTTGGTGCTCTTGCTAAAGCAGCAGCATGCCCATCACCTGTCCTTGCTCTTTGGCTCCTTCCTGCATTAAATTTACTGCTGGGGGCTGGATGTGTGGCTCTGTGGTCACTGATGATGATGATTTTCCGGTCCACTGGCTGAAAACCTATTTTCCTGGCTTTATTTTATTTTTATTTTTTGAAATTTTCAGCAAAATGACAGGTGCTTTAACACCCCGTGATGCCATCCAGGCTTCTCCTGTAGGGTGCAGGGGTGTCCCTGGGCAGGACAGCATTTCCAGGAGGCTGTTACAAGCTTAGAAAAATGGGACGTGGACCAAGGGGAAGGGGGCAAAGTGAATCCCCCGATCCTTGGCCAGAAGGAGGTTCCTCCTGAGCAAAGCCAGTCCCAGATCTAAGGCCAGAAGTGCTCGTTACCCTTGGTTAGTGCAGGGATTTGGACTGGGCAGGTTGGGAGCCAAACCCACATCACCCTGTGCCAGCGCAGCCGTCCTGGCCAGCACTGCTGGTGAGATTACCCCCACGGTGCTCCCTCCCCTTCACCTCTTTCCCATTTTTTAAGCACCTGCCACGCTTTTCCCTCTGGATGTGGTGGGTTTTTCTGAATTGCTGTCCATGGCACAGTGTGTCCAGGAGATGGGGAACCTCCTGGGGAGGTTCTCAGGGACGGGATGGGGAGGCTGTGCTCGCAGAGGCTGCAGAAGGAGCATCGTCCTCCAGCCCCTGCCTTGGGAAGGGTGATGGATGCTGCACTAGCTGGTGCTGGGAGCACCGTGGGGATGTTGGAGGCTTGCTCGTAACCCTCAGTGCCAGCTTTAAAGTGTGGGCATGTTGGGGACTTCCAAAAAATGCTGCTTTTAGAGGAGGGAGGTCTGGACAGGTGCTTTCTATAAAATAATTTTGCAAAAGCACCGCTGCTTTTTCACCACATCAAGCAGGGGGTGCTGGTGCCTTGCCTCCCCTCACCTCCTGGCTTTGGCACACTGGTGTTGTTGGTCACAGATTTTTGGTCTCAGTGATAGGAGCAGGGAGGCAGTGAGGGCCCCTGCCCAAATCCCTGCAATTCAAATGGGAAATGTAAGGATGGAAATCCTTTGCAGAAACCCAACTCACCAGCAACATCCCTTGATGGGAGGAGACATCCCTTGGTGGGAGGTGGCATCCAAGAGCCAAAAGCCTCAAATTGGTGAGTCCCTCCTGCAAGGGATGGCCACAGGGAGGAGAGAAGTGCCAGGGCACCCAATAACCCCACCTGGAGCTGCCACCGCTGCAGAGGACCTTGGTGAGTCCTCTCCAAAGGCAGCCCAATGGAGGTAAGTTCAACGTGGGCGTGCAGAGGTGGCACCCCAAAATGCTCCTCTCTGGATAGACCCAGCTCCTGGTTGCTTTTGTTTTTGTTTTTTTTCAGTGTAAAGCCCAAATCTGTTCCTAGTGATGCCGTGACGCACACACTCCCGCACCACGCCAGGGAGCTGGAGCTTGGAGAAAGCCAACAAATATAATGAGACTTCGTGATTTAAAAAAAAGGGAGAGGGGGATAAAAGCCCAAAACACAACAGTAACATGAAAATGCAAATTGTTTGCCAAGGTCCAGGCACCAAAAGGCTAATGAAAAGGTGCTTTGTTCTTACTCATGCCTGCCGTGGGGGCTGCTCCCCGCGTCTCCCTGGGGTCTGGGTTGGCCATGGTGCAGCCCCTAAGGCTCAGGAGTTGCTTTCTCTGTGTGTCCACACGCAGGATGCCTTCCCAGCATGGAAGGGGACTTTCATGCTCTTGTCAGGGCTCAGAAATCCTGGAAATCTTGCAGCTGTGGGAGAGGATTTGGCTTAGCCATGGTGTGGCTTGGAGAGCCGTGGGTCTCCACCACGTCCAGTGCTGTGTTTCCACAAAACGAAGCGAAGTGGAAACTTGTCCAAAGTTGCTCTGAAGGACTGGGCAGCTCGGCTGAGCTGGACACAGCTCTTCACTGAGAAAACGAGGCTCTGCCTGAGCTGCATCCACAGTACAAGGGCATCCCTGCCTCCACAGCTGTGCGCAGGTTAATGCCAGCGGGGGCCACGCTGCTGTGCGGCTCTCCAAATCCCAGAGCAGGAACCCATACACACCATCAGAGCAGGAGAGCAAATGACCCGAACCCGGGGGCCCTGGGAGGAGGTTTTCCATCGGTACAGCTTGTGTTGTTACTCTGAAAACCAGAACGATCCCACTGTAAAGCGTCAGAAGTCGAGATTTCTGCACGAGGGCACTCGGGGCTGGGGACAGCCCCTGGTCTCCTCTCTGGGCTGGAGGTTTGCAGACCTGCCACATCATAGGTTACTTCTGAGCCTGCTGGCACCTCCTCGTGGGGCTCGGGTTGATTTGCTTGGTCAAAATGCTGCTTCCAATTGGAGGAACGGGCTTTTGTGCGTCGTAGTTTATCTTTCTCAAAGAACACGAGAGAAATTTTAGAAACACAGTGTGCAGCTCGGCAGTGTCCTAGAGACAGCGGGCTTTAATTAATGTAAACTTAAAAGTTCAGGTCCCAACTTTAATTCCTTTTTGTTTGTTACTGAGAGCTCTGTGGAGTCAACAGGGTTTGTGGCTTGAGCAGATGGTATTTGTCCCCAGAGCTGGGCTGGGTCTGAAATACCGCATTGTAATCGCTGCTTTTCTCTCTTCTGCTTGGTATCTGCCAGAACCACCAACCACCGGGCACTGCTAGGGTTGGTATCGCTCATGCCCTCTTATTTCAACTCAGGCAGAAATGAGTTCTGCTCTGGGATTCAGCAGTTAGCACCACAAAAAAAAAACAACAAAAAACAAACACAAAACACCAACTAACCAACCAAAACCACTTATAATCTATTCCTGCCTTCCCTAAAGGTTCAGGTACGCTGCGAGCTGGTGGTATAAATGGAAAATGCACACCTAGTGCTATTTTTATTGCAGTCTTTGAGTGAAATCTGCACTGCTCACGATGCAGAAGTGCTGTGCTGCATGCAGGGGTGTGCAGTCACAGGCACACCCCTTGCAGATGAGGAAGAGGAGACTCTGCTGTGCTGTCGGTGCTTTTGGGGCTGTAATGGGGAGGCGCACACCCCGCTGCCCCATCTTGCTGCTGGGGGTGCTTTGTGGTTTTGCTAGAGCATCTTCTGCCAGCTGACAGAGCTGGTGGGTAATTAATTTGGGAAGGGACCTCTGGAGGTCTCCAGCCTCCTGCTTGGGGCAGGATCTTGCCCAGCCAAGGCTGGGATACGTGCAAGGATGGAGCTGACAGCACCTCGGTAGTGTCTGCTCCTGGGCCAGTGCTCCCAGGGAGGACACCTTCTCCCAGGGCTGGCTGGGGGCAGTTTGCACCTGGGGCATCTTCCCCAAACCAAATGATTAAAAACACAATGGAAAAGCAACCATTTCCCCCAGTTCCCACCTCCCAGAGGGCAAAACTGAGCCCTCCTCTCTCTCCACCATAAAACTCAGCGTAGGACACCTCTTTCTGCTTGGCACCAGTCTGAACAAGGAGAATCCCCATGGGGATCCACAACCACATCTGCCCAAACATTACCCATGGGTTGGGTGGGCAGTGGGTGTGTGGGCACATCAGGCTGAGCCCAGCTCTGTGGGACCCTCTGGGCTTCCCTTGTGGTCTCTCACCTTCCTGCCTCCCCCTGTACAACACGTTGGTGTTTGTCTTGTAGACCACCGGGTGTAAAATTTGGGGAAAGCGTGGGTGAGTCTGCTACTTGGTGGGTAAAGTTCCTGGGGAAAGACAAATGGGGATGGGGAAAAGTGGATGTCTGGTTTTCATCCTCCTTTCCATGCTCCTTATGGAGAAAAGACAGAGGAGAAAGACTCTTCTTTAAAGAACGATTTTAACCTTATTTTGTTTTAATCCGAGGTCACGCATTTTCCCATTATCACCTATTGCAGCAGCTGGAAGAGTGACTCAGGCCACATCTTCTCTATGAAATCTGCTTAAAAATAATGATCTGGGGAAAACCCAGCTGCCAGCAGCAGCAGCCGTGTGACTTCCTCACCCAGCCGCGCTGATCAATAGCTTTGCTTTCCTCGTCTGGCCGACAGATCTCGGCTTTTCGAGCCCGACTGGTGCGGAGCCTCGTGGGCACCTCTCCATAGCAGGGGATTTGTCCAAGTCGATCAGATCTGGAGCCACCGAGAGGGAATTAATGCGAAATGCCTTGATGTTAGTTTTACAGTCTCTTTAATAGGCATAACTACGCTATTAAGCCGATCTGCCTATATTTAACTCTTATTTGTACTCAAGTGGAATAAATGTTTTGCTTTAGGAAGGATGAATTTTAACGGAGTAAAAGAGCTATTGTAAATCTCCCAAATGCCTCGGCAGGGACAACATGACGGCTTCCAGCCTGCAACCCAGGCTTTCCATGCTGTGGTACAGCCCCAAGGCCCTATCTCCTCCTCTCCCCCACCTTCTCTTCTCCCCCTCCCCGATCACTCACAAAATGCCTCTGAAATGATGGCATTGGGCACATGGCTGATTAGATGCTGGGTATCACAAATGACTAACATTTTCATCCAGCCCAAGGGGGCCCCAGTTTTGGTGGCTGATGGTCTGTGAAAAGCAGGTGGAGAATAGCAGCCTACAGGTCTGAATGGGTGGGCACATCCAGACCCAAAGCCCATGAGTCCAGCAACAGGGGGGAAGCTGAAGCACCTTTAAATCCCCTCTGCCCTCTTCGTGGCAAGCAGGAATCTAACAGCGGGGTGGAAAACCTTTAACTTTGCTCACAAAGCGAGGGGCAGAAATTGAAACAGAACAGCCTTGCTGAAATCTGTGTCTTGCCTTTTCTCTCTTTCTTTATTTTTTTGGTGTTTTTATTTTCCTTCCTCTCTTGGCTCTGTCTTCCAGCCGAGGCTTATGCTGATTTGTCACAGGTCAGGAAAAACGAAGCCGTGGTTTGCAGAAGATGAATGGACTTTTTAAATCAATTGCGTGGTCCCGGTGTCAGCAGGGTGCCAATCGCCCTGCGTGATGCTGCCCGGTCCCTCCGCCGGTGTCATTAAGAGGCACGGGCAGCATCCATTACGTGGGGGCTGAGCCTCGCCACCCCGTAATGGAGCTGAGCTGCCTGACCTTAATGTGTGACTGAGATTTAATTTGAAGCTTCTCTGAGCACCATCAGGCTGTAATGGAAACAACGCCGGCCCAGCTCTGCGAAGCCGTAGCCCTGAGAAGACAGCAAAATAAATTAAATTTGGCAATCAGTAAAAATCCTTGGGGCTTGGAGGTCACATGCGGGGCTAGAAAAGGTGTATTTTTTTCCACTTCAGAGCTGCAGGTTCTTGGTAGGCTTCCGTGTGCTGCTGGGAAGAGCGTGGCATGGTCTGTTTGCCCTGAGCTGGTGGGAGATTCCTCCAGGCTGGGAGCAGCACCTGGGTTTGTCGCCTGCTTGCTAAGGATGGGCTGTGGCACATCTGCTGTGGTGGGACGGGTGAGGCATGGGGCCTTCCAGAAGTGGGCTCCTGTGGGAGAGAGCAAAGCTGGGGAAGGAGTTCAGCATCCCAGCTGCTTGGCAGGAAAGGCTCAGTCCCCCCTCGGTCTGCAGCAGAGGGAGATGTCTCGCTGGAGCCAGGAGAAAGCTCTGGGGTGGCAAAATGCCAGAAAAAAGGTCCGGTTACAAATCCCTAAAGGTTTCCTGAACATCCAGGGCTGACGCTGTAGAAGGTGCTCCGAGATGCTTTGGGATGGCTGGGCCTTCACCCCCTGAGATGCAGGAGTGACACACGGAGGTGGAATCGAGCTCTTGTGTCTGTAAATCCACTGCCCCCGCCCAGGGCTGACCCAGCTGTTCCTGGGGTAACTTTTCCCATTCCTGGGCACACATCTGTATGGCCTGCTGTTCTTCTTTAGTTCCTCTTACTAGCCATGGTAACACCCAAATTAGTGTTAGCATGGCCGGGATGGCATCCCTAAATGCAAACATAGGTGATGTAGGAGGTCTTGGCTGGCCACAGGGGAAAGGGTGGCTTTGGTCCTCGCTGAAGTGGGGAAGGGGATTGCATGGCATCAGTCTGTGGTTGTATGAGCACTTTCTCATCGGAGATACTTGGTCTGGCCCCAGGTGCACCACCACCACCTCTGCTGCCCAGGCCAGGCCGTCCTCTGCCCCTCTCCTGTCCCCTCTGCAGAACAGGGTCCATAGGGTCCATAAACCAGCTTGGTCTGCACCACACTGGGCAGGAGCTTTGCCACCTCCCTGTGTTTTTTAAGCCCAGAATCAGCCAATTTGGGTGCGCTGTGATTTGCCACAGCACGAAAAATCCGCTTGAAGGTCCTGCGGAGGGACTGAAATCAAGCAAATTTCAGATGGCCTCACAAATGGAGCTGAAAGGTCATCGCAATACCAAGCAGGAGGTGGAGTGCTGCACTGCAAGCCTCTGCTAAATATCAGCCAAAGATTAGCCCATCCCCTCTGAAAGGCCAAGAGCTGCAAAGGCTCCGAATTCTTCCTGTCGTGCGTTCGAGCTCGTGGAGTCTAAAATTGGCACCAGCCTCCTTATCAAAGGGAGATACAGCTTCAGGAACAGCAAATTCAAGGGAAAATGTCAGGCCGGTGAGGTACGTGAAAAGGAATTTGGGAGATTCTAAAATTTTTGAAGCCAAAAGGGAAGCTGTAGATCGTGTGGCTAGCACTAATTAACTTGGCATTGTGCTGATTAAACTTCATCCCGGTTTAATCAGCAGCTGTGGAGCGGAGCATTGTCGCTGCCAGCCTCCCGTCCCAGCTCCTGCTCCACTTCCCTTAGCTTTGATGGATGGACGGCCATGCTCAGAGAGGAATTTCTGGGGGTGGAGGAAAGCTTGAGCCCGTCTGAGGTTTATTCACTGCCTGGCTGGGCCTGCGATGAGGTGGGAGCAGTCTATGGGCAGTGATCTGCTGTAGGGTTGGATCTGTGCGGCCATTTTGGGATACCCACCAGACACATCACCAGACCTTGTGTCTGTTTGGAAATCTGTTTTGTTAAAGGCTTCACCAGACCTACATGTTGCCAGTTCAGGGACTCTACTAAATACAGATTTTATCTGTGAATAGCTGCATCAGAGCATCAGTTTTACCAGGGGATAGGCTTGTGGAAAGAGCTCAGCAAGGCTGAGGGTGTCTCACCCAGGCCTCCAACCTTCCCTAATGGCATTTTGTGAATTTACCTGGCAAATTCCTCACCTCTTGTGCTGGCATGTCTGGCTGGTCTAACTGGGCTCAGCAGTTCTCCCCACACGCAGTTCCTGGTGTCCGACACTGGGGCCTCCTGCCACCGCCAGAGGTACAAGACCAAGAGTTTGGAGAGCTGCTGAATCTCACACCAACCAAAGCCACTAAAACCTGGATGAGATAGTCTGCAAACGTGAAATAACCCATCTGCATGATGGAAATCTCACCTCCTAAGTGGCAGGTAGAGCCTGGCCCCCCAAATATGTGGGTTGATGCATCAATTGGGTTAAAAGGTGCCTGTTGTGCCAGCATCAGCAGGGCAGAAAGCCCGGGGAATGCTCTCCCTGCCCCAGCAGCAGTTTTGTTTCTCAAAAGCTTTGGGAAATGAGGTAAGAGCAGCAACCTGGTGCTGCTGACAGGCTTCCCTTGGGGGCAAGCTGGTCCAGCAGGGCTGAGGGCTGCAGGGCCCTCCCCTGCCCGCCGTGCCTGTGGGCTGTGCTGAACGGCAGCACGCAGGTTTCCGAGGTGGATGTAATGAAACAACATCCACGTGGGAGAGGAAAAAATGTTTCTGTCTGAGCAGGCTTGGCAAAACCGCTGTCAGGAACAGTAAAACTCATAACGGGAGGTCAGCTCGGGTGCCAGGCAGGCGGCTCGCTCCCGCGCCGCACAGCGGGAGGAGGCCGTGCTTTAAAAGGAACTGGGAAAGGGAGATAAACTGGGCTGCCAGCGCCTTGGAAACCCTCCCTCCAGGTGACTTGAGGCCACACGGTTTGGCTTGTGTCCCCCAGGAAGTGTCTTCTTCTCCCAGCAGCTGCCCTGCTCCCCAGTGATCTCCATCCCACAAGGTGCCCACCGTGCCGCCGAGGCTGGTGCAGTGCGAGCACTCAGGACCCGTTTCCCACCCCTGTGATGGATTTTCCAGTTTAGCTCTGCCTCACCTGGCTGAATCGTCTGATGGGGAGCAGGCTGCTGGAGGTTGTGTTTTGCTCGAAGGAGAGCACAGACCTTGCTGCTGGGGTCCCCCTGCTCCTCCCCATGCACCCTCCCCGCCTGCTCAAGCCCCTGGCTCCTCCCGTGGTAGTGAGGCTTTTCCCAGCCTTGGACCACGGCTGGTGCTTTCTCCAGAGACGCTTATGAGATGTTTTATGTGAATGAGATGTGGGAACCTCTCCAGGAGGTTCCTATTCCCTCTGGGGCAAGGGCAAGCTATGGGCCTTGCTGCCAGCCAGCAGTCTCCTGGTCCCTCTCTCTTGCAAGCAATTCTCCCCTGGGTCTGCCAGGATTTGGGGTCATCAAGCTGAGGGGTAACTTCTTGGGGAGGTTTTCTGTGTGCTGTTGGGTTACAAGCCTGGCTTTGAAGAGGGGAAGCTGGTGGGAGGCTGTTTTGGGGGAAATTTCCACTATGTAGGGTCACCTTCAATCCTCACCTCAGCAAAGAGGGACATGGCTCAGAGGGGATGAGGGATGTGACCCCACACCAAGGAGAGGACTTTTTCCTAAGGTAATACCTGCAGAGTCCTCCCCAGGCTGTGCTGCATGACCCTGAACCAGCACAACATTCCCATACTCCTCCAAAAAAACACAGTCCTACAGAAAATGAAACATTCAAATAACAGCACCAGCTGGGCAGCAGCCCAGCACCCCGCTGGGGACCCTCTGACATCCAGAGCTGACCTCCTGAGCAAAACCACGGCTATTTCCCTCTGCTCCAGCTGGGGTGGACTTTCAAAGCCTGGCCAAGCCTTTGGGCTGAGAGGCTTGGGGCATCTGTTCGGCTTTTTGGCTGCTGGAAAGTAGCTGATTGATGTAGGGTAACCTCTGAGTGTGGAGTAAATCTGGAAGTGCTAAAATCCCACCAGGTGCGTGGTGGAAACCATGGGGCTGGGGTGCAATAACTGGAGAAATGGGGTGTCATAGGGCCATCATTAAAACAGAAACCCTTCTTCAGCATGTTACTGACATGGATTAAAAGGCTTGGGGAATTTTGTTGTGTGGTAGCTCTTCCCAAACACCAGGCTGAAGGTGCTGGAGGTTGAACCACCTGGTGCTGCAGCCACTCCTGGAGGTCTCGGCTGAGCAAAGAGCTCTGGCAGCAAAGCTGGTACTGAGCTGTGCAAAGGACATCGATCCCGCTGCAGGGTTGGGATTCAAAAGGCCAGGTCTTTGAGAAATAACACTGTGGGTCGTGCTCATCTGAAAACAAAAACAAAAAGCAACGCCCTGCCGTTCTTCAATATAAGCTGCTTTTTCAAAATTTTCTGAACACAGCAAAAAAAAAAATCCCAAGCATTTCTGGTTTCCCATTTTACATTCTTAAGCTGGAAAAAATAAAAGTGGCTTATGAGGTTTAAGCTATTTATTACCAAATAAAACTGCGTTTGGGCCGTCTGCTTCTGTGCCAAGTTTTGGCCTCCCGAGAGCAGGCATATGGAGAGTTATGAGCCCCTCTGAAGCGAGGCTGATGACAGGAACATTGACTTGGTCTTAACTCCATCCAGGCTGTCAGATGCTCCTGGGCTATTTTGGAAGCCCATCACGGGGACACCAGAGGCTGCCTGAGCTGTGGAGCCGTCCCCACAGCATCCCACCAGGATGCTGCCTTAGCATTATCCCTTTTCCCCAGCCATTTCCTCTGGGTATTGCATTTACTGGTGAAATCGTGTATTTCTCTCTAAAGCTGTGTGTGAGCTACAGAGAAAGGATATTCTTGGTGGAATAAGCAGGAACACGATTTCTGTTCCCAGAAACATGATTTCTGTTCACACCATGGCTGGAAGGCAAGTCCCTTGCAGTCAGCCTCCTTTGACCTCAGCGGGAGGGGAAAATATCCACAAACAAAAGGTGTATCCACAAAGGTGGATGCTCAAGGTGTAAGTGAGAGCTGTTGTCACCTACTCCGTCATTCCATCCCAAAATTAATCCCTGCCTGCACCAGGGGATGCTCTTTAGGAAACCATCCAGCCTCAGCTTGGGCAGCCCTGGTGCCATGGAGGGGATTTGGCTGCAGGTACTAGGCCAGACCTGGTTTTGTTGGGCTTATTTGCTAGACCCAACCCATGCAAGGCACCATTTAGGCTGTCCTAAGCCACATTTTTTCCTCTTTTCTCAGTGCAGTGGGGCTGCTGTGGTGCTGCCTGTTGGGTGCTGGGTGCGAGCCCCTCTCCAAGCCCCCTCCCCGTTTCTGGCACCCGTGCAAGGGGCTTGTTGCTTCCCCTGCATGCAGCACCAGCCTGGCTTTTCCTAGGTGAATGACTTTACATTTCTCCCCACAAAATACGTATTTCTCACTGTCTGGGTAGAGTTTTCCACTCTGTGTTATTACAGCAGGACTCAGGCATTAGCTCACACCAGGATCGCGTGCAGAAATGTAAAGTAAGAGTGATTTCCACCCTGAGAAGCTGATATTTTGTTTGTGCTTTAAACACAGCTCTCTTTCCTAGAGTGACACATACCTCTAAAATCAGGACATTAAGTTTAATGGGCAGCAGGCTTCCAGGATCTTTGATTTCTGCTGCAGATTTCTTATTCACAGAGCATAAAAGAAGAATTGCCAGGGCGTAGTGGGGTAGGACCGGGATTTCCCAGCCCTGAGTTCACCCAGCTCAGCTCAGGGACCTGCTGAGCTGCCCTGACCCGTGCATCTCCGGCTCTTGTTGTGGTGCTGGGGGTGCAAACGGGCCCCAGAACATCCCCTCCAGAGGATGCACGCTGATGGTCTGACCTGCAAAGTCCTTTTGGTTAATTGAGTGAGCAGGTCGGGGGGTGTGGGATGCTGTGGGCAGCAAAGTGTATTGGGTGTTGGGCACTTCCACAGGCTGGGGAGCCCTTTGGCCACAGGGCAAGCAAGGAAACATCAGAAATCTGAGTGTTGGATTTGCTTCTCCAAGCAGCTGGCAGCAGCACATTGCTGCCTGTCACAGCGGGGACACAAGCACCCAGACTTGTACATCCCCAGCCCTGATGGGGACAGATCTCACCTTGAGAGCTCCCCACTGCATGTGTGTATCATCATCTTACCTGCTGCTCTCTGCAGGCAGAGACAAGTAGCAGACCTCTGGCATGTCAGGATTTTTTAATTATTAATATTTTTTTTAAGTTGGGGGTAAACAAGCTCCCTAGTGTCCCAAAAAGGTGAGCATGGAGGAACAGGCAAGTTTATTGCCTCAGTTATCCCAAGTGTTTTCTGTCCCCCTCCAATTTATTTTATTATTTTATTTTATTTTATTTTATTTTATTTTATTTTATTTTATTTTATTTTATTTTATTTTATTTTATTTTATTTTATTTTATTTTATTTTATTTTATTTTATTTTATTTTATTTTATTTTATTTTATTTTATTTTATTTTATTTTATTTATTTATTTTTTGGTGAATTGCACTAATATCCCAAAACCTGGGAAAGAGATATTGGGCCCAGGTGCCTGCCAGTAATCTGGGAAAAACTTGCTCTTTGCCTTTCCTGCTGTATGGAACATAGAATAGGCTGGGAGACACTGCAGCCCCCCTGCCCCTTAGCTCCCCCCCCCATGCTCTCCCTCCTTCCTCGCACCCAGATGGAGTGACATCAGGACCATTACATCTTGGGAAACATTTTTTTTTTCAGCTCATTTTGGCTTTTTATTGGTGTGAGGATCCAAAAAGCATGCATACACCCTCGAACGCGAGGCATTAGAATAAAGCTATAATTAAAACATAGTGTGAAGTACAAAAGCAAAAAGACGACTTAGAGTGTAGCAACACCACCAAAGTGTTTCGCTTTCCTCCTCTGAAAACATTGCTGCATTCAACATGTTCCTGCAAAACAGCATCTTCAGTGGAAGGTTTTTCCCCTCCTGAAGCTATGGGAAAAGTGTTGTAGGGAGAAAAATCATAGGAAGAGGTACGGGTTTGGGCTGCCCAGCCATATCTCATCACTGCTCTCGCTGAATCTGGCTGCTCAGTACCTGTTTAGCCTTTCCTTTCATCCCTGATGGAAATGTGCTGAGGAGTGCTGGTTGTCACCAGCTGTAAGCATTGTTTGCTGAATGCTGAACCTGTGCTCTGGAAGGAGTCCTGTCCTGGACTTTCTGGGGTCCAGCGGGGCTGTGTGTGGTTCCTGCAGGAGAGGGGATGCTCTGCGGGGAATGTGGAGGCTCAGGAGAGCTGCAGGGGTGTGGATATGTGCACAAGCCTCTGCTCTGTTCCATGGTTTTGGGATGAAGTGAGCTCTGCCTTGCTGTGCCAGCACGGCGGTGTGGGGAGGTGGGATGCAAGGAGGATGGCAGCAGCCACCAAACAATTAAAAGGCAGTGAGGAGCACTTTTTCTGCCCATCTCAGTCCTTTTCCCCTTAACCCCTTTACTGCTCTTTCCAACCAAATATGCAAGACCTTGAGAGGCACAACGATAAAGAAAACCCCACCCCAAAAACCTAGTGCTCCCACCCAGAACCCAACCATGCTTGACCATCAACCATCATCAACCATGTGGAGCCCACCACAAGGGCTCAATCCTGACTCAGTCCTTGGTGCTGCACAGCCCGGCCAAGCACATAAAGCAACCAAAAACCACTCCTTACCTGTCAGTAATGCTCACCAGGGCTGGAGCTGTGGTCTGCTACGCTCGGCATGGCACTAGACGCGTGGGACGGCAGCCTGCGCCCCGGGCTGGGTTTGAGCCGGCTGCCTATTATTTTTGGCACAGCTCTTCCCATTTGCTAAACAAAATGACAAAGCTGTTGGCGAAGGTGCTGAAATTGGGACAGATTCCTTCCCATCTGATAAGCTCTTCTCCAGTTCTTTCCTCCTCCTCAAGTGTCCTCCCCTCCTCGCAGTTTGGTGTCCTACACCGGGAGGGAGAGGGCATGGTACCCCCTTCTGTGCAGGGACACTACATCTTTATGCACCTGAATATGTGGTGGATTTGGTCTATAGATTTTAAAACTATTATTCATTTTATTTTATTTTATTTTATTTTACTTTATTTTATTATTTTATTTTATTTTATTTTATTTTATTTTATTTTATTTTATTTTATTTTATTTTATTTTATTTTATTTTATTTTATTTTATTTTATTATTTTATTTTATTTTATTTTATTTTATTTTATTTTATTTTATTTTATTTTATTTTATTATCTTATTTTATTATTTTATTTTATTTTATTTTATTTGTTATGTTATTATGTATATTTTTTCAGATTTATTATCTATTTGGACATTTTCATAAGGATTACATTCACCAAAAAAATTGCAAAGGGTTAAGACAAGACTGACAGCACCCACTCATGGTGCCAGGCAGTTTGTAGCTTGTTTGTAAACATGGTGTGAGCCCCGTGGCCACGTGAACCTGAAGCTGCTCCCACAATTTCTGCCTTTCCTGGCCACAAACCATCAGGACAGATGCTGACATCTGACCATGTCTCTCTCCATGGGGGATGTGAACACACAGCCACAGGCACGTCCAGGGAAACAAAGTGCAGGCACCGTGGCGGTGCTATTAAAAGCCTGGTTCTGGTTTTGGGGGGGTTATCTGCCTTCCCAGGAGGGCTCTAATCAGCCCCAAATGGCCGAGATGGTGTGGCTCTGGTCTTCATCTCGGCAGATTGCAAAGGGCAGACCTTCCGTGGTGGCAAAATTTGTCAGTGAGCAAAGCCAGGAGGATGTATAAATAGCCCCAGCATCCCTGCCACCCCCTGCCCACCCACTGCCCCCGGCCCCCGCTGTTAGAGGCTCAGCGAGCAGGGCCAGGTTGCCTTTCCCAGGGGAACAACTCGCATGTACCATGGCTGCTTAACCGCATCGGACAGATTTTGTTTTCCCTGCAAACGCTGCTGCAGCTGTCTGCTCGAGATGCCCATCTCCAGTGTGAGCTGCAGGTCTGATCCTGCCCAGTCCTCATTGCTCCAAAAATACCGCTGCCACGAGGAAAGGGAGTAGAAATTGTTCTGATTTCTGTTTTTATTTTATTATTTTATTTTATTTTATTTTATTTTATTTTATTTTATTTTATTTTATTTTATTTTATTTTATTTTATTTTATTTTATTTTATTTTATTTTATTTTATTTTATTTTATTTTATTATTTTATTTTATTTTATTTTATTTTATTTTATTTTATTTATTATTTTATGTTATGTTTTATTTTATTAATTTTATTTTTTGTTTTTAGAAAGCTGTAGCATCTTCTGTCTCCCGCCACGCATTACCCAGGGGCTTTGCATCTCCAGGGTGGGCCATCATTTAATGAGCACTTGGATCCCTGCATCCTTACGGGGTGAAACATTGGATAAATCCACATGTGCATATGCACAGTCAAATCCTGCCTGCTGCCAAAGGAGGATCCCCAGGGACCGAAGCAGCCAGTAGCAGACCGGCACATTTCTGAGATTCGGTGTCACCTACCAAGCTGTAAAAATTCATATGAGCTTGTCATTTGCAGGAGTTCACCTGGGAGTGCCAAGGAATTCACAACATGTCTTGTTTCATGTTTTAATGAAAAAAAGGTCCAGGCTGCTTCAAATAATGTATAGAAACAATAAATATAACTGTAGAACTGAGAAAAAAAATAGCTGTGGAAGAGAGAAAGAAGCTGTGAGGACATGATGAGTTTCCAAAACCAGATTTATATCTCCTAAATTTAAGTCCGCTGCCTGTAATGCCATCTTCCCACGAAGCACTATGAGCACTTCCCAAATAGCTGCTGAGTGATCTTCCTGGCACGGATTTTGGGTTGAGATCATCTTCAGGGTGCAGGTAGGGAAAGGGGCTGTGGCATCACTGAGATGTGCAGCGATGGGACATACCCATCAATATCAGGGGCAGAGCAGGCCCAGGAATAAAAGTCCAAATTGCTTATGTCTTCTTTAACTCTCAGGAACCACCTTTTGTGCAAGAACTTGTGCCAAAGAAAGCATCTGTGTAAAATCAGCTGCATCCTGGTGGTGCTCCCCTGTTCCTGCCTAGACACCCAAACCCACGGCGCTGCTCCAGGGCTTGCTCCCGTGGTCACAGACCCAGCCCTGTGCCAGGTCCTCAGCACCACTGCTGGGGACCAAGGAGGTGAGCCCCCCCAAGGGGGGTGGTTGCTGGTCTGCACGCCTGTTTTGGCAGCAGCAAGAGGTAGTGAAGTGCTGATTCCCCACCCTGTGGGCCCTCTCTGCTGGCCTTGGCTTTGGGGTCTGATGGAAGAAGCCAAAGAACAAAGAAAAAACTTGAGCCCATGGTGGTGGGGAGATGGTCTCTGCCCTGCAGAGGGACGTTGCCCTCTTGCAGCAGCACTGGGACAGGCAGTGGGGAACAGCTCGTGGAGGATGCAGGTGGTGGCTCTTGGAGCTTGATAGACAGAGCTTCCAACTCATCGCCTTTGCTGTAGAAAAGTCCTCGAGGCTTAGCTGAGAAATGGAAATATCAGTCCTGCCTCTGTCACGGGGAATAGGAACAGAAGGTGAAGCGAGGTGCCTGGACCGGTTTTCAGTCAGTGATTGCTCTCTGCGGTGGCAGACATTACTGTCCAGATAAAAAGCAGATTAAAGACATGAATCAAATTTTCTTGAGGCATTTTATGGGCCATGATTTTAAGTTAGAATGCAAATATGGTCTGGGACCGATCTGAGGCTCAGGAAAGAGAAGGAAGATGTGCTGGTGAGTAATCATTAATAGGCACGGACCAGGAGTGGGTGTCAGTGAGCCGGGCTCTTGTCTTGGTCACAGTGGGTTGTCTGGAGCAGTTCTGCTCAGCAGGGGTCACTGGGCTGTCCTCGTGTGTGCAAGATCAACTTGTGGCCTTGGAAACAAGTCTCCGAGATGCCCCCTCGCAGCTGGATATGACAAGCAGAACAGGGCAAACTTGACATCAGATAGCACAGGGATGAAATATTCTGTTTTGTGTGCTTGTTGGCTTCCCAAAGCTTTCCAGGGTCCACCAGAGCCGTGTTTGGCAGCGACCGGCTCTGTTGTGCAGGCTGGCTCGGTTATGCCAGCTGCATGATTTGATGACAGCTAATAAGCACAGCTTTGCTGAAATATTCTCTGAAGACTTTGCTTTGCCATCAAAATCCTCATCAGCAATTGGATTAACTGTAGGAAATGAACAGCTACAACACAAGATAGTGAGTTATGTTAAGACAAATTGGTGGGGTTTATTTAATCATATGGTCTGGGTCTGGATAATATTATTCCTATGGAGTTAAATACAACATAGAACCTGTGGGTACAAGAAAAAAAAATACTAAAAAATAGTTATTTCCTTTGACTAGTGCCTAAAATAAGAAAGATTAACTCTATATCAGAAAACCCTACAGGGCTGGGCTCTTACCTTAGGTTATATTGGCTCTGCATGGGTCTTGCATGCCCTCCCACCCAAACATCAGAGATTTTCTGGACCACAGCGAAGGGTATGACCAAGTCCTTTGCCAAGATTGTTGGCATGGGAGTAAAAAATCAGGTCAAAAGCCCTGACTGCATGATCTGCCCACCCTGTGCCCTCTGGTCATCATGCCTCTGGCATCAAAGACCCTGTAGACATTTTGCTAAGTCAGACTGAGGTTTTCCCAGGCACAACGAAAGGCTGAAAATCCTTGGGTGATGTGGCACCAGGCATCAAAAAAAAAAAAAAAGCCAGAGACACAAAGGATAAGAGACTGGCTTTTTCTAGTTTTATTTTGTGCTGCAAAATTTGGCTCAGTAAATGTGTGATGAAATATCTCCCAGCTTCATTGCCTTGTGTTTTGTCTGACCTGCAACCAAACTGCTGCCCCAAGGCACAGGCTGGTCTGTTTGGGTGAGCAGTGGGATTAGCACTTTAACCTCCTCTTGCACGTTTTCTTGAGGTCCCACGAAGTCCTGAAGATGTTAAATCTGTCTCCTATCACTTGCTGTAGCTGTTTTCCATTGGGAGGAGCAGAGCTGAGCTATTCACCATGAGTGACTCTGTCAGTGCCCAGCAAACACAAAGCGTTAGGAGGCATCTCCCCGTGGTGGAGGTGTTGCCCAGTTCAAACAATGGGCCAGGTCCTCAATTCATTATTTATTTTTTACCTGGGAACTAGGGCAGCCAAAATAGCCTGTAGTGTGTGTGGGGGGGACAGGGTACATAGACACCTCTTGGATGGGGTTGGTAGCTCTGCCATTCAGGAATGGTGGGTCTGGTCCCACCTCCTCTGGTTTCAATTAATAGGGCAGTCAAATCATGCCATTACCTGACAGCATGAGAAATTATCACCTTCAGAAGCTCTGCTGCTGGTGGAACACACTTTTGTTCCCCATTGCCTCTCTCAGGGGGGCACTACGGAGGATGAGTTTGCATTTAAGCGACGTTGTGTATAATTACTTATGCACTGTTTTGCAAGACTTTCATTTCCTCTAAATCCTCTCCTGTTCTTTTTTTTCTGCTGGCATCTGGCTTGCTTTGTGCACCCTCTGTTTCCATAAGGGTGTGAACAGAAAGAGCCTGGGGCTCCCCCAGCTCCTGTGCTGGCCTGGCCCAGCCCATGGGTGGAAGGGAGATGGAAGCAGAAGGGATCTGGGACAAGGAGGCATCACCTGCACACCTAGACTGTGTCTTGGGATGACACTTGGTGTCTCACAGTGCTGTTACACCTTGACATCTTGTGCCAGTTCCAAAGATTAACAAAATAATAGGAGTTTCCTTCCTAAAAGGAAGATGAGGCATTCAAAAAAGTGCATAAAAAGGCCGGTGTCCTATCTTGGGGCTGATACCCAGCAAAGAGCCATCTCTAATGGTCTCTCTGGAGTCTCATCCTTCAGTGCTGAGCTGCCTCTCTCCTTAGCTCAAGAGCCAGAAGTTTTGCTGTGGTGCCTGGAACTGCACTGGGAATGTAGGAATTAACGTGCCGGGCTGGGCCACAGGCCCATCCAAGCAAGGACCTTGAGGGAGATGAAAGCCACTGCCAGACGTTTGCAAAAAGCCTCCAGCACGGATATCTTTCACACCTCATTTCTTCCTCATCCCCACCAGCCTCACGGCTGATCTCACAGCAGCTCGTGTTGTGTTTTCTGCAGCCATTCTCCATTTCCTGATGAGGCCAGGCTGCTGGAAAGGGTCTAGGCAAAGAAAAAACTATCAGCCAAAATCATTGCCCCTGCTTTCAAGGGGGGAAGGCGTCCTGTCCATGTCCTGCAGCCACTGAGAGACACTTTCTCAGGGCAGGGATTATTTCCATGCCTTTTTAAGGGTCAGACAGGCAAATAAGTACCTTTTTAGACAGGCAAATAAACACTTTGATTTGCATGAATGGAAAGTCAGCGACTTTTGGGAAGTTCTGTGGGCTGTTAACCTGCAGAAATACATTTCAGACAATGCATTTTTTCCTTTTCTAAAATGTTGAGCCTTTTGTTCCTTTTTTCTCTTTAAGACAGGCAAACCAAAACAAGCTGAAATTTTCCATCAGCATGCACTTCAGTTCAGAGCCAAAAAACTACTTTGAACCCAAACCTATATTTTGGTTCCAATGTTTTTTGGAGGAAAAAAAAACTATTAGTCAAAATCAACATTTTTTTTCCCCTGAGCAATCGACATTAGCTGACCTGCCCTTTTCCTCTGCCTTTTGGCAGGGGAGGCAAACAAACAGCTGCCTGCATAAAAATTCCTCTGGACCTGCAACTGGGTGTCTCGGCCACTGCCGGCCCCGGTGACGGCCATGCTTTTCTCTTCCAGGTGCTCCTTTTCAAAGGTCTCAGCATCCCCATGCTACCTCCTGCCGGCACTTCCACCTGGGTCCCCAGCCTCAGCTCTCGGCCGACTTCGCCCTGCCTCACGCAGTGCAGCCCCAGCCGGGGCTGACCCCCCACATGGCCCCCGCGCACCAGCACAGCGGCCCCCTGCACCAGTCCCTGGCGCCAGTGCCAGCCCTGCCCTTCCAAGACGTGGCCGGACCCTCCTTCCTACCTCAGGCGCTACACCAGCAATACCTCCTCCAGCAGCAGCTCCTCGAGGCTCAGCACCGCCGGCTCATGCCCCATCCCAGGTAAGGTGTGGTCTGAAGGAGTCGCAGGAACAGAAAGGGTTGGGTTGGGTTGGGTTGGGTTGGGTTGCGTAGGGTTGGGTAGGGTTGAGTTGGGTTAGGTAGGGTTGGGTAGGGTTGAGTTGGGTTGGTTAGGGTTGGGTTGGGTTGGGTTGGGTTGGGTTGGGTTGGGTTGGGTTGGATTGGATTGGATTGGGTTGGGTTGGATTGGGTTGAGTTGGGTTGAGTTGGGTTGGGTTGGGTAGGGTTGGGTAGGGTTGGGTTGGAAGGGACCTCTAAAGATTGTCCATCCGACCTCCTGCCATGGGGAGGGACACCTCCCACCAGACCAGGTTGCCCAAAACCCCATCCAGCCTGGTCTTGAACACCTCCAGGGATGGGGCATCCCATATCTGGGATGCTGGGAAGCTGTTAGGCTCAAGTTTGCCAAGCAGCTTCTGGAAAGTCCTGTCAAAACTTGCTGATAACATTAGGTTCTCTTCCAAAGTTTGCCTGCGTTTTCCCCAAATGCCTCCAGGAGGCTGCAGGCCAGGGTGCTCCAGGGGGTGAACCCTTCCCGTGGGGATCCACGCCATGCTCACCTAGCACGTCCCAAGGCCACCTAGTGCCACCACTTGTAGGGGACTCACAGCATAACACGCTGGGGTGGCAGTGAACCTGTCCTGCATCACAGAGAGAGGCAGACTGCATGCATGAGCTGCTGCCTCAAAACCAAGTAGAAGATGAGATCCACGTGGCTCACAAGTTTTTGCACGTGCAGAGCTCACTCGTCTGGACCTAGGTGTGCTTCCCAGCTGTTATCCGCCTCTGTGAAGTGAGACAGAACAAAATCATTGATCTACAGCACATTCAATCAGGAAAAACAGCCTAAATTCAGATGGGGCTGAGGACTGCAGAGAGAATTACTGCAGCTCAGCAGAGGTGGGAATGGGCGCCCAGCCTCATCCTGTCAGTGTTTGTGGAGAGAGGGGTTTGGATAACGTGTAGGAGCAGCGTGCTTTTTTTGGAAGCATATGGAAGCTGCTTGTGGGCTGTACCCGTGCACTGGGAACCAAAGGATGAGTCTTTGTGATAATGCTTCGTTTGGAAAGCATGCTACAGACGGAAAATGCTTTCTTTCTGTATCCTTTCTGTCTGCAAATTGCGGATTCTTCTCATCCAGCTTTTGTTTTGCATAAGCTGGATTTCAGGTGGATTTAACGATTAGTTAATAATTGGGTAGCAAATATGTGCGAGGCTGAGGCACTGATGATACAAGTGTTTATCCCTTAGTCATAAGCCGAATTCAAACAAAACTACAGAGCACAGTTTCAGATAGAAACTGCTCCAGTACCTGCTGGCAGTGTTACATATGCAAACAGGTTGTCAGAGAAGAGGGACTGTGGTGTGGGAGAGGGCAGGAGCCTCTCACCCAGCCCTGCAGCCTGCTCCTGAAGGCATCCAGCACAGCTGCTTCGTAGGAGGCTGCCAGAAACCATTGGGTATGGGGCACGAGGTCCAGGTAATGGGAATATGGGGGTGCCCTAAAGATGAAGCCTCTTCATTGTGCAGCTTTCCGATGTGTTTGTCCAGTGTTTTCCTGTGGATTATCTTTGTGATAGCTCCATTGGTGAGTGGGGACTCAGCAGAGAGTGTGGGGTCTCTGTAATGCTGACCCTGCTTGTGCAGCTGCCTCGCATCTCTCCATGCACAGACAGTGACCAAGCAGCACATGCTCTTTCCCTGAGTGGAGAGTAGTTCAGATGGACAAAAATCACAGGAAGAAACTTGATTCCCTAGAAAAACCTCACTGTATTTCCTACTACTTACCTCTCCCTGCTCGCAAGGGCAGCTGGAGCAGAAGAGGCTGGGTCCCAGGCTGGCACTTCCATCACCCACAGAAATGTTGGCAAAGGCCAGCAAGAATAGATTCTGCTGTCAGTTACTCCTGAGTGATCCTGTTATGAATGAGGTTCCCTGGGAGTTTATGGACTGCACGGGGAGACAAGACAACCTGCCTCTTCCTCATGATGATGGATAACACCCGCACCAGGAAGATGCTTTATCCTGTCTGTTGTTTATGGGGCTGACTGTGGAGAAAAAGAAAATAGTGAGAGAGACACAAAGATACTAAGGAAGAAGTTTAGTCTCCTCTTTATTTTTTTTCCTTGTTGCCACCAAATTACAGCTCATGTAAACTGAGCACATGAGGATGTTTCAGGGGATGTGAGTGGAGGTCTGCATCATGTCAGTGGTGACCAAGAGCAAATGCCATAGCTCTGGGTTTCTCTTCCCATCATCCTTGACACCTGTCTGGGTTCTTCTGACTTGGATGCATGACAGCGATCCCAAATCTTTGAATTTTCCCATTGCTTGTTGATGTGGGCTTGTGCCTACCCATTGCTAACTCGCTTCTGGTCTCTTCCTCCCGCAGGCGGGCTCAGGAGCGCATGTCCGTTCAGCCCCACCGCCTGCACCCCAGCTTTGACTTCAGCCACCAACTGCAAACTCCACAGCCCATGGGGCCCCAGCCCAGGTACTTAGCCGAAGGCACGGACTGGTAAGTCTTCCTCATCTCCCCAGTGTGTTGAACAAGGCACTTAAAAAGTCCTGTGGGGTTTGCAAATGCCTTCATGGCTTGGTGCTTCCGTGGGAGCTGGTGGTTGAGTAGAACAGAAAAAAAGTAAGGAGTGTGCAATGGGGAAACTCATCCCTGAGAGCCACAAGTCCATGCTAAAGCATTTATGCATGTGTAAGATAACATCAAGGCATTGATATTGCCCAAACCTCTCCATACATGGATGCAGAATGCACCTAAACCATAATCTTCCTCGGGGGCTTGTCATGCTGCAGCCTCCAGGGAAGCACCTTCCATGGTCTGTTTCATCTAGACCAATATCTCTCTCTGAATGAGACCTTCTGCTGCCCACCAGACACTCAAAAACAGTGTCCATAACTCTTCCAGAGCCTAAATTAGTGGGCACAGCCCTGCCCTGCCCCGAAAGGTGGGGTGAACGAATTAGTAGCTGTTAATCGTTCTCCCATCACAGTGTCTGATGCCCTGGAAAAGCTGAGCAAAGCATCAATTGCTCTGTTTTCAGAGCAAGTTTTGAGCTCCTGCACATTGAATAAGGCACAGGGCCCTACTCGGAAGAAAAGGAGAATAAAAACATATTTCTGAGTAGCTCCTTGTTAGCTGAGCAAAGCCCATTCTGTGCGTTGAAAGGAAAAAATAGCATGTGAACATGTAATTAGAGACAATCGTAGTGTGTATGCACAAGGGGACCAAAATAAAATGGCACAGGAAATCTTAATTATGGCATTTCCTAACATCTGAGTGGTTTGCTCTGCAAATGGAGAGTTCTTTTAACACAGTTTTTCTTCCTCCTCTGGGGTAATAACATACAACCTAAAATATGGCCAGATCCTTCTGTCATTTTCTTCTCAGGTGTTCCCATTACTGGTACTGCCATGAGGTGAATTTGGCCGGTGTGACATTGTTCAGACCAGGCTGCAAAGCGTTTCATGCTCCATCTGGGTAGAGCCACTCTTTCTGCTTCTCTTTCTGTGCATACCGCTTAATTATAATCATTAGAAGGATCCGATAAAGCATCATTTAATCTTCCCCTCCTCCTCCCCTCTCCTTCTCCCTCTGTGTTGCTGCGTTGCCTTACCAAACCTAAGGAGTGGGCACGCCAGAAATCACATACCGTGTACACATATTGGGGTGACTCACTTCCCCTCGGGGCACATGTACAGTTTTGCCCAGTGATGGATATAAAAACTTCCCTCTGATGTGTTATCACCACGTGAGCTGTGACAGTGCTCGCTCAGAGGCATGGGCAGCAGGCAGCGAGGTGGGAAGCAGGGCTGGAAGCTGGGGCTGAAGGTCATCCATCATCTAAGATGGCCAAGCCTTGGTTAAAATCTTCTGGTGGAGAAGAAATAAACTCCCCCTGAGCTCCATTCTGCATAGGCATTTATTGATGACCATTCAGCCTGTTTTCTTGCCCTTATGCCTCAGTTTTTAGTTGTTGGCAGCCCATGGACTGTACGCATTGCAGCTCTTGAACCTCACCTCTTAACCTGATGATGCAGTACCTGTAGCACAAGGCAGAAGGTGATGGTTAGTTTGGGTTTTCTTTAGCTAACGTGCTCTGGATGCTCATCCCCAAACCCTGGGAAAACACTGTTACATGCAGTGTTCTGCGTTGGGAAAGCATCACTTTCGGAGCTTCAGTGCTGGGCTTTTAGGATCCAGATGCAACACTGCACAGCAGTTCAGCAGTGCTGCTGTTGCAATTACTTGTGCAAGTTAATGACGCCCATTCGTCTTCAAGAAATCCCTTCAGCCCCTGTTCTCAAGGCGCTCTGTGGGTTATCACATCTGTCTGCAGGCAGGGAGTATCAGCAGGCAGAGAGGAGATGGCTGGAGTCGTACATCAGGCCAGAGGCAGGGCTGCGATGAACCCAATATCTGATAATTTCCAGTTGAGCCTTCCATCCACCTGGGAACCATCTCAAGCAGCAGAATAAATCTCCAAAAATGTGACATGGGAGTTGGAAAATGCCCAGTCCTGTGGATTCCCACCCTGGCTGTGTTCCTGCCTGTCTCCTGCTGTGTCTTATCCTCTGCCAGGCTTTGTCTGTCCAGGATATGGCTAGCACATGGCCAGCACACGGCCAGCAAAGACAGACCCCCTCTTTGCTCCAATTTGATGTGGGGGGAATTATTAGAGGGCATGAAAGCCCTGGAGTTATTACCTGGTACGCAGACCGTGCTGGGTAAGAGATTTTTGCATTTAGAATCACAGAATAAAATTTACTGTCCCCTCCTGTCCATTAACTGCTGCTGGGCACACTGCTGCTGTTTCACAGCTGCTCCAGGACACGTCTGGGTTGCTCCTAACAAGCCGTGGCACTCGCTGCTGCTGTCCTCCGCGGAGAGAAGGAGAACTTCAGGCTGGAACGAGGAGCAACCCCTGTGCTCTAATTAGTTTTGCTTTGACAAATGCGAAGACAATAGCTATCAGAGCGCTGGCTTTTGTAATTACGATAAAGTGAATGACATTCGGAGCACTTGTTTGCTGAGAGACTCGGTGGCTCGGGGAGAGACAAGGGACCAGCTAATTGGGTTACAGATAGATGGATTATGGATAGGTGCTGTGCTAGGTCTCCTCCAATCCCATCTGTGCAGGCTGGGATGGGGTTTGCAGTTGTGGACTGGGCAGAGCTGCGGTGTTTTTTGGGATCTCGGTCACTTGAAGTGGCAGGGTTGAACTGGGCTGATTTTGGGAGGGACAAAGCACCCAAACCCACAGAAATGAGCCTCAGAACAGGCTGTGTGCAGGGCAGTGGGACTGCCAGGGATGTCCTGCTTCACCAGTGGTGATCTGCTGGTTGTGTGATGCTGTTTCCTACAGCTGTATCATCCAGAAATATCTTAGAACCTTTATTATTTTTTCTTTATTGTTATTACTATTATTATTGCTATTGTTATTATTATTGTTATTATTATTTTGTACAAACAGCATTTCTGGGGTGCCCCGAGGCCAGGTTTGATGCATTCTCCCTTGCAGGCAGGGAATACCTCCCTTGTCCCCTCCAAACCTTCTTGTGACCTGGGCTGGGAGACCTCCAGAGAGGTCACAGGCACGGATGATGGGCTTAACAACCACCCAGAATGGCCCCTTGTTTCTTTGCCCTCAGGCATTTATCTGCATTCCTGCAAAATGAGGGCAAAATGTGATCATCTGCAATGATGGTGGCACAGGGAGGACCTGGCCAGGCTGAGTTACTGAGTCTGGGGATTGATCAGAACCCTCAAAACACTGCTCTGCAATTTTCAGGCTACACCCTGCAGCTCCTGACCCCAGCTAGCACAAATGCTAAGTGCAATAAAATCCTCCCCTTGCTCCTTCATTCTGCCCTGGTGGAGGGAAGGGCGATTGCCCAAATCCAAGGCTTTTAAAGCAGAAGCATCACCTCGTGTTGAGGCACCCCTGGCTGCTCAGAGCCCTCCCCTGCCATGAGCGTGATTTATCACAGCCCGTACCATGCTGCTAGACAGCCACAGCTCCACCTTCCTCCTCCTCGTGTCCACAGGGACCTCAGCGTGGATGCGGGCCTGACTCACGCCCAGTTCCAGGTCCGGCCGGTCCCTCAGCCCTATCAGCATTACTTGGCCACACCTCGGATGCACCACTTCCCCAGAAGCACATCCTCGACACAGATGGTAAGTGAAACGCCTTTACCGAGAAATGTTTTATGCATTGTCTGCCAGAAGGCAGTCAAAATAAAGGCTGCTATCTTTCTATCACCTGTCTTCTGCGAATCCCACTTATCTCCGGCCGTGGGAGGGAGTGTCTGAAAGGATAGGGTTGCATCATTGCACTCTGGGCTAGGGAAAGGAAAGAAAAGCTCAGCTGCTCTGGAAAGATTTGGTCCATCGCCTGCAGCGCACACACAAGCTGGTCTGCAAAACCTGGGAGACTCAATAATTATCAATAATAATGTTATTAATGCAGTGAACTTTGGGTTCCTAGGGCTCCCTGCATGCAGAAGGACTGGAGTTAGGTGGCAATTCCCCATGCCCAGCCCCCAAGACCACATCCTTCCTCATATATTTGCCATCTGCATCGGCCTCGATGCCTCCTATTAAATTTGTGTGTGACCTGTTGCGCAGGTGGAGCTAGGATTTGACAAAAATATCTTAATAACATTAAGATGGGCAGACCAGGGTCATTTGCTGGTCCTTCTATCAGGGAGCTGCGTTTGGAGCTGAGCCACCCAGAGCCCCACTCATCTTTAAAGCAGCCTCAGAGATCCCACGAGGATGCTCTTCCCTTGTACCCATAGTCCAACCCTGACACCTGCACACTGCTGCAAAGCTTTAAATACCAGAGGTTGGGTGAAGAGAAATCAACACATTTAAAAATGAAAATTAAATTTCTTTTTAAGCTAATCCATGTTGAGAGTTTGGAGCTTTAGTGTTATGGATGCTATAGGAATAATTATAACAAAGAGTTTATCTGACATATTTATAAGACATGCGAGTATGTTGTTATTATTTATAGGAGATCTATTTTTTTTTTTAGTTATTAATCTACTCTTTTTTTTTTTTTTTTTTTTTTTGGTTATTAAAAGACTTCCATCGGGGAAGGTGTCAGCCTGCCCTCTCATTTTCAATTTTTGAACCGCTAAATTTAAATCAGGGCACACGAGGGATTTCTTTGTGCTAGCACAGGTGGCTTTATTTTTCTCCCTCACTTCCTGCAGGTTGTTCATGAGATCAGAAATTACCCTTACCCTCAGCTCCAGCTACTTGCTCTTCAGGGACTGAACCCAAGCAGGCACACGTCGGCTGTGCGGGAGAGCTATGAAGTACGTATCTTGGGGACTGCGATTATTAAATTTTTAAGCCCTGGGAATCCATGCAAGCTCTGGCATAAACTCATAAGGCTGCCTGATGGCTTGGCAGCCGCAGATGGGAACGGGATGGAGACCTGCAGCCATTTGAGTAATAACCAGGAAGCAAAAGGGGTTGGGCGGCTTGGTGAAAGATGTTTTATTCCAGGGTGCCTGGGTCTGGCTCTGGCTGACTCTGGCTCCCTTCATGGCTGTAAGCGAAGTGCTGCAGTTCTATGGGGTTTTGTTTCCTGACCTGCCAAACGGGGCTCAGAATCCACCCCAGTTTCTGAAATATTCGGTATCCTCTGCTCCTCCACTGCTGCCTCCCATGAGCAATGCTGATGGCATTTTGCTGCTGTTCCCTTGCCGCAGGAGCTGCTGCAGCTGGAGGACAGGCTGGGCAGCGTGAGCCGGGGCGCCGTGCAGAACACCATCGAGAGGTTCACCTTCCCACACAAGTACAAGAAGGTGAGCTGCCCAAAAATATGGCATGGCTGCCACCCCCCTGCAGCTGCCCAAGGGTTGTGTGCATGGAGTGGACAGAAGGAAGGACTTTGGGGGGTTGCAATCCTCAGGGGTGGCAAAACAGCATCATTGACTGAAATATTCTCCAAAATGGACCGTGAAATCCAGAACTGGTGGTTTAGCATCTTGTGGGACTGCTGGGTTGACGTGGTGGTGTAGCTCTACTCCCTGTCCATGGTGTGGGGGCAGCTCGCCCTCCTTTCACTTTGCAAGGGGCATCTCCTCCGTTGGAGCTGAACTCTTGCCCTTAAGGAACTGGATGCCAATTTTTTGGGGTACTGCTAATGGAAAACAGGAAAATTGCTCATTTGGGTAGAAATGTCATGTTTGTCATCCCCTGTGACAATAAATATGTTTCATTGCCCAGGTTGGAAGGGACCCAGCTCCTGCTGCACTTATCTCTGACCACATCTCCAGTGGATGCAGAAAGAAAATAAGTTATTTGGAGTGGGTGTGGGGGGGGAAAGGAGAGGAAGGATCTGGCAGGCCAAGAGCTGCCCCATGGTGCAGTAAGGGTCTAAGCCAGTGCCCTAGCTGACGAGGGGCACAGTGGTTTCTGTTCTTGCTGGCAGTGGTGACCCTACACATTTTGGGGTCTGCAGGAGAAGCACGCACCAAAGGAGACTGCGGCACTTCCATCAGCCCCACTGCCCCCAGTTCTGGGAGGTGGCCCAGCAGTGTGCTGGTGGCATCCTCCCCCCGCTGGCTGTTTTGGCTGGGCTGGGTTCCCCAGGCTGGAGGATCTGGCTGATAGAAGAATCTCTTACTCTTTGCCTTCCTGCAATGACCCAGGCCTGGCAGAGCATTAGCAAATCAGTTCCCAACTAAATTATGTCTTTAACCTTGCTGCAGAGAAGACCGCAGGAGGGCAAAGCTGAGCAGGAGGATGGAGAGGAGTCGGACACTGATGAGAAATGCACAATCTGTCTGTCCATGCTTGAAGATGGAGAAGACGTCAGGTATGACCCTTCCCTCTGTTCCACTGCCTCTCGGTGACACCTGAGTTGTGCTTATCCCAAAAACACTGCCGTGCCTTGGTGGGGCTGTTCTTGCAGGGTTTAGGAAAGCACATGCCAATGTCCAACTGAAAGGGACAGATTTTTGATTTTTTTTCATTGGATCTCCTGGGTTTGGATCACCTGCTTCAAAACCTTGTGTTGGGTGGCCAGATGTCCTAGGATAATGGGTGCCAGGCCTCAGAGAGCCATCGGGAGCCCATGGGCATCAATGTCTTGCCTTTACAAGATGATCAAAGTATGATAAAAGGGAGGTTGTGTGTCAAGTACAGGGGAATGAGGCTTGTGGTTGGGGTGTAGCTGCTTTTTAACAGAACAAGGGAGATCTCTCAGCCTGCATGGTCACAGGGAGCATCCTGGGCCACAGCAACACCCCTGCTGTCAAGGTGCCCAGGCTCTTGGCTGGGTCAAGACTCTGCTTGATGGGGACAAGCAATTAGAAGAGCTGAGCTATTGGTGAAGGAGCTTTGGGTGGGCAGTGCATCTGCACTAGTTGGTCCTGCTCCTCACCCTTTAGCTGCCTTAAGCTGTTGTGAAGAGCTCTGGTCTTTTTGCTGTGGGCCCTTGTGGTTTGGGATCCTTCCTGGCTAATGAGAGTCACCAAAAAGATGGCAAATGTGATATGGATGAAAAGGAACCACATTCCATGGGGCACACCGGACACATAAGTAGGAGCAGTGGAGACCCACTGACTGCTGGTGAACCACCAGGATCAAGAACCCAAGCTTATAACTTGACACCCTTGAAAGGATAAGAGCAGCAGCCAGGGTAGTTGGTCACTGCAACAGCTCAGCTCAGGAGAATGTGGGATCTTCTAAGAGGTTTTGGCCAAGGACACCATCTCTGCCCTACTGCCCCAGGGTAAGCTGGTGTTCCAGTGCCACCGCAATGATGCTTCCCCATGATGAAAGCAGCCCCGTTTGCACCTTTCTGGATGCCCTCGGTCCCCTGAACCCCCTCCACCCACGAGGTCCCTAACGGGTGGTGCTTCTCTCTCCACAGGAGGCTACCTTGCATGCATCTCTTCCACCAAGTGTGCGTGGACCAGTGGCTGGCCACCAGCAAGAAGTGCCCCATCTGCAGGGTGGACATTGAAACACAGCTCGGCTCGGACAGCTGAAAGGACTGGCTGGACACACCATTTTCCTTATCAGGTCGTATGGCCATAAACCCTTGCAGCAAAATTTTTGCCTTCTGAGCCATTTGATTGAGAGGAGAAGTCTGCAGGCACGTTAGCGAGGAGGAGGAGGAGGTGGCAGTACAATATCTAGCGGTAGGAGATATTGCACATACGCAGGATACGGGCCCGGTGAAAGGGAGCTGGCATTCCCGGAGCTCAGAGACCCCGTGCTGCAGAAGATTTAGTGTTGAACGTGAAGGAACTAGTTGTGGTAGTCTGGCCTGTCAATCCTGCATTTCATGAGGATTGTATATATACCTCTCGAATACGTAGAAACATGTTATAGGGGTCCTTTAGCTATTTCTATGGATGGCAGCTGGAGCATGTTAGCTTAAGAAATGTTGTGTTTGATGCCCTACTCATCTTGTGGTGGACATGTTGCTGTTACCTAATTTGCACCAAATATTTTTTCATAGATTCCTTATTTTGGTGCCTGATTAATACATTGCAGAGGGGGAACGAGGAGGTCAAGCTTTCCCACCCTTGGGGGGAAGAGGCGAAAAAGCAAAATCCTGTTTACAGTCAGAAGGGTTGTGCTCTTTGCCTCGGCCGCGTGTGCTTCCTTTCCGTGCATTTACAGTGCTGCAAATTCAGAGACGCTTACAAAATAAAATGAAATTGGGAACAAAATGAGTGAAGCAATAGGGAAAGGCTTCCCTATAAGCTTCCTGCTTATCTGCTGGTGCTGGATGCTTGCTGGAGGGGCACGATATCAATGGGGATGCTGTTTCTTTGCTTTCTGTATCTTAACAAAGTGGCTTGGCGTGCCAAAATCCAAGGCAGGCCATGTGCTCTCTCCGTGCTTGCTATATTCCATACTGCTTTCTCCTGTGAGCCAGGGGCTGGTTGGCTTCAGCACGCTGTGGCATGGCCCCCTGGGGTTAGACACCTCCCAGGCTCCTTGCTGGTCTAAAATGCTGGTTATGGAGCCAGCTCCTGTACCTGTGCTTTGGGGTGTAATTGCTCAGAGGAAGCTCCAAGGGGCTGAAGCCCAACGCCACATGATTTGGGGATATTGCTAACGCTGTGGCTGGGCTGGGGTAGAGCCGCAGACAAGATGCCCTGCTCCTGTTCCCCCTCCCAGCCCGCAGCAGGGTGGGAGAAGGGGAGCAGGGCCTTTTTGTCACACGCGGTCACCCTGCTTCACTGCTTCCCCAGTGATTTATCACAGCACAGGGAGGTTAAGCAGATGTACGGCACAGGTGGGAACCTTTCTTTTTCATTTTTTTCCCTTAATCCGCTTGGGTTCATAGGCTGTGGGGTCAAGTCTCTCAGAGCAGGGATTGCAGAGACCCTTCTCTGTTAAAGGAATGGGAGGATTTGTTGCTCATGAGACATCAGTGTGGGTGTTCTGGTGCAGGAAGGGAATGCCAGCTCTCGAGGGTTTGCTGCCTTCTGGAGGGGCTGGGTTTAGCCCTGTATCAGAGCATTGTTATACACAGACGCATTTCACTCCATATCCATATGGAGAAAAAGGTGATTATTAAAATGAAACCTAATTTACCACTTTCCATTATAAAAACGCACACAACTACATCAGGAGGCAGTCCTTAGAACAGAAGTATCACAGAACCATTAGGGTTGGAAGAGACCTCCAAGATCATCTGGTCCAACCATCACCCTACCACCACTGTCACCCACTAAACCATGTCCCTAAGCACCACGTCCAACCTTTCCTTGAACATCCCATGAAGGAGCAGGCCTTTTTGACCCAAGCTCCCCCTGAAGTAAAGACCTCAGCTGCAGTGACCCAGCTGAAAACCCTTTGGTGAATAGGCATTTACAACCAAAAAGCCTTTTTTTTTTTTTTTTTTTTTTTTTTGGAAACTAGGAAAAGAGAGATGCAGAGGAGCCAGGGGAACAAATCCTGAATTTTATATATTTATTATGCAGATGTGGCGGAGCTGAATTGTGGCTCCCCAAGCACCCGTTCTGCTGGAGACAAGAGATGCTCTCCACGTATAAATGATCATAAATTACCATCTGGGAGATTGCAGGATTCCCATGAGCTGTACCAGGAAAACACCGACCTCAGAGGACCCACAGAGATTAGTATTTTTATTTTTACCAACCTGCTGATGAGAGTGAGGGAGGGGGCAAGGGGCAGCAGGAGACTTTCTCCCCTCTCACTGTGCCTGTGTCGGTAAAAAGGAGTGAAGGGGGGGTCACAGTGATATATATTTATTGTGGTGACATTTATTTGCCACCTGTGAGAGGTGGTTTCACAGGAGATACAGCAGTCCCAGCCCTGATGTCCGGAGTGATGTGGACTCCTGCAGCAAGGGGTGACCCACTGGGACATAGGGGGCTTGCTCCAGCAGCAGCAGATTCAAGCAGCATTAAAAATAATCCTAATACTACCAATAACACGGACAAGAAAAGCGAGATGTTGTTCGTAAAGCACACTGTAAGCCGGGCTGGTGCACCCAGGTGTGAGCTGGGGGCGAAGCAGGGGAGGAGCGGGGCAGAGGGACCCTGGCTGTGCGGGGAGGGAAGGAGGAGCGCTTCCGAACCGCGCCTTTTCTTAAAGCCTATGCGAGAGTATTACTATCTGCCTAACGAACAAGCACAGTTTTTAGATATATATTTAAAAAAAAAAAAAGTAACAAAAAGACAAAAAAATCTGGTGAAGAAAAGCACCAAACTCCCGTGGTCTCATGTGAGTGACTGATCCCGAGGTGCGTGAGAACCGTGTGTCAGGTTCCTCTTTGCGTTGAAATCATTTCTACGAGTGGGTCGCGATGATAGGTGGAGTTTAAAAACAACAACAACAACAAAAAAACAACAAACCAACAACAAACAAAACAAATGAAACACACAGAAAATCTCTAGGAACAAAACATTGATAGTTTACAGGGTTTTGTGAGTTTAAATGCCTTATATTTAACAATCATAATTTATGACTAACTTGTAGATATTGTGGGTTCTTATTTAATTATTTTTATAGTTGTTTTTTGCATTTTTAATTATAATTTATTTATTTAGAAATTAATACTAATTTTTTTTATTACTCCTATTACCTCATTTTTGCATTGTTTCTGGGAATGGAATGCTTTGCATGCGTCGGTACTTAAAAAGAAATTAAACATGGGATGTGGGGGTAATGCTTATCTTGTCAAAAAAAAAAAAAGAAAAAAAAGAAAAAAATCAGGGTGTGTGATTACAAACTGTATTACTGTGGTGCTGTTACCTTGGATACATTCCATAAAAATGCAAACCTTTGATTCTGTATGCTGTGACATAGTGGAAAACTGCAATATAGTGACTGTGTTTAGCACATATATATGAATATTATTTGCACTCATAATCAAACTCTGGTGATCCTTTCACTCGTGTCCTTGAGCATTGAAGGCAGTTCGTAGTGCCCTGAAAAACCAAAATTTCAGTCAATTCCTGCCGCCACCCTGTCCCAGTGCCCGTGGTGATGCTCCTGCCCTTGCTGCATGCGTTACCTGCAACAACGCCTGGTGGGCCCCGCTGCAAGGCTGTGCTTGGGGCAATGCCTACATTCAGTGCATGACTCTGCAAATTGTTTCAAAAAAATGTGGAGGGGAGCCCAGGTGCTGTGGTTCTGTTGTTTTTTTGGTGCTTGTTGGGAGCTTGGTCTGGCTGCGTGTCCCCTGCCAAGCCACCCCTGCATGCACCCAGCTGGGAGCTCCAGGGGGATGCAGGAGGGAACTGGTGGAGCCTGGGTTTGGACACCACAAAACCAAGGGTCTGCCAGCAGTTTTTAGGGGATGACCCCCCTTCCATCTGGTTTTGCATGGCGTGGTGCTGTCAGGGGAGGGTGGTGGGACCTCAGCTCCTTCACTGCTCCCAGACGGACCTGGGAAATGGGGGCTGGATGGGCAATTTGGGATCCTTTTGTCACACCAGGCCTTGACACTTGGCTATAATCCAACTGTAAAACATGCCTGGAGCAGAAGCCCTCAAAACTAACCTTCCTGTGAACCTTCCACTTGCTTTTGGCCCCTCTGTTGGGGCAGAAACCTTGACTTGAGGCTTGTTGAACTGCTGTAGGGTTGCGAGAGGCACTGGAGCCTCCCTGCCCTGTTACCCCCAGGTCATCCCCAGGGGACCAGCCCTGGGCTGATGTCTTGTTCCTGCAGGAGTGGCCAAGCATCCACGTCCCCATCCCCAGCCACGACTGCACCGCTGCTAACACGCTGCCCCTTCCCAAAAGGCTCCTGAATATCCAGTGCTTGAACCATGCAGGAGGGTTTTAAAGCACCCCAGAAAACATTTTAAGCTTTAAGCCATAACTGCTGTGGGTCAGCACAGATGCTCAGCTGTGCATGAACGCAGAAGCAGGGCTCGATGTGTCCCCCCCACCCCAAAAGGCTTTAGAAGCAAATCCCTTTTGGGGCTGAAAGGCACGACACGACTGTACCTTCATCCTTCCTCTTCGTCCCTTCAGGGTGCTGCTCTGCTTTGCTGCCTTTGCCTTACCCTGGGTTTCCGCGTCTTCCCTTGCTGCTCTGTAACTTTTCTCCCTTAAACTGTGTTTTTGGGCTGTATGGGGATAGGGGCTGGGTGTCACCCCACAAAGACACCATCAGAGGGACACGTAAAACATGGGGCAAGCAGACAGAAATCCTCCCCTTTAATGGCCCGGGCTGGTGAAAGGATCACCCACATTTTTGTACTCCTACTGCTGTTCTGTTGTGCTGTGCAACATTTTGCTACATAGACTATTTTATAGAAGAAAGCTAGAAAAATATTTATTATTAATATTAAAGCAATAGTGCATTGAAGAAATGAAAAGACATTAGAAATTGTGTAAATGCTTAGATTCACTTTTGGTGGATTTTTTGTACTTTATTTATAACTAATAAAATGAACTGCATTGCTAACTATAAACCTGTGCGAGCTGGCAGGACGCTTGTATGGTCTTTATTTACCCCTGAATCCTGACCCCCACCTGTGGCCACCATGTGAAACCCACACAAGTGGGTGCCCAAAGCCTCCTGGAGAACCCCCCGTTGAAGGTGAAGCCTTCAGCATGCAGAAAAGTGAATGCTGGTGGAGATTTTTCTGCCTCCTTCAGCCCTGAAGCAGGAGGAAAAGAAAAACCTACTGAAAAATGAAATAGCAGTCATTAAAGAACTTTAAGGTGGACAGAGTTGAGGGTATTTTCCAACCTTTTGTCACCCTTGGAGAACACAAGGGGTAAAACACCCAACTTCGCAGCCCTTTTCATGGGTCCTCTTGTTTTTTTTTTTTTTTCTTGTAATGAGTGGTGTCAGTCTCCCTCCTGCCTATTTTCCAGATGGCTTTTCCTCCTCATGTGTTTCATGTCAAAAGGCTGTGACCAGTCTCAATTATGTGATTAGACCAAGCATGCCCTCGGGACAGACGCTGCTGATCAGGAGATTTGGTTCCTGCAGCTGGGCAGAACTGCTGGCTCCTCTAGCACCCAGTAAGGGCTGTGCTAGGGATGCCTCCTATTCAGGCAAGCTGAAACTCCTGTTATAGCAAGCTTTTACAAATTCTATCAGAAAGCAGGGAAAGCACACTTGCTCAACGAGATCTCACTGATGTCCTTCAAAAGGGTTACAGCACTGAGAGCTGCTGGAGATCACAATCGGTTTTGCTTCAAAGCTGCCACAGCAGAGCACAAATGTGCTGCTGAGATCTGATCACGGCCCTGCCGAGCACAACGAGCTGAAAATGGCTTTGCACCCATTAGGGCACAACATCACGGCCACTGCGGGCATCCACTCTCTCTATTTACCTTTTTTTTTTTTTTTGTAGTAGCTAAACCATCAGCTGGTCCAGGGGTTGAAGGTCAGAGCTGTACAAGCCCACAAGTAAATAGAAATAATAATAATAATAATTATTTTTTCAATGGGGCATCTTTTCTGTAGGGTGGATGCTTCACAGCCCTGAGTTACCCTGCCTTCGTGCACATAGGGTTGGTGTGGGTGTACCAAATGCCATCGGATGTTTCACTGCCGCTTCCCAGAGATGCTTGGTTTAATTATCAGTGTCCTGCAGCAAGAAACAGCCAGTCCCTACCCGTTAATCTGACACTGAGAAAGTCTCCTCGGTTATATTTGCTGTCACTGAGAGCACCAAAGTGCAGGATGTTATCAGGCTCCCAAAATGATGGGGACCACAGAGAAGAAAGGACAACCCATTTTTGCAGTTTCCTGCTGGGTGCCAAGTCCTTGTCCTGTGTCTTCACTTCTCACCCACATTCCTGTTTTTTTTCTTTTTCTTTTCATTATTATTATTATTTGTTGAAGGCATGTGCACTAAACCCACACCAATTAAGAAAAAAAGAGCAAAAAAAAAAAAAGGTGGAAGGTAGGGGAGCAGGAGCTGTGCATCTGCCCAACACACAGCTTTGGGGAGCTCTGCCCCAGGAGGCAGACATGCCCTGAGCCCTGCAGAAAGCACAGAGCTAGGGCAGTTTTGGCTTTTTTCCTCCCCAGTCCTCTGCTTGGCCAGGAATGTGTTGGGTTTAGCAGCTTAATGCAAATCCAGCCCTTGGAAAAACTCCACTCTGCTGATTACTTTTGTGGCGTTAGTAGTTGTAGCAACAGGATGACTCCCCAGAGCTGGGGTGGAGCTGGGTTTTGCACAAACAAAGGGTGTTTTTAGAATCTTTAGAAGAAAAAAAGATTTTTTTTTTTTTTTTTAATGCTTTGCCAGTATTGCCTTCCGGGGAGAGAGTGAAGTTGCTGACTCCATATCAGCAAACTCCCCCTTGACCCTCTTTTAGGGCAGCATAGCCTGGAGTTCAGCACAGCTTTTGGGTTGAACATGCCCATCCAGAGCTGGCAGGTGGTTTTGATGTCAGCCTAGGTATTTGCAATCCCTACACAGCAATTTGGTGGCCGCAAAGTTGCTCATTCCTGCTTCGACAGGACCTGTGATCTGTGAGTTGTGGCTGCAGCTACTTGTTACATGATTGCTTCCAGATGGAGCCTGTCCTGATGCCGTGCCATCTCACAAGCACGTCCTATGCACGCCAAGGATTTCCCCGTTCTGCCTGCCCCACGCAGGAGGGTGTGGATCAGGAGGTGCTCCCAGGGGCTGGGAGCATGGAGCAGTGAAAATCCTACTCACACAGTAGTGAAATCCCTCCTGTTGCTGATAGAGGTCCAAGTGAGGTGCCCCAGCACACACCTCCAAGCTTGGCCATCAGTGCATGGGGAGGGGGATTCCAAGGGACATGTCCTACCACCTGGTAGGTGGTATCAGGCAGCTGAGTGTTGGGAGGAGGAAAGAAGCCTTCACCCCACCTGCTGAAGCTGCAACACTTGGCTGGGGGGAGCAGACCCCTTCTGTGGCTGCCTCATAAAGCAACCTGAGCTCATTAGAGCACCCTGGGAGCCGAAGGTCTGCCTCCTCCTCCTCCTCAGCAAGCCTGGCTGCTGGACAAACCCATCACACTAAAGGCTGTGAGTTTAAAGATTAAAATGAATGACAGCTGCTTGGAAAAGGGGTTGGTGTTCAGGCTGTGAGGGGTAAGATTGTCCTGAGCCAGCTTTGAATACAATTAACACGGCTTCCTTGAAGAGGAGTGGGTTGTCTGCTGGGTCCTCTGCTAATGTGCTCCCAGGAGCTGCTCTGGCTGCCAGAGCCCTTGGACCTTCTGAATCCAGCCTGGGAGCTGGGTCTGGCATGGGAGGAAAGCCCATGGGTGGAAAACAGCCCCCAAAACCCACCACCCGAATCCCAGGCAGTGTTCATATGTAGGAACATGTGCTGCAGTGGTGTGAGACAAAACCAGGATGTCCCAGTTCAACTTTCTTAAATATTTTGTCTCAATTTCATACTTCCCTTTATTCACCCCAAAAGGGAAGCAGACAGCGTGGAGGCCAGTGGGCATTTCCAGCCCCAGCAGGGCAAGGTGCTGAAAGCAGGAGGTGGCAGCTGAGCTGCTGCTGGGAGAGTTCATGGGCCAGCTACTGGCAACCTCCAATTGTAGATAAGAAAGAAGTGAATTTATTTTGTTCACAATTTTATATCCATTAAAAAAAAAAAAAAAGAGTATTACTTTTACAAAACTTGAGCCCAGGAAGCACATCTTGCTACTAAAAATCTCTGCATACAAAAGGCAGCATTCTGAAAAGGAAAATGCAATATAAAACCACAAGGTGGGAAAAAAATGCTTGTCCTGAATGGAGCAAAACAATGTCCTGAATGGAGCAAAACACTCCTCAGTACCTAGGGAAAAGCTCCCTCCAGATCAACCCATCGCCCCGGTTCTCATCCAGCCACTTCCCGCAGGGGAATATGGTGGTGACGCCAGTGGCCGAGTTGGTGATCTCCACCCTCTCCACCAGCCAGCCGGGTGCCAGCCCACTGTTGTCGTGCTCGATCCTGACTTTTTTGAGCTCGCCCATGTCCAATGTCTCCAGGTAGAACCTGTTGGTTTTGCCCCTCTCAAAGAGGTTCCTGAACTTCTGCTTCAGGGCACGCTTGCCCGAGTCCCCGTTCAGCCCGAAGATGGTGATGAACACATTGGCGTCTGTCCCTGCCCCCTTCTCAAAGCCCGTGACCACAATGGTCTCGTATTTGACTGGCACCAGGCTGCGGGCCTTGCTGGCAAAGCTCTCGGTGACCTTGGCACACTCGAAGACTTTGTAGTCCCGTCTCTTGTACCGCAGCGGGATCTTCACGTTGCACCTGAAGAAGTACCTGCCGGAGGGAAGGCACGTTAGTGGTGCGGTCACCTCCTTCTTGTGAGGGTGCTATGGACCTGTTGCAATACTTTTCCATCTACGTGCTAGCACTGGAGTTCCCCCCCCCGACAGACATCCAGGCTGAACACTGCAGCTGCTGGAAAATCCCATATTTCCCTTCACAGACAAGGACAGGCTGCATTATGAGGGCTGGCGTGGGGCAGCTCCCACCTCTGTTGGCTGTGTGATGGCACGTCTAATTGCAGAGCCACCGAGGAAGGCAGCAATCAGCCCTGTACCTAGCACAGCCTGCCTCTGCGGAGCTCAGCCGGTCTCAGAGGTTGCATCCCTGCAGCAGCAGCACGTGAAGGGAGCTCAGCAGCAGCCCTCACCCACACTGCAGTGAGGATCAGGTTAGGAATCAAGAAAATAAAGGATTGGGGAAGATGGGAGGAGGAGGTTTAGACAGCCCCCCGTTCCTCCTCTATACCACCCAGCCCATCCTGTGCAGGCAGAAGTGCTTGGAGCATGGAGGTGATGGGTACCAGATGCTGAAATCCCTCGGCTCTGCGCTGCTGCCCCTGGGGGTGTGCAGGGAGCACAGAACGGGCTCACAAATTGCTGCACACCTGGCAGCCTGCCAGAGGCTGGGGCACGGCGCTTCTAATGATGTATTTCATTTCCAGTGATGCAGATCATTTCCCAGTGAGTTTTTCCCCCTCCTCCCTCTCCCCCCATGCCAAATTGCAGCAGGTCCTCCCGGGGGGGAGCGTGGCTGGACTGCAGCACGTGTGAGTAAAACCAGCACCTGGAGGAAGGGTTGCTGCTGCTCTTCGAGCTGTAGTGCTTCTTAAACACTTCCAACTCTTTTGACATTTTATGCAGCCAAAGAAAAGCTCTCTATTCCCTGGAAAGAGGGATTGTAAATGAAAAATTCTGCCGGGAGCAAAATTTTAGGCTCAGGGACAGAAAAATTGCATGAAAATGGATGGGGAGGCTGCCTGATGCTGCAGTTTTATTTCCTGAACTGCATTATTATGGTCTGGATTATGGTGGAGCAAGCCAGTCTTTAAGAGAGGCAGGAAGGAAAAAGATAATTTCTGTAGCCCTGGGATTTGGAATAAAAACCTTCCAAATACATACATTTTGCAAACATTGAATACCAAAAGGAAAAACAAAACAAAACAAAAAAGCAGTATCATTCAAAACTATTGCTATAGCAATCTCATAACTCTTTTAATATAGTCATTATTATTATTATTGTTTTACACTTGGGATCAGCAGTACCCAACATGAGAGCTCGCTCTCATGGTGAGATCTGCTCCAGTTGATGATTCGCAGCCTGCAAGCGCTACCGGTATCTCCTGGCTGCTCTCTTTTATATAAAACAACTTTAAAAGGCATGGGTCTTTGTGAGAAAGTCTTTGTCCTCTTCAAAACATCCTCATTCAGCAGCTTCAGCATGTTCCCAGGGAGTTTCATGCGCAGACCTGACTGCGAAGCCAGGCACTGAGGGTTCCAGGTTTCCCCCACCAGGAGAAAAGTGTTGTAGGTTATAATTGACTGAGTTTTCATTCAGCAAATGTTATTGTGGTTCTTCTGCTGCCTGATTAATTTGCTAGGAGAGACTCTTAGCATCTAAAAAATATATTCACTTCAAGGATTTCTTCTTAAACACTCAATTGTCTCAGCTGGAACAAACCCCTTACAGTTAAATTCCCTTGCAGCAGTGGAAATATCACCGCGCAGAAAAATCCATTAACGTTGTGGATATTTTCTCTGAAGAGGAGTTTGTTCTGCAAACAGTCTCCTCCAGTTCCTCCATATTCCCTGTGCCATCTGCCCCACGAACAGTGAACATTGCACCTTCCACAGACAAGGACGTGTGGGTCCTGACATGCACAGAGCCCTTCAGAGATGTTCGTTGTTCCAGCATGGAATATTTCAGCCATATTTGAATCAGAGTAGGTGAGTATTTGTGATTTGGAAGCTACTCCTGCCTTCCCAATGTGCTTTCAGATCATCCCAGAAGGATCATCCAGACTGATCTGAGGCTGAGGTTTTGTCTTACTCTCAACTTTCTTCTAGGAGCTGTATTTACAAGACTTACCTGATGGCCAGTCTGTGCAGAGCATCCTTCACACCCCTTAAATTTCAGTCAGTATGTGTACTTCCTACAACCTGAAATGTTTGTCATAGCTGTAAGACTCACCCCAGCTACCTTGTTCATGAATTTACTTGCATGTGCAAATGGCCTTGGTGACAACAAAATGGAACAGCAGGAGAGGAGGGGATATTGTCTACCTGACAAACCAAACAGCTTTTCCTTATCTTTCAGAAAAGGATTAAGATTTTGTAAGAATTTCCACGATTGCTTAAGTTTGAGATGCTTTGGGAGGATGCATGCAGAGCTGCTCAGTGTCCTCCTGCCCTCCAGGAGCAGCTCCCCGCAGATAGCAGACACTTACTTGTTGCAAAGCTCCATCTCTGTTACAATAATCTCCTGGACATGCCAGTAGACATCAGCTTTCGCAGATGACTTCTTTCCATCCTTTGGACAGTGACCAACGCAGATGGCTGCAATATCTCCAAGGTTCTTTGAAGAAAATTGAAATGTGTCTGTTGCTCCCCTATAGGAAACAGGGAGCAGTATCAGTCAGTATCTTGAATGCTGGCAGTGACTCGTCTCATATGGACATTAAGTAATTTGCACATGGCTATGGAAGATAGAAGATAAGCCTTCATTTAAAGTCATTTGAGTTAACCTACAATCATTCAACACAAAGTATAATTTCCATATTTAAATTCAGTATTTTGTCTGATTAGGGGTGACACTTTAAATTACTGCCACTAGGACTTTCTAGGATAAACTCAAGCAGTTCCACATACAAAATCAATTTGCCTCATTATAGATAAAGCTAAAGAATGACTAATTTCCCCTCCGGCACTTATTCATTCATTCTTGACAGATACAGTATCTGTTACACATCTACCCACCGTAGCTGTTTTAAATCTGCTAGTTCAGCCACCCTTCCTGCTTTAGGAGCCCAGACTGAAAATAGTTTAGAGAAACAATAGGTCTCTGTCAAACTCTTGTCTGGCTCCCCATCATGCCTCCTACATATCTGTTAGGTTTGTCTCCTTGGCTTTGGTCCTTATTCCAACCTGCCTCCAAGGATGGACTGTCACTAATGCTTTGAGGGATGGTGTCTCCAACTCCACTGTAGTCCCCAGCAGCTGAGTGTCAGGAGGAAACTCATTCATGTTTCCCATGAAATCTCAGCCATTCATACCAAAGTACAGATCAGCTGTAATTTCACTTTCTACAGAGCTATAAAAAAACAAATTTCCTCTCTGCAGAGCAACTGAACATCAGCAGCAGCTGTGGCTTTGAATATGTTCTCGTCTCCTAAGGGTGTGCTGTGTCCTTAAACAAAAGAGAAAACCATCCCACATCTGGAGCACCTTGGCCCCACATGGGGAAAGGAACTTGCCCCACGTTACACAGATGTGCCTCCAGCCTGTCTGCACACGAGGCTGATACTCGGCTTTCCTCACACAACAGTGATCTTTCAGCCTTACCCCCAGATTTGGCTGAAAAGTCAGATCTGAGTGGCTCTGACAACATTTAGCCTCCAACTATTTTTACTTTCCCCCTGATTCCCACTGCCAGTGAGATGCTGTAAAAGGAACTAAAACCACCTCCAGCTTCCTTCTGCTACTCCCCGCTCAAAAATACGCAGCCTCCCCAGAGGCTCACCAGAAGCCTGTTTGTATGTACTGATAAAAAAGGACACACATACACACACAGAGGTATGCATCATCTATATTGCCATTTACCAAAGTTTTTTGTTTGTTTGTTTGTTTGTTTGTTTGTTTTTTTCCTCGTCATTTTTAAAACCTGCTCTCTGTCTGCTCATCAGAATTGTGGTGATTTTACATCTTGCTTTTACTCCAGGTGAGAAGTCTCTAGGCTTTTTGGAAGGGGGTTAAGAAAGAGCATGGCACAAGTGCAGCTCTGTGGACTGTCCTGGAGAAGACATGGCATTTGTGGCAGACACACAGATGGTGAGGTATTCCTTTAGCCCACCACCCACTCCCACTACCTCTCAAATCTCCTTTTCTTGGAGGAGTTTTCCATTAGGAATTCTTTTGAGCGGCCCAGCTTCCCTTCTAAGATGATCCAGATGTTTTCCTTCGTTTCCGCATCCTCTCTGTCGCTTGTTACAGTGACAATTTCATAGGCTTTAAGGCATAATTAACACACGTGTTAAGCAGCACAGGAAGAGCAGATGGTCAAAGACATCTCTTCAGTTGGCTGTCATTTTGGCTGAAAACCCTCTTCCTAATATTTATCGCAGCACACGAGACAGCATTTGCAAAACAAGGGTGGAAACGCACTGAAATCTGTGGGACTCGTGACATCTTTGTGCTTAGGATTTCGTGCAGGGGTAGAGCACATGGAAAACCTGAGTACTGCTTGGTCAGCTGGCAGGATTCAATGGAGCTGCTCTTGAACAAGCCGTGTCCAGCTCCCTGCTGTGTGAAGAACTACTATTTTAACACAGCGCAAATACTTCAGTTTTGGTGACACAGTTCCTAACAGCATAGAACAGCCTCGCAGAGACAGTGAAGGTATCCAGACACCCACAGGACGTGCTCGGATGCTGTGGTGGCATCTCATTACTCACGACGGCAGTCATGGGGTTGTCATTTTGCAGGGGCCGAGTGGAATCACATTGAAGTAATGTGATTCTCAACTCCCCGGGACTTTCCCGAAGAAAAGCACTGTGTTGCAGGAGATTCTGAGATGTGCTTAGCAAATTATCAGTGCGGTTAAATAACATTGCTCTTTTTCTCTCACTTGTTCACCACATTAGACACCAGTGTGATTACCTTGGAGCTGGTGGAATTACCCAGAGCAGGGAATTACCCAGGTCTATGGGGTGTTAAGCTCAGCTGTCATCTTCAGCTGAGATATAGGAGTCTGTAGCCCACAGCATGTTCAAGAGGAAGCTGGAGAAATGTTACTCGCAATGCTTTAAGGACTGAACTTATTTTCCACCTCAAAGATTCAAGCCCATTGTTTCTAATGAGACCGTAACCACGTATGCATACAGCTTACTGCTGGATTGAACCACAGCAGATGGGCCCCTCTTAAGTTTCAGCCCAGAATGAGGTGTTTTTCTTCCTCATAAATCCTGATTTGTTTCTCTCTGATCTTGCACTTTTGAACTAAGGTGTACCTGAACTAATCCAACCTTCAGAGCCCCAGTGGAGCATCCTCCAGCAGATGTGGCCCTGTGGCCTCTGAGGACCCTCAGCAAACACCACAGGTCACCTGCAAACTTACCAGTCCGCTCCTTCAGTTCCAGGATGTCATTATTGGCACAAGCCAGTTCCCTTATGAGCTGCCCATCATCTTCACCTTTAGCCAGCCAGCGGTCACACTGGAAGCGAAACGTCTTGTCCGTGGCAGAGTCCGTCACGTCGATGTATTCCAAGTGCCAACCCGGCGCGATTCCTTTGCAGTAAAACAACAAAATAAAAAAGTTAGGAAATTTTTCACATTGTTTGGGTAAGGAGGTGAGATACCCATTGCCAGGAGTACCTGACTGGCACTGGAAATGACTGGTACTTGTTTCAGATAATGTCACCGGTGTACACAAGGTTCCTCTGATACTGAACCAACATGGACCGGCTCAAGACCATCATCTGATCCCCCTTCCACAGTCAGCCCATGGTTTTGAGGGACTTGTTGGCTTGAGATCAGACATAAGGGTGTTGGAGTGTGGTCCGAGAGAAGCTGAATTTCATGGGGTCTGGGCAAGGGGCCATCCCTTGTCCTTGCCCAGCACGTTGCAGGAGATGCAGCTCTGCAGTGAGGAGCAGCCTCTGCTCCACTGTCAGCACATCACACCTGGGGACTTGGGCTAGGATGAAGCCCTGCTGCAGTTTAGGGATAACAAAACCTTACAAAACCCCCGCAAAATCAAGGCCCCACAGAACTGTTTGCCAGAGTGAAAAGAATGAAATCTCCTAACATTCAAAGGGCTTGGAGCAAAAAATGGAGCAGCTTGTGTTGCAGAAACTGCTGCTGATTCTTGCTTCCACTTTAAGGGCAGTGTGAAGCCTTAAAGCCTAAAGAAAAATATGAGTACTAGATGGCCACAAACTGCAGGGTTTAATGTCTTTTCCTCCACCTGTACTACACCCCCATCCCTTCATATCTGCATTTGAAGGTCAGAAGGTAAATTATCACTTGCTCCTTTGACCCTGTCAGCTAACACATGCAAGGAAATCACCCATGCTATCCTGCTCTTGCCAAGCAACCAGAGTGAATTTACTAATGCTGTGGCTGGGCATGAAAGTAACACAAAGTGATGGATGCTCCTCCAGGGACCAACAGATCACCTAGCTTTTGCCTCGGGTCCTTTGGAGGAGACATAGCTCCCTCTTAGTTTTCTATTTCCCTCCATCTTTTTAAAAATTATTATTATTATTATTTATTTTTTTCCACAGAGGGAAGCAACTTGAAAATCAAGAACAGGGCATTTGGGAACATATTCCAGATTTCTTTGTTGAAATAGAAGAAACTCTTGTTGGTTTAGGGGGCATGGGAGGTTCTGACAGTTCTACTTACAAGTCTCGTTATTGTCAGACAAAGGGAGGTTATGTTCATGATGAGACATCTCTGCTGAATTATTACTTACATCCCATAGGCATAAAAGAGCTCTTGCTCTTCCAAGTGCTTAATGCCATGTGCCAGCTTCCTTAGTTTGCAAATATTAATTTTAATTAGCCTTTTAGCCCTAGAAGATAATGATGGCACCTTTCTGAGCTATGTCAACAAGTCACCCTGCCCTGTGAACTGCCATACAGTGTGTGTTAGCTGTTTCCTACCAGCCTCAGAGGCGTTCCTGTTGTGCAATTTGGCTTTCTGAACCTTCTCCAGGCTAAGAAATCACCATACAAAGAGCTCAAACCTCTACTGAAAACACTATTTGCTCTTTAAATTCCAATTTAAAGATTGCAAGCCAGCTACAGTGGGTTGCTCAGGGCTGAGTTCAGCCAGGCTTTGAATGTCTCCAAGGACAAAGACTCCACAACCTGTCTGGGCAAGCTGTGTTTGATCACCTGTGTAAAAGGGGAAATCGCAAAAAAAAAAAAAAAAAAAAAAAAAAAAAGTCTGGCTCCATCTTCTTTACTCATCCCCATCAGGTATTTATACATATCAGTAAGATCCGCCTGGGCTTTGCCGTCTTGAGGTTGAGCAGTCCCAGCTCTCTCAGCCTCTTCTCACACAACAGATGCCCCAGTTCCTTCATTCTTCCAATTCCAGTCATATTCCTGGCCCTTCACTGAGCTTGCTCCAGTGTGTCCATGTGTCTATTGCATGGGGAGCACAGTGCCAAGGGAGCTGGGTGCACCTTGCAAACACGCCTGGCCCCGTCCAGGCTTCAGCAGCAGAGCAAAGATGTGAAGGATTTTTGGGGAAGGCCTGGCACATTGTGCCCTTGCAGATCCTCATCAGTTTAGTGCCTGCTGGGCAGAGCTTATCAAGTTCCCCGGGGCTCCCACTGTGCTCCAGCCTGCTCTTTGGGGCTGGCTGGAAATTTATTCCGAGCACGTTGGCAGTGTCAGCCGTTAATCTTTTTGGCAGGCTCATTTCCATTTAAGTTGAATGAACATCTCTGCAGCATATTTGGGAGGCTGCTCTGCTTCCATCAAAACTTCAGTTAAAACAGTGCAGGATGAAAGGGAGAAAACATCCCATGGTTCTCCAGCGCGAGACATCAATGCCTGCAGACTAGGACAGAATAAATCGGTGATCTTAGTCCTGTTGCCAGCAGTGAACAGCTTGACAGCGGTGGGATCAGTGCTAAGCAGTGGTATCAGGAGATGGCTGAACGAGACCTGCATACCCTCCTCCCTCGTCTCCAGCCCAGCCCCAGCAGCTGCTCACCAGGAGAGCTGCAACAAACACCTGCACTTTTACCATGGGGAGAGATGGGCCAGGGCTGGCTTTCCAGCTTGTGTTGGAGTTAAGGGCAAAGAAAGCATGCAGTGCAGCTTTTCCTGGTGTTCCCTGCAAAAAAAATGTATTTATCAGCTCTGGGATATTTAAAAAAAAAGCTCTGGGCTCTGTCAGGGGATTGATGCTGAAAAGCAAAAAACAACAGAACGTCCCTTGCAGCACATGGGTACCTCAAGTCAAGGAGCTGGCTGGTCACCCTTAAAAAAGTGATGCTCCTGCTTCAAAGCATCCCCTGCCTGCTTTAAACAAAGAATGCTTCTCTTACCTCTCATTAGAATTGCTCTTCAGTCTTTTCCTCTTTTCTTTCCTGATGATTAGCAGTTTAAATTAAATTGGGAGACCTGGAAGCTATAGATGTACCCTATGTTGCTTTCCAATCTTGAGAGAATTCACCCTGGATAACTTCTGTACTGCCAGCACCCAGGGTAGCACATCTCCCTGCCCTGTCCTGTCTATCTGCCCTGGTGTCAGCAGTGTCACATCAAGACCTTCAGTGCCACAGCACTAAGCTTCATTTAAAACCTGATGTGAAAATGGAAGGATTTATCTGGGGCTTAAGAAATTCTGTTTTACCAGACAATTATTCTTCTCTTTTTTTTTTTTTTTTTTTTTTTTTTCACACTGGGAAAAAATACATTTAATTTATTTTTGTATTGATCTAGAAAATAAATACAAAGTCCTGTTATGAACAGAGTCTGAGTGTGAGGCTTGGCTGACCTGGCTCTGGGTGCCACAGCAGTGGAAGGAGAACACGGTTTTCTTGTCTGCAGAACCATTTCTCAGGTTGTGAAATCCTGCTTTCAGGAAATTCCTGCTTTCTGTACATCGGTGGCATTTGCAGAGCAATGGGCTAAGAGAAGTATACCCCATAAGGATGTAACCCCAGAGGCAGCAGATCTTCAGCACAAGCTGGGTTATGGCATAAAGCATCAGTCAGGGGGTGAGGAAGAGGAGACAGCAAAGTGCTGTGGGCATAGCCAAGGACTTACCTTGGCCACTGCTGGCAAAACTGGAGGATCTCTTCAGTGATGGCTTATTGGCCTTTTCCTGGGTGCCAGGATGCTGCTGGATGGTGAACCGCTGCAAAAGGCCACAGCCTCTACATCGCTCAACTTTCAGTGCTTGCACAAGAGCCAAAGCAGGTCTGTTTGTATCCCTTTGGCACCTCAGCCAACAGTACCAGGAATGCAAAAGCTCAGGCACAAAGCAGTGGCAAAAATGCCTCGGAGGATATCATGGGCTTTTCTGCAGGGACTCCAGGACAAACCAGGGCAACCACATTTGTCTCCGTTAATCTGTTATTTGACAGAGGGAAAGAAATAGCAAATGTCTGGGCAGTTCCTGCTTGATTATGCAGGTCTTGGTCTTTAAAATAGTTTGGCCACCACTGTGCCTTTGTGGGTGATTCCCTATCTCTGTAACAAGTGTTCAATGTTTATAACAAAAGGAACTTCCCTCCAGGCCTGTTTCACTGCCATCGAAGCCCCCAGCAGTAAACCTGCCCTAATAAAACCTGTGGCTGTGCCACGTAGACTCCTTAATGGTCCGCAGTTGGAAGCGACATTTTCAATAGCATGCAAAACATTTCAAATGTAATTAGAGGAGGAGAAGAGCTTTGGGGAAAACAGAATCACTTTGCTTGCTTGACTCTGGCAGTTGTATAATTTAGTGTCATGTAGGGAAATGTATTCTCTTCCCAAGCGCCCCTATCCAAAAGAGCAGCAAGTTGTCCCATTTATCTTCCTTTTCAAAAGGGCCCAAGCTGGCAGCTGAGTGATGCTGGGCAGGGGTCCTCTGTGTACGTCTGCGAGGTCTTCACAGGAGCATCTTGCTTCTTTCCCAGGTGATGCTGAAAGCCCGTGTCTTGTGTAGTGAATTCCTTGCTAAGTTACATCTGGGGGAATCCAATCTCTGCTGGTAGACCAGGGAGATGAACCACATCCAGGCTGGGGTTCCCAGGTGCCCATACAAATGAAAATCTCTCCCTTCTCTGTGACCATTCTCAACAATTTTCCTCCCTATCCCCTCTCTATTTGCAACATTTCATTTTATTTTTATTTATTTATTTTGTGAAAGCATTTGATGCCCAATTAAAGATAACCATTGTCATTACTGGTGTTTATGTTCTCGTATGAGTAAAAGAAAAATCCTCCTTGTGACACTGACTGCTCAAGGGTCAGTGCAGAGCTGCTGCTGCCTGGCTATTCACTGCCAGCAACCAGCACTGCTCAGCCCCTTAATTCCAATTTTTTATTTCACTTTTCAGATGTTCTGAAACTCAAAGTAATGACCATTACAAATGCAGTTCATTGGCCTTGTGTCCTCTGATGTCATTTACCCCCTGCCTGGTGAGATGACTGCCCAGCCTTAAATTAAATCCCACCATGTGAGACGTCACCCAGAAAGGGGTGGGAGTTTTGATAGACATGCCAGATCACTACAAAAAGGAGCATTAATTGTGAGGTGCTAAAATCATAGCATCTAGCTCTGCATCAGTACATCTCAAAACACCTTAGGAAGGTGAATAATTTTTATCCCTGATTTACATAATTGAAAATTAGGTACAGGGATGTGATTTACACAAGGTCATTCTGCAAGCCAGTGTCAGAATAAAAATAGATAATAGATGCATTTGTGTATTTCTCCTTGAGGATCATGTTAGTTCACACCACAACGTTTCTCATCAGAGCAGACAGGCAATGCAAAACCTCACGCAACCTTTGACAAAGCAAAAGCTTAACACTTGGGACAGTTTTAGAAAATAGGTTCCCTGCCCCCTACCCGTGTTTTCTGTGCAACTTGTTCAGTGCGGGATTTGACTCAGGGCAAAAGCATCAGTAAATTACTCTCAGAAAAAAACAACACTAACAACAACAACAACAAAAAACACACATCTTACTGACAAACTACTCCTGTGCAAAAACACTTAACAGCTCAGAATGAAGATATAACAGTTTCTCAGAGAATATTCTTGTGATTGAAGCATATTTCACGTTTTATTGAAGCATACTTGATGCAAAAGCATTTAACAAGGGTGCAGGATAATTTGTCACCAAGAGGAGCAAAGGAGGCTTGTAGCAAAGGGAAAATTTTATGGAATTGATAATTTTACAGCTACTGGTTGGCCCTGTGGGCTCTTTCCATTCTGTAGTGAAGGGTTACAGGAAATTGGGATGAAATGAATGACTGTGCAAGGTCAACACTGAAGTCTTTGTCTTCTCTCCAAATCTGATGTTTTGTTTGCTTACATCTTTTAGTTTCTTTTTTATTCTATTTTATGTCAACTCTGGACTATGAGATTTCTGCCGTGTCTTGTGTTTCTGCTGTAATGACTGTAGCACATCTCTGTGATAAAACAGTTGAGTGTAAGGATGAAACCTGCAGTTGAAGAGATAGGAGGGCACATGGCACCTACAGGAAGGCTGTGAAGGGCATTTGCTGAGGACTGAGGATGGATATGGGCAATCTGCAGGACTGAGCAGCCACAGCATGGTTGCTGGCATGCTACGCAGGTCTGTAGTTGGTGGACACCAACATGTCTTGTCTAAGGAGCTGAGTTCAGTCCATGCAGAAAGATGTAGAGTTTGAAGTTGCCTTCCTCTCTACTGAGCCATCAGTAAAACATGTGGGATGGAGCAGCCTCCTCTCAAGCAGCTCGGTGCATCTGTCTCACTTCCTCTTACTTTTTACTTAAAGCAGAAACTGTTAAACAAACCTGCCCCAAGGATCAGCAGAGTTTATGAAAGAACAGGCAAGCTCTGAGAAGAGGGCTTAAAAAGACCTTTTCAAGTCTGATAGCTGAACCAATCTTTGTAGAGAGCAGAAAAGCAGATCTTTAAGTTTCTTTTAATAATTTATGCTCTACCAGTGCCCAAAGGGCTTGGAATCATGTCAGTGAAATGCAGAAACATATCTCTGGATGTGCAGTGTGCTAGGAGTTCAAGGCCTGGGCAATTTAAGACCTGGTCCTATACATTGCTCCTGAAAGAGGCAGTTCCTTCAGAGAAAAAAAAAAAAAAAGGAAAAACAAGGGCGTACTGACATTCCCCTATTGCATCCATCTCAAGAAAGGGGAATAGGATGCTTCCTTCTTTGGAAGATCCACCCAAAATGAGTCATTGGGGCAGTTAGGCTATTTAAAACTCAATTAGACAATGTCATTGCAATTGGTGTAATTGAAAGAAGGGCCCCGTTGAGGCAAAGAAGGAGTTGGGCTGCATAACCTGGTTATTTGCTTCTATCTTTGCTTTTATAATAACACAGAGAAGCCTGGTTTATCCATAATTAGACTGTTCCTGGCTCCCCTTGGCTGATGGCAACTGAGATAATCAAGAATCTGAAATTAATGACTTTAGAAAGACTGTTTATCGTCTGGGTTCAGATCTACTCAGGCAGATGAGGGAGCTAAATCCACATTTCCCACATCTCCTTGTTGCGAAGAGAAAATGGCAAAACAACACCAAAAAGTTTTTATAGTTAAATAATTTCATTACTGAGATACTGTGAAACTTTAAGCTGTTCTTCCAGAATGGTGATTTAGTCCTTAAACCAGAGGGGAAAAAAATGAGACCTACATTTAGAAAGCCAGCATTTCCACAGACCTACAGATACTGATCTTGCATAAATGTAGAAGTAAATGAACTGAGATATGAGAAAATACATAGTGCCTATCCGAGATCAGGAGATGGGGAGGCTGGAAATGATTAAATTTGCTCAGGGAGTCTAAATATATTAGATTGAACATCAGTATCTCAAAGTGAACAAGGGCAGGATAAAAAGACGTGGAGCAAAACAAAGCTAAATTTCATTCACATCACTTCATTGTTACCAGACTTTTGCTGGTGAGCTCTAAACATCTGAAAAATCAGGAACAAGTTCCTTGAAACTGCAGTTGCCAAGTCTCTAAACAGCCTGTTTTCAAACGAGCACCAACTTCCTCCCTACTCAATCTTACTGGAGTGGGAGGAATTAGATGGGGGCTTCGTTCCTGCTTTATATCTCACACAGAGGTGCCACTCTGTGGTTTTGGTGGGGAAAGTGACATTTAAAAACATTAAAGTGGGTCTATAAAAACTGGCACTCTGACATGCTTTTCCTAAGGAGACAAATGCAGTGTTTATGTTTTAAAAACCTCCTGACAGACTTTGCTATTGCAATTACTGTCTCTTCAACTCTGAACACTCCAGTACAGTCAAATTTCAGTAAAATGATAAACAAAAGGGGGATGTGAACTGCTGGCACATCCACTGCAGTGAAACTTACCTGATGGGGATGGATGCTGAACTGGATTTCATGGCAAACAGCCACCTTAGGCAAGACATTTAGGTGCATACTATCCCCAAATGGGGATCACCTGGTTGACTTATTGATGGGACCATACTATTTTTGAAAGAAAAAGAAGACATTGCTTAGCTGTTCCCTTAAGAAGCCCATGGGCTAGACTAGTAGCACCTAATGTGAGTCAGAACAAGTTGATGCTGCCATTAAGGGTGATATATACCATAATATAATTGATATATAGATATAGATATATGCTATATCGTAATATAATTGATATAAAGAAATTTAAGGGAAGTACATCATTCACGTTCCAAGTATGCAGCCTGTGAGGAGTAATGGGATAGTCCAGCATGAGGCTAAGTTTTCCACACAACATTGACAGAGAACCATTTAGGCCAAAATAGGAAAAAAAAATAAGGAAAGAATGAGCAAAATTTGATGCTTGAAATTAATGGTAAATATAAGCATATTTCTGTTTAATACCCAAAGTCCCCCAAGCATCTGATGAAAACCATACGCAACCCTTGACCCCTGACCTCCCTACTCTTTTCCAAAAAAATGGAGCCAGGAATTTCTAACCAGTGGCAAAGCCAATCTATATAAATTATATAGAGAGAGCAGGCATGTATGCAAAGGACAGCTCTAGCCTGGGATCCCAGCAGTAATAAATACTCTACACACCCAACTAACTGTCATACTTTGTTGCGTGAAGCTGTAGATAGGATATGCCTTTCACATGACTAATGCAAGAACAATGAAGACAACATATGTTATGACTTAAACTACAGTTGTCCTCCTCACCGAGGGGAAAAACAACTACGTTTATGCTGAACAAAACCTGAGCACATTGTTTGTCCAAGGCTTAACCCTACAGTCAGCTAGGTCTGGTAAAATCCTTATTGAATATTATTTATAAATGGAAACCAGAGATATCAGGCAAATAAGGAAAGAGAATATGAGGTTACAAAGTGTACTTATATTCATAAATATGCACCATTTTTCCAGGTTCTGGACACATGGTGTACTATTTTAGGTGGTTTGTGGTGACTCTCTGACTACATACTCAGCCTACAGCAAAATTATACTAATTGAGACTATTTACTGCTTAGCCCAGGGCTAAGCTCTGTTAACTCCCTTTGCCACCAACCAAGAGCGTGTAAAAAGCAATTACCATAGCTCAGCTGCAAAGTGGTAGCTCCACAGAGTGCAACAATAAAATCACCAGTGGCAAGGAGAAGGTGAACCATGATCACTTGTGCAAGAAGGAAAAGGCAGCAGGTGCCCCATGCAAGATAAAGGGGAATTGCTCGTCACAGAGCAGCGAGTAGACTCATTGGACTCAGTGCCATGGGTGCTAAGTGTCTCCTGCAGAGTCTGGGTGAGCACGTGAATGAGAAAATCCACTGCACATTACTAAATGGACAAAAAGGATAACCAGTGCAGGAGACGCCCTGAGGGCTGCAGAGTGAGATGTGGAGGATGAGGCAGGATTACACACGCTTGCTCAGTTCCTTCCCTTCCTCAGGCACCCTTTGATGGCTGCTGTTGAAAACAGCTGCTGGGCTCGATGGCTCCTTGGTCTGACCCAGTCCTTGCCTTGCTACGTCCCAGCCTGTTCACGTGCCTGAGCCCTGAGGTTCAGCTCAGATCTGGTGGGTATATTTCATTCTGTTAGCATGATCGACCACTGGGAGCCACGAGGTCTCCTGAGGAAAATGCTCTCATTGTGGAAATTTTAGCTGGTAATATATTTACACAGGAATCTGCAAGTCCATGGTGGTTTCGTGCTGCTCTGAGAATGACATTGAGACCACCCCTGCAACTGCAGAGATGCCTGTTTGCTGAGCTAAAACTCCAGTGGGAATTTCGATGGTCCTTTCCATTTCAGCATCAAAACAGCAGATTCAAAGAATTAAGTGTTTCTGCAACTAAGATCAGGTAAAACCAGCTTTCAGACCACCTAGTTAACATTGACATGGTGGGTCCATGGGAGCCATCAACTTCACCTTTGGGCTGCAGCAAGGGCCTGCCATTAGCAACCCAAGTTCATCTTTAGTTCATAATCACTTCCTTTAGACAAAGAATTCAGCTGGGTAGGGATGAGATGAGATGTCATCACAGCAGTGTGGTTGATGCTTTTGTTACAAGATGCTGCCTGCTACCTGAACAACACCACAAGTGACTATGACAGCGGTACCAGGCACTGCTGCTCTTTGTGAAACAAGTTAGGGTGTCCAGCATCAGGGAAACGTCAGCATCTCTCTCAGCAGGGCACTGCACACCCACCGTATGATGTACTGATTTTAATAAAGACAGACAGAGATCTTTATTTCTATCTTCCAAAGCTCACCTTGCTATGTCAGGCTGCATTACCCCATGTGTCAGCGTCAGGCGGGGAGCATTAAATTGTGAGAAAAGTGCCATGCTGGCCTGTGACAAAAGTATTTCATTAAAGGAGCTGCTGTGTTGGGATAGCAGGCTGGATGCCGTGCTTTGGAGGAGATATAATTATCTGTGCTGCAGCACTGGCTGTATGCTCTGAGGGAAGCTGGGGACCTGTTCGAGCAGATCCTACACCAGCACGGCAGGAGACAGACTCAGGCATGAAAAGCACAGGTCTAGACGAGCTGGGACACAGCGTCCAAGGAAAATCCTTGAGGTTACCCAGTCTGCAGCAAAGCTGGGAACAATGCCCCCAGCCAACAAGGTGTCTGCCCCTCCTGGCAGGCTGTCCCAGACCCCATGTCACTGCCCTGACCTTTGTTGTCGTGCCAGATCCGCACTTTGCAGAGGTCTCCCAGGCTCAGCATGTCGGAGAAGTTGAATTCGTCCATCTGGTTCCTCTCGAACTTGTTGGACTTGTTGGACTCCTTCAGGGCAAGGATCCCGCTGTCCCCGTTCTCCCCAAATAGGACCAAGAACACGTTGGCATCCGTGCCTGCTCCTGGAAGACAAGCAAGGCACATCGTCATGAGCTGTCCTGCCTACAAATGTATGGAAAGGGAGGCATCAAAGGCAGCCTGGGGGTGGCTGCAGTGAATCTGGGGTTTTTTTGGGCACAGCCAGCAAATTTCAGTGAATCTGTGCAGCATCCTAAGAGGAGGACATGCCATGGTATCTAACAAGCCAGCCCTTGGATCCTGTCCCCCAAATACAGCTGGAACATCCTGTCTTGTGGTCAAGGTATGGTGAGTGTGATGGTAACAGCACTAATTGTAGGCACAGATATTAACTTCTGATGAATTTGAAAGCAAAATGGAGATGATTAGCCAAAACACTGTGGCATTCTGAGGTCCACCGCCTTTTCCCTCTCCCATAAGCCTTCTCCTAAATTCCCATTTCTCAAAATATTGTCCAAATTGAACCAATGGAAAAAGTCCCCTTTTCTCACACAACTCTCAGCCCTTCTCATGTACATGTACAGAAAACACATTAAAATGATCTTTATTAACTAATATTGAATTTTGAATGTCCATATTTTGCAGAAGAAAACAGAAACGCTGCCAATTTTCATAATTTCTGGAGTCTACACCATCACCTGAAATGACCTTGTGAACATTTTGGCTGAAGGTGTTACCACAGTTTTACACGGTACTATTTAAAATTTGACCAAAATTATGAACCACCATCTTATTCCTTTTTATTTTTGATGCCACTATAAGGAAGCAGATTCATAGAAAGAAACTTGACTCCATGCGGGCAGATGTTCATTGGTATGTCAGAACTGAGGCCCTTAAATTTTAGCAAATAAAAATAAGAGCATCAAACCCAAATCTGGCTTACAAAGAAAGTCAGTGTCTGCTGCCCTTGGTTGGATATCCTAGCTCTGAAAACTCTAAGTGCCTGCCAAACATTTCTTATATGACTGTATCGTAAATCCACTTTGGGCCACACAGACAGTATTTCCCACAGCTCCATTCAAAACACAACACAGAGACAAAGTCGGGGGGATGAAAAATTTTAGACAAAGCTACCACTTCTTCATGATAATCATTTGTATACTTAAATTAGGAAGAAATCACCACTTATAGGACTGAAAAAAATGCTAAAATAAAATTAAAAAGTGGGGGGAAGAGGTCATATGGACAAAAGGTAAAGCATCATTTGATGTCCACACAAAAAATTGGATATGTTAAATTGGGGTTAATTTTCAGCAGTTCCCTGGAAAGGACTTAAGAAGGAAGATAAAACATCAGGGATTCAGGCAGTTCATCTGGCAGTACCTTTTATGACCCTAAAGCTTGTTGAGATGAGGGACAAAGCAAACTAAAGTCCATTTCCTTCCGAGGAGCAGGCTCCCAATTAATGCCAGGTCTCAAAAAGCACAGAACCAATCGTTTCCTAGCAAAACCTTCCCAGCAGGAAGAAGCTTATGGTGGCCTCATGCTGTGACATTTCCCTCACAAGCAATTAGCAGGAGATGCGAAAGAAAAGAACAGAAACTGCTGAATCAATGTACATTTCACCTATTTTGGTCTCTCTCTCCCTGCTACCCTCCCCCACCCTCCACCCCTCCTCCTTTTTTTTTTTTTTTTAATTTTAATTCCAGGAAACATCAGGCACACTTAGGAACTGTAACAAATTTGACAAATGAAGGGATGAAGGCCCTGTGGTTGCACAAGCTTTAGCTGGAAATGAGTGCAATAGCTCAGGGGTCGATACTGGGGTCTGTACCACTGAACTTTGTCATCAACACCCTAAATGATGACAGAGTGTATCCTCAGATTTGCAGATGATATTGAATCTGAGGAAGTGAGTTACACACTGAATGGCAGAACTCCAGCCCAAATGGACCCCGAGAAACATGAGGGCCAGGCAAGTAGAAATCTCATGAAGTTCAGAGTGGAGAAACGCAAAGTTCTGAATCTGGGGCAGAATAACCTCAACACATGGGTGCGCTGGGGAGCTGAAGAGGACCCAGAGGTCCTCTACAACTAAAACCAGTTCTCAGTGTTCAATACAAACCATAAATTGGGCTACACCAGGAGGAGTGACCAGCAGCTGAAGGAAAGATCTTAGTGCTGAGGAGCCTCCACCGTTGTGTTAGTTTGTGTTTGCAGGTCAAGGGAGACATGGGGACAGCAGGGAGGGCCCAGCAGATGGTTGCCAAAATGGATGGGTGCTGGGACACATGGCCATGAGGAGAGGCCAGGAGAGATAAGCTGGCACAGGTGAACAAGGGCCCTGTAACCATGCAGAGGGAGCAATAAAACAAAGAAAGGTCCAGGAGCTGTGGAGATGTCAGACAAACCCTAATGAGCCACAGCCACAAATTGCAGCTAGGGACGTCCAGACTGGGCATTAGGAGAAAAAGCTTTCTTAGGAAATTGGTGCAGGTCTGGAACTGGTGCCTGGGGAGGTGGCAGCAGCAACATCCCTGGAGGTGTCCAAGATCAGAAGGGCAGAACCTTGGTCCATCCAGCCTAGTGCTGGCAATAGTTCTTTGAGGTGGAAACTGGATTAAATAACCTCCAGATGCCCCTTCCAACAAAAGTGCCTATGATTTTATGATTCTTACTGAGCAGCTGTGTAGTTTTTAACCAAACTGGATTTGAGTCATAGCCTTCTGAGGCCAAAGAATGTCCTTCTTTTGACTTAATGGGGACTTGGATACAGCACTAGGAACTGACACCAACTGTCTTAAATTATGTAATTTGTAGGCTGTAGCTGAGCTGACAACATACTAATTAATCTTATAACAGCAGAGATAAAAACCTCCTGCTTCGTTAATGTTTGGAAAATGAGAAAGCAGTATTTATTCTTCCTCAGTCTTTATTGCATTACCATGTGTATGATGCCTGCCTATAGAGCACAGAAAGGCTGCATAAGTCGAAATTAAATGGTGAGGACATTGCTGTGCCATTTCACATGCTCTGGCTGTAACTGTGGGTCATGCCTTGAAGAAAATGAGATTGTGTTGTACTTCTCTTACAAGATCAAAAGTAAATCCAGATCTTGGTTTAAACCAAGGATTCCCCACCTGGCTTAGGATATGCCTGCTGTAACAAGCTCTTCTCCCCTTATCAGTGTGTATTCTGAGAGCTGCCATCTGAGGTACAGCTGGTGGCCTTTGAACTTTGAGACAGGAGTTGTTCTTTTTGCAGGATGAGCTTTTCACTGATACAGCCTCTGTATGTTATGTGATCATCCAAGGTAAACGACTTCTGGAAAGCCAAAGTTTTTTGTTTGTTTGTTTTTTAAGACAAAGTGAAACAGGACTGCTATTGTGTGCATGGTGTATGGTGGAGAGGAAATGACTGCGGTTTTCAAGTTTGTTGCAGGACAGTTTTGGTGGTATCAATTTTCCCCAACTTTATCCATCTAGTTCAGCTTAGTTGTCTTGACTTTGTCTAAATCTAATGAAGGAGGGAGAAGGTTACTCCAGAGGATGCTCCAGCCCACTGGTGAAGAATCCTCTCCTGTATGAATTGGCCAGAAAGAATTTAGCCTTGTCCTGGTTTCAGTTAGAACAGAGTTAATTTTCCTCCTAGTAGCTGGTAGGGTGCTATGTTTTGGCTTAGGGTGAGAAGAGTGCTGATAACACCCCGATGTTTTAATTGTTGCAGAGCAGTGCTTACACCAAGCCAAGGACGTTTCAGCTTCTCGCTCTGTCCTGCCAGCGGGCAGGCTGGGGGTGCAGCAGGAGCTGGGAGGGGACAGACCCAGGACAGCTGACCCCAACTGCCCAAAGGGGTATTCCATCCCGTCTGGGGTCATGCTGAACTATATACAGGAGTGGCTAGCCGGAGTGGGGGAGTGGCTGCTCGGGGTTAGGCTGGGCATCGGTCAGCGGGTGGTGAGCAATTGCATTGTGCATCACTTGTTTGTACACATTAGTAGTAGTAGTACTATTATCATCACTGCACTATTATTATTATTGTTATTATTATTTTCCTGTCTTATTAACCTGTCTTTATCTCAACTCACAGGCTTCACTTTCCCGTTTCTCTCCCCCATCCCAGAGAGGGAGGGGGAAGGGTGAGCGAACGGCTGTGTGGTGTTTAGCTGCCGGCTGGGTTAAACCACAACAGAAGGAGTTAAGATCAGAAGTAAAATTTTTGGAGTGACAAATTTAACTCTGTGTTTTCTCTCTCTCTCTCTCTCTCTTTTTTTTTTTTTTTTTCCTTTTCTTTTCATTGTCTCTGATGGACTGGGAAGTTGAAAGGAATTGCAGAGAAAAACTTTATACCTAGAAATAAACACTGTTGATTCTATTCACAGTGGAGTATTGCTGTCCCTAGACAATATCAGCATGTCAGGAAATGATATAACATGTTTAAACTGACTGTCAAGGATAAAAGGTCTTCTCTCCTCAATTGGTCGAACCAGGAGTAATAGTGGAATACATAATGATCAAAGAGGGGAGATGGTTCATGACTTGTACCCTCTTTAGATAAGCTGGATAAAGTTCAGAGTTATGTCAGTGAGCTGTATGATCTAATCATAAACAGACTCTCTGAAATCTCTCTGTAATCTGCTCCTTCCTACTGGTTGTCGCTGCTCATAATGAAATAAAATGCTTCATGATTAATACCCGTCATCCCTCATTCAATGGGAAGGGCAGATCTGTCTCCTGTTGCTGTCATCTTCCATTCTCCTCTCGTTTCCATTTCTATCGCCTTTGTGTGCTAGGGCTGAATTTCACAAAAAGGTCACAGAAAGATCTGCCTTTATACTAGATGGATTGCCAGATACATAAGCAAGTCTTCCTCTCTTTTGTTCTTAGTATTTCACTACATGTTTTTCAGACAAGCAGCAGGCAGAGCAGATAGATAGGTAAATGAAAAATTGCGAGGTGGCCCTAAGACACTTTGCCAGGAGAATTTCGGTATCCTCAGCTAAAACCTCACAAGCTGCATAAAATACCATTGGTAAAATTAAAAGACAGAGAGGGAGAAGATAAAGAGAAGGGTGGAGATCAGGAGGTGATATGTGAACTGGTGTGGCAGAATACCCTTAGAGGGTCAACGTTTCAAACAAGTTCTCAGCAAGATAATGTGCAACATGCCCCAGGCTGGCATGAGGCAATTGTGTACATGGCTGTAGCTTTCACCCATCAACCTGACAGAAGTTCTCATGAAAAGAGGCAGTGATCCCAGGAAATGACACAGAAATCCCATTTCTTGGCTCTTGAAGCTTTTCAGTTTTTACTTGTTCTATATGCATTTAGGGATGCTTTTTCATGGCTAGGGATAAACAGTTTCAAAACACTTACAAAGGGAGGGTGAATTACTGCTGTCCTCTTCGGACAAAGCTGATGGTGCCAGCCAAAAATCCAGAGCCCAGAAACTTTACCATTAGCCTGTTCATCCACCCTGTGTGGTCACTGGACCTGACCAAAAAGGAAAAGTGGGCTCCTGACTATTGCAGCATGGTCTGGCAATTCCTTATGATTAAGGTTTCTTCAGAGGAAGCAGTCCTAGTCAAATCTAGACTTTGTGTCTAAACATTTCACTGCTCAGATGAGAACAAATGCCGTAGAGTAACATTGCTAAGATGAACAGACAGCCAAAGTGACTCTTCCAGCAGAGTAGGGTTAGATCATGCTTTTCTTAACATAGCTTCTAATTAATCAGGAGATGTTTTTCATTGCTAAAAATTGAGCTTCATATTAGAAAAGTCATAAAATATCCACCATGGACATACCTCCAATATCACTGGTTTTAACCTGAATAGTGTACGTTGTGTCCTCCATCATCTGCTCATCGTTTATCATGGCTGGCATCTCGCACACAAGACTTCCCGTGGCATTTTTCACCTTTGACAGCCATTCACCATAAGTAAATGTGGCCACTTCTTGATTAGTCAGGTTCTTCATGACTATCTGAGAAGAGCCAAAATAAAGGAAAAAACACTACAGTTACAGTTTGAAGGAGAGCAAAGATTAAATTTATAAAGTGCACAGTGTGGTATAACATGGATAGAGCTTGGTCATAGTCTGAAAGCCTGTACTGAGTTCTTCCAGGATAAACTCAACTCTCTCTCATGGACAACATTTTCTGTGGTGACTTGTCCTGAGAAACAGTCACAGAATCACAGAATCACAGAATTTCTAGGTTGGAAGAGACCTCAAGATCATCGAGTCCAACCTCTGACCTAACGCTAACAGTCCCCACTAAACCATATCCCTAAGCTCTAAGATGATTCTGCAATATTGGACCTTTCCATGTATGGCCTAAAGCATAGGAAGAAATTTGGTCTTCTGACATAAATTATGAGCAGAGCTCATCTCTATGAGAGTCAGACCTTTCCTGGATGTCTGTATGGTACTAACTCCAAAAAAGAAAGAACAGAGAGTTTTTAAAAACCTCATTAAGCTCTCCCTGAAATTCATAGTACCTTTCTCTCACCTGTCTCTTCTGTGCAAACACACAACAATCACTGTAGAAATATGCAAACCAACTCCAAACAAGTTAAGGAAATGCATAAGGAAAAATTAGGCCAGGAGAACTTAATGCTTTCACACACTTTTCCCTCTGGGAAAAGGTGACAGAACAAACAACATGCAACAGATATTAGTCATACTGCCTCATGTGTCCCTGGCAGGAGCTCAGATGCTGTGGTGATAAGAACAGAATAAGGACTTATTTAGAACATGGAAGAGAGCTACTCCAGCACATAGCAAGTAAAGTACCCGCCTTTCCATGTCTTGGTCAAACTGGGCTTCTGCAGAGCATCAGTCAACTGGAAAAAAGGCATTGCCCTTGCCTACAGCAAAAATCTGGCAGTAACTTGTTGATAAATGGGGGGAGCTGGAGCAAAGGGAAGAGACAGGGATGGAAAGTATTGTGTTACCATCTGACAGAAACAGAGACCATACCTGAGTGAAGCAGTGCATCGAGAAACAATATCTTTTTGTCCCCATGTGCCCAAAGATGAGCCAGCGGGGAAGAAGACCAGCCTGGCTCAACAGAGAATTGTGGCTTGAGCTTAGGAGGAAAAAGAGGGTTTATAATCTTTGGAAAATTGGGCAGGCCACTAAGGAGGACTATAAGGATGTAGCGAGGCTGTGCAGGGACAAGATTAGGAAGGCCAAAGCTCATCTGGAGCTCAATCTGGCTGCTGCTGTTAAAGATAACAAAAAACGCTTTTATAAATACATCAACACCAAAAGGAGGACTAGGGAGAATCTCCATCCTTTACTGGATGCGGGGGGAAACTTAGTTACAAGAGATGAGGAAAAGGCAGAGGTGCTTAATGCCTTCTTTGCCTCAGTCCTTAGTGGCAAAACCGGTTGCTCTCTGGATACCCAGTACCCAGAACTGGTGGAAGGGGACGGGGAGCAGGATGTGGCCCTCACCATCCACGAAGAACTGGTTGGTGACCTGCTACGGCACTTGGATGTGCACAAATCGATGGGGCCGGATGGGATCCACCCAAAGGTACTGAGAGAACTGGCAGAGGAGCTGGCCAAGCCCCTATCCATCATTTATCAGCAGTCCTGGCTATCGAGGGAGGTCCCAGCTGACTGGCGACTAGCAAATGTGACGCCCATCTACAAGAAGGGCCGGAGGGCAGACCCGGGGAACTACAGGCCGGTCAGTTTGACCTCAGTACCAGGGAAGCTCATGGAGCAGATCCTCTTGGGAGTCATCATGCGGCACTTGAAGGGCAAGCAGGCGACCAGGCCCAGCCAGCATGGGTTTATGGAAGGCAGGTCCTGCTTGACGAACCTGATCTCCTTCTACGACAAAGTGACGCGCTGGGTGGATGAGGGAAAGGCTGTGGATGTGGTCTACCTTGACTTCAGCAAGGCTTTTGACACCGTCTCCCACAGCATTCTCCTCAAGAAACTGGCTGCTCTTGGCTTGGACTGGCGCACGCTTCGTTGAGTTAGAAACTGGCTGGATGGCCGGGCCCAAAGAGTTGTGGTGAATGGAGCCAAGTCCAGTTGGAGGCCAGTCACTAGTGGCGTCCCCCAGGGCTCGGTGCTGGGGCCGGTCCTCTTTAACATCTTCATCAATGATCTGGATGACGGCATTGAGTGCACCCTCAGTAAGTTTGCAGATGACACCAAGCTAGGTGCGTGTGTCAATCTGCTTGAGGGTAGGAAGGCTCTGCAGGAGGATCTGGATAGGCTGCACCGATGGGCTGAGGTCAACTGTATGAAGTTCAACAAGGCCAAGTGCCGGGTCCTGCACCTGGGGCGCAATAACCCCAAGCAGAACTACAGGCTGGGAGAGGAATGGTTGGAGAGCTGCCAGGCAGAGAAGGACCTGGGAGTGATGGTGGACAGTCGGCTGAATATGAGCCAGCAGTGTGCTCAGGTGGCCAAGAAGGCCAACGGCATCCTGGCTTGTATCAGAAACACTGTGACCAGCAGGGCTAGGGAGGTGATCGTCCCCCTGTACTCGGCTCTGGTGAGGCCGCACCTCGAGTACTGTGTTCAGTTTTGGGCCCCTCGCTACAAGAAGGACATCGAGGTGCTTGAGCGGGTCCAAAGAAGGGCGACGAAGCTGGTGAGGGGCCTGGAGAGCAAGTCCTATGAGGAGCGGCTGAAAGAGCTGGGCTTGTTCAGCCTAGAGAAGAGGAGGCTCAGGGGTGACCTTATTGCTCTGTATAAGTACATTAAAGGAGGCTGTAGCGAGGTGGGGGTTGGCCTGTTCTCCCATGTGCCTGGTGACAGGATGAGGGGGAATGGGCTAAAGTTACGCCAGGGGAGTTTTAGGTTAGATGTTAGGAAGAATTTCTTTACTGAAAGGGTTGTGAGGCACTGGAACGGGCTGCCCAGGGAGGTGGTGGAGTCACCATCCCTGGAAGTCTTCAAAAGACGTTTAGATGTAGAGCTTAGGGATATGGTTTAGTGGGGACTGTTAGTGTTAGGTCAGAGGTTGGACTCGATGATCTTGAGGTCTCTTCCAACCTAGAAATTCTGTGATTCTGTGATTCTGTGATCTTGCAATGCACATCTCTGCAAAGGCCATGAAAAGACCTGTCAGTCAAGTGTGACATGATATTAGGAAGAGAAGAATCATGGAATTGGAGAGAGTTAAGTTAAAAGGGTCTCTAGACCCACCTGCTGCTCCAAGCAGGGCTAACTGCAAAGCTGTGTCCAACTGAGTTTTGAAAATCTTCAAGATCAGAGATTCCCCTCTTTGTGAAGACTTTTCTCCTTATATCCGACTAGGATTTTCCTTGCTTCAATTTGCGTCCCTTGCCTCATGCCCTTTCACTGCCCTCCTCTGAGAAGGGACTCTGTGCCTTCCTTTCAAGCAGCAGAAGTCTGCAACTGTGTTCTCCCTTAGCCTTTTCTCCTCAAGGCTTAAAAGCCCGATCTACCTTAGCCTCTCCTAGCATGTCATAGGCGTCCGCCCTTGACTATCTTTGTGACCTGCTACATTCTCATATCTCAGCCTAAGAAACTTAAAAATCCAGAGAGAAAATATGCTTAAATTCTGTCCTCAAACTGCATCTGTCCCAGTCTATGGCATTCTGCTGACCCCAAGTAAGGTTTGCTAAAGCCTTCAGCAATTCCAAAGAAGAATATTGTTCCAGGTTATAAAAAACATTTTTAAAAAGAGAAGAAGCTGCTCTGAAGCTGAACAAGTGTTATGCGTGTATTGAACAATTCTGTGGGTAGGACACTCATCTGGGGTTTTCTCTGTGCCTAATGCTAACCAGGGACCCATCACACAGCACCTTCACCCCTACAGGACATTTTGCTTTGTTGAAGCTCCCCTGCTTTTCTAAATGGATGCTTTGACACTATCTGTGGTCAGAGAACTGTTCTCTGAGCCAAGAGAAGTTGACCCAAAACCCTGCTTTGACCCAGGTGTCCACCTGGTCTCACCACCTTAGGTCTCCTCCAGCCTGGCCAGGGCACCTCTGCTGGGGTACAGAGCAGAAAGAAGTCTCCTCTCTCACGGTGCATGAACCACAACTACATCCTCTTGGGAGTCCAACCTGGAAACTTCACTTTGGCTGAAATTTGCAAATTTGAACCATGAATAATCTTACATCGAATTAAAATGTCTTTTTTTTTTTTTCTTTTTTTTTTTTTTTTTTCATCCAGGTGTATAAACTCTTCACTGGAAAAAATTCATCCAGCTCTACCTTTGCTCTGTTCAAAAATGACAGCGATGCTGTCGGTAGCAAAACTTCCTGGGCACAGCTTGCAGGGAAATGCCAGGGAAGCAGCAGGGGGTAGGAGCAGATCAGAGCTGCCAGCTGGAGCACCCTTGCAGCCCAGGAGGTCAGACCTCTCACAAACAACCCGCCCAGTGCTCCAGATGCTGTCTAGAGGAAGACGTCTGGCTACTAAAATGCCCTAAATACTAAAAGGGGCATGCAGGGAACAGGAAGCCTGTGGCAGCTGGCTGCTAAATCCCAGTGTGGCTATGTTGCTATCTGACCTAGCATGGGTGCCCAACCCGCACATCACTCCTGTGTTGCTGTCCAAGTTTGGGACAAGTAAATGGCCATTCAAGGCACCTCTCCAACCCTCAGATGTCTCCCTGCTGACTACAAGAGGTCTAAATAATTTGGTAAAAAAGACAAAAGCTGAATGTAGCTTTTCAGTGACTAAAAGGGCACAAAAATGAATCCAATCCTAGAAGGAGGTGAGCTGCACACACGCAGGCTGATGCAGAATTGTGATTTGGATGATGAGGGTCATGCTTCCATATAAACTATTATTTTAGGATACCTAAAACTCATTGTGGACATCCTGCATGCTTTTAAGCTTAAGCGTTGTTGCTAGTTATGTATGGATTTTAGCCGGGCTGTAGAACACCTATAAAACATGAAAAGAAAGTGGGAGCGGTGTGTATGAATAAAATGCTGATAATTTGCTTTGTAGCTGAGCAAATATTGCAGCTGCCAGGAACTTTAAGCCAGTGACTTGAAATTAATAGTGTGTTGTATGCTGTAACGGGAAGGTTTGACATGTCCATTCATTTGATTTACCTCTCGCCAGGCTTCTCCAAGCTGCAATAAAAAATAAGCTCCCCAGGGGTTCACACCCCGCTAACACCAAAATAAGTAGGTCCTGGATTTCATCTTTAAAGACTCAACCACACTTTTTTATGGTCCTGCTGCATGTCATTAGTCTTCACTTAAAGACAGGGTCCTCTGACTGTAAAACAGAAAGACTTTGTGGCAAAGAACAACAATCAGCTTCAGCTATAATGAATTGTCTCAAATTCTCTTAATCTTCATATAAAGGAAGAAGAACAGAATAAAGACAAAGTCCCACATTCAGGATTATTGGTGACGTTTGAATGCAATGCAATTAGTGCTTCATTAAGACAGCTTCTTATCTGCCTGGCTTTGACAGCACAAAGTAACATTAAAATGCCAAGGGAACCAACTCTGCAGAATTCAAGTCTGACAGTTCCTGTTACTTCACTTGGAAAGCTCTCATCCCTTCTTATTCCTAGCTTTTCAACTCCCTGTCTAAGGCACTGGGCAGCAGGTGAAATCTTCATGTGGCCTGAGGAACTGGATAGCCCAGGAGGAGCTTTCCAAAGCATTCATTTCAATGTCCCTGAATTAGAATCACCTATTCTCTGATTTTTTTTCAGAAACACCAAGCAGTGTAGTCGTAGCTTGATGTGGCAGAATATAAGATTCAGCGATAGGTCAGAGGGAAATATCCAAACTCCACGTCTCTCCCAGCAGTGGTGAAGTCAGGAACTTGTTCTGCTTTGGAGAGCTTTCAGCATGTCTGTGTGCATGCTCCAGCTCATCAAAGTGCAGTGTTTGGGTGGAGGGGTTTTCTGTTTACAAAGTGTGGCACCACATCTATAAAATGTCATACAATGTACATAGATATAAGTAGCTGTAGCAATAATGGCAATAATCTAAAGCATTCACTCTGGCCAGGCACATCACTAATCACATTTTGTCCCCTCTCATAGATTAAGTACCAGCATTTAAATCTTATTGACACTTTTGGTGCAGTTGGAGTCTTTGGCTCCAAGTTCATTGCATTACAGAGATTCTGAATGAAATTTCAATGTATTTTATATAGACAGGAAAAAAAAAAAAAAAAAAAAAAGAATATATGACTACTTCTCTGCTTGTAAATTGAATCTTTTGGCTGTGTACAGAATCATTGATAATTCATGCATTTTAATTGGTATTTATGCACTTCTATTTCTGGTAAACTAAAAGCAGTATAAATTATAGCCAGCAAATAGTGTACAAAAAGACCAAAGAGAATTAAAAAGATCATTTATTGTTATTTTAATAGAACAAGAAAACTGAGAATATCCTGTAGATAAATGGAGCAACAAATGGTTAATTACGGGGTTGATAGCTTAATCTAGCTTCTCATTTCACTGTGCTAGTTAGCACTAACTGTGAACCATCTGTCTGAGAGTTTAGCACTACCCCCACAAGTATTTCATTATGCAGTTTTAATATGCACTTTTGACAGAAATGGAAATGGGCTTAGATCAGTTTTCATGTCACACCAAGCTACATAAGTTTTCAAGGCTGGAATACAAATCAGGGAACACAAATCCTTCCTCCCCTCCTCCAGAGCGCTCCTGTCCCGACTCGCTGCCTGCGAATGCCAATGTTGTGTTTACCTTTGCAGGGAAGGTGGGAATGAAAACTAATAAATAAAGTTCTCTACTTATCACTGGAGCAAGGAGATGTTGTGTTTCTCTAAGAAAAACAAACTAGAGGTCCGGTTTTCAAAAGTTTCTAAAATCCTTTTCCTCCAAGTGTTGCATGAGAGGTCCACCAGTTGCTTCTGTACAGCTGTCAGAGGGCTATAAACACATCAGCTGTCTCCAAATGAGAGTACGCTTTGCCTACACCTCTGGGAAAGCCTCACTTTGTGTGGGTTCCAGCAGGTTGAGGTGTTGGAAGAGCTGGACAGAGCTGGCGAGAGGAACGTGGGATATGCTACCTGCCCCTAGAGGTGCTGGCCCTTGCCTTTGAGCTATTGCTAATACATGACTGTAAGATCTGGAATGTCCCCTGGGTGAATTAGCTTTATATGATTTCACTTTATATGAATACAATTTATAAAACTCAGGGGGAGGTACAAGGGAGCAGGCAAAGGGAGCTTGACCAAGACGACAGAATCAAATCAGAGAACAGATTGAGTTACTCCACAGCCGCAGGGAGATAAAATGTGTGTCTGTGACATCTATTTGGAAGACATATGCTGAAGGCCTACTGCTTTGGAAAGATGCACAAGAGTCACTATGAAAAAAGTTAGAAGTGGTAATGTTCAAAAAGCAAAGCTTTGTAGACCATGGTAGGTGAATTCATCACTGCACTAGAAACTAGAGGCCACCAAGGACCAAAATTTAGAAACTTATTATTTATGGGAAAATTAAAGACAGCTTCAGAGTAGCCAAAAGGATAAAGGAGCCAATTAAAAAAAAAAAAAAAAAAAAAAAAAAAAACAAAACAAAACAAAACAAAACAAACAAACAAAAAAAAAAAAACAAAAACAAACAACCACGTGTACTATTCTTTCTGGCCATGGGTTAAGTCATTGGGTTTTTACCTATTCTTATCAAAAAGTTAAGCTACAGCAGTCCAGCAGGATACCTGCTCCATAAATAGCACACTAAATAAACATGGCAGAGATGCCTTCCTTCCTTAATGACTTCTGATTGTGTGGAATTGGCACTTTACTCTGTCTCTATCTTAGAAATACAATGATAGGCCCATAACAAGGAAACTGCATTTTACTACCCAAACATAAGTGCTGTTTACATGGAGTTGGTAGTTGGGTAGAGAAGATAAAGGCAAGCACAGAGCTTTTTTGCAAGATAGGACACTAGGGAAAAATACAATCAGCAGAAGCAGTCGGAGCCATTTTGCATGCTGTATTCAAAACTCAGAAAGAAAATGACAATTTGCTTTTATGAACTGGAAAAGAAAGAAATCAGCCTGCATGTTAGATGAACAGAAAGGGAGAGATAAATTTGCCTGAAAGGATGGATTATCTGGACATTTACCACCCGGCCCAGACTGCCTGGCAGAGGGGTAACCACTCTCCCATGGGGTCAGAGCAGGGCAGGGGACTGCAGAGCTGGGGATAAAACACCAGGACCAGAAAACAGTGCAGGTGCCTGGTGGCAAGCCAAGGCTCTTTTGCAGGGAGGCAGAGTCTACCAGCAAAGCCTGCTGAACAGCTGTACAGCACTGCTTTGCCCTTGCTCCCCCTTTTTTGGACTGAACTCCTGCAGGAACAAAACATGAGAAAATTAATAGAAAAAGGCAAGAAATGAATAAAAGCAAGTCTTTTGCTGTCTTTCTCCTGTTTCTCAAGTCCAGAGAGACTTCAACACAAGAGGTGCACGAGGAGGCGCGGTGAGGCACATTACCCTTTCCAGGAACCAGTGCGGGCGCGTCCCCTTCCCATCCGTCCGGATCCTCATCTTCCTCAGGGGTGCAATGTCAGCGATCTCCATAATGAAGCTGTCCTCTTGGCCTCGCTCAAATCTGGAGGGAGTGAAAGACCGAGGAGCATTCATGCTGCCTCATTACGCCACGGTCCCCTGCTCACGCTGCAGCTTACACCTTGCCAGCAGCCTCACATTAAAAGTTTATGAGTGCACTTTACGGGACTCGAGCTCTTCTGCCCTGCAATCTCCAGCTACTGTGTTTTTGGCAAGACACCTCAGCCCAGATTTGACAGGGATTCCTCCTCCCCTGGAAAATCAAGCCCATACGAGGTACCTGGAGCCTTTCCAGGCAGCCTGCAACGTGCCTTACCGTTCTGATTGCAACCAGAGCAGCAGGCAGGGACTCACAGCCAGGTTCCTGCACATCGCCTTTCTCTTGGCATCTGCCCACATGCCTGCCCTTAGCCCATCCCTACAAGAAGGCGAAGCAGTTGTGCTTAATCTTCTTTCACTAAGATACATCACATAACTCTGCATTTGCCATGGTGATAGACAGTAACTGCAGCTCAACTATATACAGCAACCTTGCGACTCGGAGCCCAAAGCCTACATTTAGTAAGTGCAGGCAAATAGTGTTAGAGAGGGGCCCAAACCATCCCACATCCCCTTCCTGAATTTGGGGAATTAGGATTTGCAAACAAGCTTTGTCTTTGGTGAGAACCAAGATGGGTTTGTGCAATGTTGCTTCAAACATCTTACCCTGTGCATGGCTGCTGCATACAGACACAAGGAGGTGTGGGAACTGCTTGTCCACAACAATCAGCAGAAAGAAGGAAAAGGGAAAAACCATCTAACATATGCTTCTTGAAGAAGATATTACACTGGCCAGGACTGCAGGTACCTTACCTCTCTCTTAATGTTAATGATGACAAGAAGAAACCCTTGTAGCCCTTGCTCTGCCTGTGCTGCCTGAGGCTCAACATTACTCTGTTCAGAGCAAATGTGCCTGACAGTTTGCCCGCAGGTACCCTGGCAGACCTGCTGCAGCCTCAGAGATGGGAATCCAGCCCTAGCAGGGCAGAAGGGCAGCCAAGTTCGTGGGTCTGCCAAGCACCAACGTGGCACTCTGCTGCTGAGGTTCCTCCTTTGCACAAACTTCTCCAGGTCAGCGAGTTACAAGGTGGGACCTGGGTCTTCTGAGAGGCTTGGAGAGAGCTCTGCAATCTGTGGGCACTGCCATTACACAGATAATCCATAATGATGCTGTCTCATTCCTGGCAGTGTACTCAGTTTCCTACAGCTGTGCAGTGCCAGGGATGTGAAGAAAAAAATGTTTCTTTACCATCCCCTGCTCAGATTACACCCTGCAGCATGAATGTGATTATCCTCACACCATTATCTGAGCCGGCATGGCTGCAGATGTTAGCAACAAGGATTGGCTTGAGCTTCTCAGTTTTCATCCAGGCATTGCTTTCCCTCCTCTTCCGGAGGCTTTTGGATGGGGCCTTTTGGTCCCAGTCCATTCCTAGTTATTAAGGGTTATGTCTGCTCTTTGAAAAACTCCCCTCTCCATTTTTTGTCTCTTTGTGGTACTGGATACCAAGACAGCCTTTCACCATGAGAAAGAGAATGTGCTTTTGTGTCCAGGTTGGATTAAGTCCCATTTCCATGTCAGAAAAAGGTGTGACCCTTCCAACTTGAATTACCCCATGATCCTGTGATCAGTTTTCATTACCATCACTGTTTCCTACAAAGCTTCATTGAGACCTCTCACTCCACTCCTTTCCACACTGAACAACTCTAAGCTAAACAATCTGTCAGCAAAACAAACCATCATTTATCTTCAGTGAATGTCCTGTTTACAGCTTGTGAGGCTGATACTCACCTGTTACATCCAAGAAGTCATTATATGAGACGGAAACAATTGCTAAAGCGACAAACTGTGTGACCCAGGAGCACATTTCTATCCTAAATTTATATGAACATGACCAGGAAAAAAATTGAGAAGGGACAAAGTGACAAGATGAGCTGTCTGGCACCTTGCCTTTTCCAGAACAGTGAGGCATTTATCTGAGGGATTTCATTTAGCTTTCCTGCCATGTCTATGCTTATAAATATTTCCATTGCCCAGAGGCCTTGGCAATAGCAGTAATGTAGCTAAAATTGCCTTAAATCTGTGACAGGTTAGACAGACAGTTCTTCACAATGCCCTAAGCTGCTGTGAGTGAGTTGGACCCTGGACAGCCCTGGTGAGGAGGCAGAGCCTTCTCGGCAGCTCTTGCCCAGCCCTCACACAAAGGCTGGTGAGATTTCCATGTGGAACAGGAGCCAGGGAAGCCTCTGCAGTTACCAGCTGGAGGAAGACACGTGGCAGTGGTGTGGAAATCAGTAATACATGTATTTGGGCACACACATGTCCTCTGCAGACGATAATAAAGAGATGATGACGCTCCATACTCTTGGTGTCCGAGGTGTGGTAAAGAGACCCTTTAGCTAGTGGAGATGTGCCAGTTCATCCACAAAGATATTAATACATCAGTTAACTGTTTTTTACATGTCCTTCTTCTTTATATAACCCCAATGGATTTCCATCATCTTTTGCAGATCTTCTGGCAGAAGACAGCCCAGGCAACTAACACCCCACAGGCTGTGTGCAATCCTTTACTGTGTCTTCATATCCTTATAGTAGAGTTTATCCATCCCACACAGATAAACAAGTGGGAAGTTTTGATAGGCCACGCAGTTATGCATATTGCTTGCCTGGCCACGGAGAGCAAAGCTGAGATCCCTCCTTTGAGGGCTTGAAGCTGCCTCAGTCCCTTTGGATATTTTTGGTGATGCCCAGTGATACAACCCCTGCTTTGCTTTTAAATATGGGCACTCACAATCAATTTTCCCACGGACCAGAACTGAATGCTGGCCTTAAAACACTGGCAAACAGACCAGCGTGGGGTTGCCTGGGGTCCTGGAGCGGGGATGCCCCCAGTACTGGGACATGCTGGTGGCCCAGGTGCATTGCCCACACGTGGGATGCCTGCGGTGGGGAGCAGTGCCCAGAGCTCTGGCTGCCTGTGTGACTCAGCCTCCCTTCTCACGGAGATTTTCATCAGCACCCCTGCTACATTTCCCTCAGAGCAAACAAGACTGGTGCTTGCTACCAGCTAACCACACGGAGGATTCGAGCCTAGCTGAACGTGCCTGCCCAGACACCCACTCTGCTGTGACAGCAGCGAGTGAAACATCCCCTCAGCAAACAGCTCGACGCAGGGAGCCTTGTCTTCAGCTACCCAGCCCACACGTGGTGCCCAAAGCTGCAGCGGAGGAGCTGCATTGCCTGGAGCTGCGAGGAGAGCCCAGCATCACCTCGGCAAGCTGAGCTGGAATCGCATGGCGCAGTGCTCAATCCCTCCTGACACTCTGCAGGTGCTTTGCTGAGAACATCAAAATCAGAGGTCGTCAGCTAATTAAATTAAAGTGTGACGAAAGCCTGTCTCTGAAAGATGCCTAGTGCCATGCTCATTCTTCAGCACGCCAGAGCTTTCTGTACTGAGGGAGGTGTTAGGAACAGGAAAGCTTCAGGAAATGAATTGGTAGCATGTGGGTTTTTTTGGCTTGCAGAAGTGCTGGCGTCAAACTAGGGTTACAGCATTTGTTAGCTCTTTCTGCTGCAGAAAACAGGAGATTTCACCTTTTTAGCAAAATCAGAGCATGCCGTGCAGCACTCCGTGTGGTTCACACCCTGTTTGCCTCTCTCTGCACAGTACAACCACATCTGCCCAGAGAGATTTTGTCGCGTGTCCCTTTTGTGCCAGCTGCAGGCAAGCCAGCCCCAGTTCCCAAACTGGGCATCTGATGTAGCATGGCACAGAGCCCAAACTAAGAAGCCCCACTTCTCAGCAGGGCCTGGATCTTGCTATCTCAGCTCTGGCTCCCCTCACACAGCTTCAGGTCCCAGGCTGGCTCACATCTGCCCAGTGCAGCAGACGGGAGGAGCAGGCAGAACAGAGTCAGCACCTTCCCAAGGCAGGTGTGTGCGTGTTGGTTTGTCTCCCTTTCATTATACAGTTACATTCCCATCACAGCCACTAAATGATGTTTAAATTAAATCACTTGTTTTCCACAGAAGATGCATTCTTCAGAAATTGTATCTGTGGTTTCCATGCAATGTCCAGAGCTCCTCTTGGAGTTGAAGGGGGTCTCACCATTCATGTTTTTGTTAGCAACGTTTACCTCTTAAAACTACTGAGGGACAGGTTAAACAAAATCCTTATAGATGACACCAGATTATTCCCCTGGCTATACAGTGCACTCCTTTCCTCCACTCTGCTAAACACATTACAATAGCACTTAAAAAGAGCCCAGTTCAAAAGCAATAAAATCAATGAGTTGCAGTGGGAGCATGATCAAGCCCCAGAAGGTTCTTGCCCTGAAACCAGAATTTGCCATCACTCCACTTCTAAGCAACAAAAATGACAGCTACTGTACCTGTCTCCATTTTTTTCCAGCTGTATCTCCTCGGTGTTCCCATTGGATCCAAAGACAGTCATGAAAATACTGGCATCCGTACCACCGCTTTCGATGTCTCCAGTCACAACCGTGACTTCATAGAGGATCTGGGGAGGATTCGAAATGATCAGATCTCATGCAAACAGCTGTCCTTAACCCACGCAAAAGCCTGGGCAAAAGCCTAGACAGGCTCTGAGGGAGACGTGCTTCTTTGTAGGAAATAGTCACAACATGGATTCTTGGGTTTTCTCCATACTAATGCTTTCTGAGGCAAAGTGAGAGAATGAAACTTGCTATGGGACCATCACCTTTGCATAATTTAAGACTTTTGGGGCAGATTTTCTCAGCCTATGCACACTCCAAGAGAAAGGGACATTCATTAGGATGAGAAAATGCTTGTGGCATGATGAGGACCTGATAAACATTCAATGGGAGTTGAGTGTGTGGGTCTCCAGCACTCGGCTACTGGCTTCTCCTACCACCCCTTCAGACCTTTGCCCAGCACCAAACTCTCATTATTGAAAGAAAAAAAAAAAACTCCTAAAACCACATTTCTTTCTTTCTCTTGGCTGCAAAAGCGTTTCCCCCAGGTTCTTGATGTCCACCTGAGTAACATTTAATCCAACACCATTAACAGGTTAAACACATTTTATGGCAGAAAAATGCAGCTACCCTATCTCCCAATGGGATGTGCAGCACTGCATCTGGGAACACATCAGATTTCCCAGATCTCACACTTGAAAGGTATGCCAATTTGTGAAAAGCTGCTTGGCATCATTTTCACCTTATTAGCCTAACTTTGTTCTTTCCTCCTGACATGTGAATAATAAGATTCAGAATAAAATATTTCAAAAGCGTGCAAATCCCAGTGACTGTCAGTGGCATTAAGACTTCTGGGCCACTTAGAGGCTTTCGAGCCTGTGCCTATGGTAACAAGACCTCCAGACTTAAGAGGTGGAAGAACATAAAAAATTAGCCCCAACAAAACTTTTCAAACAGTAAGCTGTTATGCAGATTTTATTGACCCGAATTGTAGCTGCCAGATAAATCAGCAGTGCAAAGGAATAATGCCATGGTAAAATTATTTTTCATGTTTGTTCAGACCTGAGCAACTTGTCCATCACATATTCATCCACACTTTTAAAATCGTAGTAGGGCAATATATTTATATATAGCAAATATATTTGCTATAGGTAGGAGAAGAAAAACTCTATTTTAAATGTAGATTAAAGATTTTTAAGGACTGTAATGGATATTATTTTCTTCACATTTGGAAAGCCAGATAACTCAATTTAAAAGAACAAGAGTGAATATCAAGGCAAGAAGAAAATTAAATTGAAATGGGTGCATATGACTATATAAGGGTCAAGCAAGAGCAAAGCAAACAAACAAACAACAAAAAAGCATGAACTTTCCTGAAGCCATTAAAGGTATTTGTCTTCTTTGAACTCTATTAAAAAAAAAAAAATCTAACTCACTTTCTAACTACACTTATTTATGAGGGAACAGTCCCAAATTCCCTCAACTAGGAGACTGATCAGAAAGTCAAATGTGTACTTCTGATTTCACGATTCAAACATCTCCCCTGATTTCCTACAAACCTTTCAATGAGTTTCTGGCTCAACATCACAGAAAAAATATTAGTTAGATGTGTCTATTTGTGGCACGCTTATGAAAATAAATATTCAGGACTGGGCTTTTAAAGGAAGACTGACTGTAAGTCCTCATTAACATCTATCTCAATCTAGAGGCAAGCCATCAGATCACTGATAGGGTTTTCAAACCTTATCCAGGAGGTTAAACAATCATTGGGAAGTTTTTAAGCTGTTAGATTTTAACCTTGGTATTCAGTTTGAAGGAGTTTATTTCCCCTCTTACTGAAATCTGCGCTGAGTTGTTGAATCCTCCACAAATGCTAAAAATGTTAGCAAGCTTTTGTGCGTGTGTGTAACAAAATATTTCAGGAGAATATATTTAGCTTGGGGATCAAGAGAAGCGTAAAGAAAAATTAATGTCCTTTGAAAGTGCAACCTCACTGCAAAGAAACAAAACTATAGAGATTTAAAATTGCCATACAGGTATTAAACAGGGTATTATTGTCCCATTCATCTAGACCGGTATTTCTATTATAAATCTTACCTCCAAATTCAGCATAGCTCAGCTTTCCAATTTGTCCTTTGTTGAAATATGGCATAGCACACATTACATCAGATTTCTTATATTTGGATGGAAAGACAATACATTTTTCCACTGTTTGTTCAACTTTAATGTGCTATTCATTTTAAAGATCAAACTTATGAATGTCTCCATGTTTCAAGAGCTTCCTATTATTATTATTTTCTAACTGAATGAAGGTTTCCCAATCCCAGATTAGAAAAACTGATGTGTAGCCACACTATGCAGAGATTAAAATATCTTCCTCTGTAAGTAAAAGACTGAAACCACAAGCATCAACCAAAGGATGAGAACTGCTTGCACATGACCTATATTGGCACAGGGCTGTGCAACCACTACAGACACCAGATGAGCCTAGAGCTTACCTTGAGACCGATGTTAACACAGTCTGCATCCAGGATGTTGAGGATTCGGGAGGTGAGACCATCGCCTTTGTCTCGGGCCAGCCAGCATTTACAGACAAAGTTGTACATGACACCCTTGGTGGGCACAACGATGGTGAGCTCTTCCACCAGCCAGCAGCTCTCAGGGGTAGCACCATCATGCCCCACCTGCAGAGTCACAGGGAAAACACCTGGTTAAAGGGAATTTCTTTGGAGGAGAGGCTCTGAATGCTGGTTTTAACCAGTGACGAGGGGTTAACAGCATTGACTACATACATTTTCATGTAAACCAATTCCACAGTGGAACAGAGCGAGCTGTGAAATAGTCTGTGCCACCCCTGCTCAGCAGGCAAGGCATCAATGTACAAGGTAGCCAATATGGGCAAGGGGGTGCAGGAGATCTGCTGACACACATGAGGAAAGGCAGGATGCTGCTAGCCCCAAATGTAAGCAAAGGGATCATGAAATAGGCAGGCTGCCCTGACTCACATGGAAACATGTCCATCCTCTGACTACTTTACTTGAGCCCCTCTGACCACCAGCCACTGTTGGCCAGTCCCTGGAGACACCTGTTTCCATCTCTCCAACCCTTTCCACTGCTGTAGCAACGCTTAAAAGTGACTGTCCGAGGCTTCATAGACAAGATGAAAGATGCAGCTAGGCACGTGTATTATTCAAGCCCTTCTTCTTCTCTCACAAATCCACGTCAGCGTAAGTTGAATGCACGTATCAGGCTGTTTCTCTGTTTCCTATTTCCCCTGCCAGACCTAGTAAGGGCTCAGTGTGAGATGGAGAACTCCATGTAACAGCTGATGGGCAGACTTCTCCAAAGACCCACACGAGTCCCTGTAAAGGATGCAAGAAATCCATCTCCTATTCAGATTTACAAGGAAGATTATGTATCTTAGCTGCTGTAAGAGACTCTTTCAGTCATGCAGTCATTCCAGTGAAATCTCTGCACATGAGAGGTTGGATAAAAGACCTCCCTACAGATCATTATTTTCAGAGCAAGTGTTATTCATGCCATTACTTGGAAAATGAGGTTCTTAGCTTTCATTTTTAAAAAATTAGGATATTTAGGGTTGCTCGGGAAATAATTTTAAATAACAAGTTCATCTAGGGTGATATATCTGCTATATCTAGGGTAATATATCTGCCATATCCTTTTTTTTGCCCCCAAACAAGTGATCTTTTTTATCTGTCTCAGCCATCACTGCTATTAGGAATATTATTACTATACTAATGTCTCTGCAGCTGCAGAAAATTAAAGTTAACCACTAGGGAAATTTCAAGTCTACAATGGATGCATTAATTCTCTGATTCCAGGGGTGTGAGGTGAATGGGAATATCAACACTTACTTTCCTATTCCCCCTCTGCCAGGGTGGCTGCCCTTCTC